>NC_061513.1:20063676-20165154 GCF_022539505.1 Lolium rigidum
GACAAATGAAAGGTCCGCTAAATTGGTACAAGGGTTACATAAAACATGAAAACGCCAAAGACTATATCTATGCGGAAGTTAAATATGTGCATCACTTCAAACGTTACTGGGTACAAATTCCTCCGAGTGAATTGTTCCGGTTGTTCAATCTGCGCGAGCTCGACAAATCTATCATCGGCTTGCTACGTTACGTAAGTGATTTATTAATTTCTACCCCATCTCGTTCATTGCCCGCACTATATATATATATATATATTGTCCTAACTATCTTGTTGTGTACGCTATATATTATGCAGAATGAAGAAGCGGAAATGCGAATAAGGAACATCCATGATGTTGGGTTCATTGACCCACACATCGTTAATTCATATGTGTTAGAATACCACCCCGCCGACGTGGAGGAAGACCTGTGGCGGTTTATTAGAAAACAGCAAGAGAAAAGTGATATTCTATTTCCTTACCATTTTGGGTGAGTGTTTACTGTCTTGAGCACATTCTCTTTTGTTTACTCCATGCATGGTATGTGGCTAATCGATGAGTTATGCATGATCTGTGCATGTATCGTGTCCGCGGGTTCCACCGGATTCTTATGGTAATTAAAGTTCAGACCTCCTCAGTTCTCGTCCACGACTCTCCGAATATGGATCCGGCGCTTTGGGGCGACATGAGAAAAATGATGCAAAAGTAATTATTTTCATTCATTTGCGCTCTATATCGATCGGCCTATTTCCTTATATCAAGTAACTAATTAATAACTCTCTTGTTTATTTAATTTTCTTTGCCTCGTAGGGTTTGGAGACGGTTCGTAGATACCAAGGTCGGTGAATTCAAAAAAGAGCTACATTTTAAAATGGCGATTGCCGACGTCCGGGGATACTCAGCCACCGGGGACCAATCTATGTGGATACTATGTTTGTGAGAGGATCCGGAGATACCGCAATGAGCGGGACCGGACGTGTGAGAACAACATCCCGAGGAATAACCTCCGGAAGACGCTTAGTCCGAAGCTCGCTTCCGACCACTTCAAGAGGAACTAGCTGGATGGTTGGCGAGGGAAGTCATCGATCCTAGAGGAGAACACTATTACGATGACGTAGATCTTTATACGCACCGGAATTTGTAACTAACTTGTTCAAAATTGTATATGGTCATCCGATATTGAATATATATTGTATATGGTCATCCGATATTGAATATATATTGTATATTACTCTTGAATTCTTTTTGGTTCTAATTTCAAATTTGTTTGAAATTGTACATTCATATGCATGTATGTATACGAGTACCGTAGAATATGTGAAACTCCTTCAAAATTAAAACCCAAAAGAAATAAAATAATACAAATTAAAAAGAAACCAGATTTAGGGGGAGGGGGGCTAAACCCTAAACCCTGCGGAGGCCTTTAGTCGCGGTTGGCCGGAAGAACCGCGACTAAAGGTCCTCCGCTCGGCGCCGCCTGCGGCCCACGTGGATGGGCCTTTAGTCGCGGTTCGTAAGGAACCGCGACTAGAGAGGGCCTTTAGTCGCGCTACTTTGGTCGCGGTTGGGCCACCGCGACTAATGGCAGTTGCCAACCGCGACCAAAGCCCCTTTTTCCACCAGTGACCGTAATCCTGTACTATTTCCCTTGCTCCCTTCCTCCTCAGCTCGGTCAAACCTGCATCACCAACCTTAAGCGCCACATCTCAACAAAAAAAAACCTTAAGCGCCACTCTGCATCTCCCGAGCGAAAACCTGCACGCCGGGAGGAAATTTCCCCCCGTCCACAACCATGGCCTTCCCGGCCGCAACCCAACCCGACCTTGGCAGCACGCTCCCCTCCTCCAGCAGGAACTTGCACGCATAGGAGGTATACCTGTCAGTGGACAGACCAGCTAGCTAGTTGGATCGATGATGGATCAATTCTTTTCTGGTGAGAAGCTTGCAAACTAACCACGGAAATAAAACACCGATCGGAATTTATTTTTTATTCTTGTCACAACACGTCGTCTGAAAGTGTACCACGCACGCTGCTCGGCGCAGACCTGAAGCCGCGATTCGATCGGTCGTGCTGTTGCTCTCTTCGGCGAGCGGCCGAGCCACGCACGGAGACATACAAAATAAGGCCATCACGAACTCGCCTCGGCAGAGGCAGAGTGCGTACACGACGACGCGAGACGTCACGATGGCACCCGTCCCTGCACTTGTGCGGGTCTAGCCATGGCCATAGTGCTGCTTGCTCTCTGGCGAGATGGCCGTGCCACGCGATGACGTTCACGACGGCAGCCAACAAACAGTTGCCTCGGCCGCGGCACCGCGCTTAATTAATAGGCGACCTGCCTTGCACCACCGCCCGGTCCGTTGTCCCCGAGCTCACCCGTCGTAGCGCCTCGATGGCGCGCGGGGCGAGACCCACCGTCAACGTTTCTCAGAAACGTGGAGTCGCGCCAAACATTTTCAGCTCCATCCGCAATGTTGGAGTGGCTGCGAGAAGCGCCAAACGTGGAGTCGAAGGATTTCAACGAATCTAGAGTCTATTGGGAACATGCTCCAACTCCACGTATTTCACTTAAAAGTTGGTGCCGCTCCAATTTTCCAGAATCGTGGAGCCGAAGGGGGGGACACCGAAGCACACCCCATAGGCGTGCACCTTTTTTCGATAAAGTATAGGCGTGCGCCTACTTAAAGCTCTTTCAGATCGACGGCCAGTCGGCCACGATTGGACCATCAAATAGAACCCCTAAGGGCATCTCCTCCAACGAGGACGTATCCTATGCACCCATCCATTTGGTGAAACCTGTGCACCAACCTACAAAATACATGCAAACATACTCTAAAAAGTATGTTTATAAAGGTACATATATCATAGATCTACAATGCCACAAAATTTCGATTTCAAGATCCAGGCACAACTAAAAAGACAAATCATGTTTAAATAGTACTTATTTCTAGTTGGGCTGTGAATTCAGCCCATTAATATCACAGGAGCTAAATTTGCTATTTTTATTTTTCAAAATCTGTCTAAGTTTTGATAAAGTTTTGTTTCGTAGCATTGCAGATATATGTTGTATCTACGTGCTAAATCATTTTCAGATTTTTTCTGTAACTTTTTTCATGTAATTTATACGATGGGTGCATAGGTTTCACCAAATGGATAGGTGCATAGGATACGTTCTCCTCCTCTAACGGGGGTGGATCGAAAATGCCTATTTATTCTCTTTTGATGTTTTTTTTTTGCGAATGAATTCTCTTTTGATGTTTGATGATCGGACCGTCCATAGAGATGCAAACGCGGCCAGAAAATACGGCAGGTTTGCATCTCTGGGACGTTGTGCCGACGCTGTGCCGACGCAGTGGTCGTCCGCACGGGCCCGTCTGACAGCGGCACAGATGTTTCGTCTTCAGCGCGGCGTAACTTACGGGCGGCACGCTGCAGCTTTTTAGGGCCACGTAAATAATGTCGCGCCTTGGCTTTTGCGACCATTCGCTGCTGGGCGGCGTCGCAGTGGCAGGACATTGAAGGCGAGATGGCATCTGAGCCTTTTAAAGGTTCGCTGGCGGTGCCTATTTTGCCGACCACACCATTGCCAGAGTCCACCGTATCCACCCGACCGACAGCATGGGGAAAAAATGTTGGCTCCGCAAAACCAAGAACGACCATGAAGCTAGCGGCTCGTGCTATGGTAAGAAGCCGTGGGTCGGATGGTACGTCCGCATCAAGTTCGCGCGCCCGCCTATCGGAGGAAAACCTGCATGTGCCATGGTCGGACCAAACCTGCCTGGTACCTTAACTCCAGGTGCGTGCCGGTCCCCCCCCCCCCCCGTGCCACGCAACGGCCGAGAGCACCATGACGAGGTGCGCTGCCGCCGAGCCATCTTCCCGGCCGATCTCTGGGAAGATCCGGCGTACGCGCTGAACTCCTATAACTGGATCTCGTTCGGGACGTGGGAGTTTGACGCGCGCCGCCGAGCTGGATACCTCGGCGATCTCGACTACTTCGACCGTGAGATCACGGCGGACGAAGAGGAGAACGACGACGAGGACGAGGACGAGGATGAGGATGCGGATGAGGACGACGACACGGATGCGGACGTCGACGTTGAGGGCGACTAAGCCGCCAAGGCCGAGCGTGGTGACAACGAACACGACGACAGCGGGCCGGCGTGGGATCCTGAGACCCAGCCGCCAGACATTAGCGAGGAGGAAGCCATTTCCATGGCACTGGCCAATAGTGAGCTCGACAAGCTCAACGAGCTCGCTATGTGGGACGGGCACGCCATCCAGCTTCGCGAGTCGACGCTCGCGCAGGGAAGGCCGGCGACTCCTCCAGCCACGCTGACGCCTTCCAATGACCGCCCGCCGGCTGCTGCTCCTTCAACGGCCTGGGATCTGTGGCCACCTTCACCACAGCCTCATGTGCTGCTGACGGCCTGGTAGCAGTTGCCGCAGCCTGCCCATCCTCCACCACCGCCGGCATATCAGCTTCCATGGCTGGCGCTGGAGTTCATCGACCTCATCAGAGACGACGAGTAGTAGCCAATAGCTAGGTTTTAGCAGACCTTTCTAGACTTTTTAAAGTTTTTCTATGTTTTTTTATTAATGTAAATTATGAAGGGGAAAAAATTATAGGTTATGCCGCTGGAACCACTCCAACGCAAATGGACATACGGTCAAGTTCGACCGTTGAACCGACGCAAACGTGTCCCATTGGAGATGACCTAAGGCAGCACGCCGACGGGTGGACCGGTCCCTAGTCTTCCGCGCGCAGCTATGCGGCTGCATGGTGGCGTGATCAGCCGATTGATTTCCCGTTCAGACACGGCGGAGATTGTCTCAACAGGTCCAACGCAATTGCATCTCCCACCTTTCAGTTGAAGCACTTCATCTGATAGGGCCATAATCATGTTAGAGCATCTCCATCGGTGGCTCTAATAGCGTTTTGAAGGCTGGCGTGGTTTTTTGGGCTCGCATCGGTGCGCTCCAAACTGCGCCGGCTAGTTTTCGAGCTCAATAAAATTGCCGGCATCCCCGTGTTGATCCCTTCACGTAGGGCGCGAATCGTGCGCGCCGACGCCTCGCGCCACGATGGTTTTCGCGGGTTGGGGCGCCTTGTCACCAAGAGGACGCGATGCTTCGCATCGGCCGTGACGCGGGAAGGTTGGTCGTTGTTGGCGGCAACGAGGGCAGCGACTACGCGGCGTCCAGTCGCCTACACCGCCGTAAATGCGGGTAGTTGGCACCACTATTTAGTACGTACGCCGTCCACCGCTACGGTGTTACTCTCTCATCTCCACCACCGCTGCCACACCAGTCTCTCCTCTCCACCTCAAAAATGCCGCCCCGTCTTAAGACAACATATGCTTGGCCTCAACGGTCGTGCGCTGTCTGCGGTGCCTCCACCACCACCGCAGCCGGAGCCGGAGGCGCAGCCTGACGCGGATTACAGCTCCGACGACGCCATGGACCCACGGTTTGCGATGTGGCACGAGTCCTACGTCGCAGACGCGGCGGAGGAGGCAGCACAGCGGCGATATCCAGGCGTTGTTGAACGCGCAGCGCTTCCGGAGGTTGAAGGAGGAGCAGCGGGAGTTCGTCAAAGACACGAACCTCGAGCACGCCCTCGAGATCTCGCGCCAGCGAGCGGCCACGGAGGAGGCGAGACGCCTCCTCATGGAGGCGGAGCGACAGAAGCTCATCGAGCTGCACGCTCATCGCCACTACGAGGCGTTCACCCGCGAGCAAGCGAGGCACACCGAGAACGAGGCTTCTCGGCAAAGGCTGGCAGCGTGGGGACAGCACCACCGGCATGCTCCTGCGATGATGGCCGCCATGTTCCACCGCCGGATGCGCGAAGCAAGGGATGAGAGGAAGGCACGGACGCAAGCGGGAAAGGCGAAGAATGATGACGAGGCAGGTTCGTCGCGCGCCCCAACCTTAAATTCGAGTTACTTTTGTATAAATTTCGTATGAATTTTGGTTTTAAATGTCATCCCAACATTTAAATATCGGGCAAGCGTATGAGGGTCGTCGGTGTGGGAGCAACATCCCGAAATAGAGAATGCTCTGTCGGCGACGCCCATACGGCAGTGCCTGCACCCTGCCGGCGACTATATAGGGACACGCAGGTGGAGATGCTCTTAGATGATTAAAAAAAATCTTTCATTAGTTGGTTGACCCAAACAGCAATACCTCCCATATTAAGGGAAATTGATTGCACTGGTTTCTTTGGTTGAGCCTTATTCTAATCTAGGGGATATTTTCTTCCTCAGAACGGCGAAATCTAGAGGACTTATTGTAGTTGACAGTTTAATAGACATATCGGTGGAGTATTACTTACCAATAAGCAGTGCTTGATTTCAGGTTAGAATACATTGACACATTGGGAGTTTCTAATTCATTTGTTTTAGCTACATGATATATTAGCGAAATGCCATTACTCTTTGCTTGATTAACCAGAATATTTTTTCTACCACTTGCTGGTTTCATTCACCTTATATATTTTAGTGTATTTCCCATCCACGATATTTTAGTTTTAAATAGTCTAAAATTAAATTTGTGTACAAGTTATGTAATGTTTATTGTACTCATTATGATCCCATTGCAACACACGACATTGTGCTAGCACTAGCATTATTAGAACAAACATAGTATCATGTATTCCTTAGTCTGGCCACAAGACCAATGAAAATATCACCAAAACATTCTCGAAAAAATATATCACCAAAACAATGCTATCCAAATTATAATTATATAGTAGTGACATCTTTAATTATTTCATTCTCGCTTCTGCAGAGGCATTTGGTCAAACGGGGCAGCAACAACTATCTTGGTAGTTGCAGGAGGCTCCGGGGGCACCTCCGCATAACATCTTGCACCGGTCTTCGGTGCAGTTCGGCAACTGGCGCGTGTAGCATGGCGCCGGCAGAGGAAAAGCAGTAGGAGTCGCACCCATCTGCATTCATGGCCAACAAAGAACGAAAATGATATTCAAATTATTTCGTCCATGAATATGCAGTAGCCCATAGTGCATAAATTATGTCACCACCATGTGCAAAATAGAAAGAAAATAAGTAACCTCTTTGCGTGCTTGGCTTGAGAGAGGAGCAGTAGCCATGACGACCATGAGGACGGCCATAAAGCAGCACAGGGTGTTCTTCTTCACCATTGTCATGATGTACAGGATTACACAAAGCTACACGTATGGATGTATGGTTTTTTTGTTTGTGTTCCTGTTGTGACTTGTTGTGTGTTTATATAGACCCGCCATTGTTCGTGCCTAGGAGTATCGATAAAATATTACGATTATCAATTAATGATGGATTTATATATCCATTAATACAATTAATTTATATATATCTCTGGTGCATGGATAAGTGGATATCTACTGCTGCATACCCAAAAAATGGAACCTATTAATTGTGAAAAAATAGTACTATATCTTTGGTGAAGATTTGATTCAAATGATATCTAGTGGATTCTTCGATCGTTGATGATTTTTTAGCTCATACGTGCATCTCTCAATTCTGCTGGCCAATGCATTTTCCACCTCTACATAACATATTAAACCGCAAAAATTAACATGCATGGCATTATTTTAGGGCCATTACCTTACCTAACTAATTAAATGTCATCACCGGCATGTCCAAATTGCGCAATAAGATCTACCAATCTGCCACCGACGTTCCTCCGAGCTTTGACATATAACATGGAGGTGTTGCACATCCAATGCTCATATGAAGTACATGTACAAAGAAGTCATTACGTCCTGATTTGAATTAGTAAAGTTTAGTAGGGCAGATGACATACAAGATTACAATTCGCATCTCGTTGTAATCTTGTATCTCAAAAGTTAGTATATTCAAACTGTAGAAATACAAGAGCTTCTAATCTCCATGTATTGCTTACATGAAAAGTACGTACCGAAATGCTGAGATGAAATATTATGGCTTTAATCTAACCACGGATGATACATGGACTAAGACATCTCAATATCGAGAGATGAATCCTCGAAAAAAAACTTGAAGGGAAGAAAACTCAGGAGTCACAATAGTAGCAATCCAGAAGCTATACTGCGTGTGTCTCCCGTCATTTAGAAACAAGTATTCCTCTAAAGAGGCTCAATCCAGACCAGACGGCTCGGAAAAAATTCTTTGGCAGTAAGATCGGCCTTTTGTTGGTATTTATTCTTCTTGCAAGCTAGAGGTAGTTTCACGAGTTTTGCTAATCCACTTAGAAAACAAGGGGCCACTTCAGACACTAATCAAAGGTTTGTAGTATCATGTGCGAGGTCCTAACTGTTTCTTGTTGAATCTTTGATCTTATTTATAGAACAACTTTGCCATTTGGCACACTAAAAATGGAACTAAGCTCAGAGTGATCGAGCTGACGAAACAAACAACCAGGAGAATGGTAATGATGGACCCAAGCAACACTTCAGAATATTAGGTAATGATAGAATCTTGGCCCAGGGCTTAATAAGATTGATAGAATACTCATACCAACAAGTTTCAACTTCTTTCCTTTTTCGATAAAGAAAAAGGAAAGAAGTTGAAACTTGTTGGTATGAGTATTCTATCAATCTTATTAAGCCCTGGGCCAAGATTCTATCATTACCTAATATTCTGAAGTGTTGCTTGGGTCCAACGAACTTCAAAGTTAAGTGTTCTTGGCCTGGAGCGATTTGAGGATGGGCTTCCGACCAGGAAGTTGATCTCGAATGCGCGCGAATGAGCACGAATTGTGTAGAAAAGACTACTGTTGATTTGTGGGACCGGTCTAGGGGTTCTATAGAGCTTCCAGGGGTAAGAGACCTGATCCCAGAGTGGTCGGGGTGTTACACTCCGTAGCAGCAAACACCTGATAGTTAAAAGGAAGAAGATAATTGCACCTCTTACAGAACTAGCACGGAGAATGGTTTTAAATTTTGATAGAATACTCATACCAACAAGTTGCAACTTCTTTCCTGAAAGCTCATCTCCAAAGAACTTCAAAGTTAAGTGTTCTTGGCCTGGAGCGATTTGAGGATGGGCTTCCGACATGGAAGTTGATCTCGAATGCGCGCGAATGAGCATGAAGTGTGTAGAAAAGACTATTGTTGATTTGTGGGACCGGTCTAGGGGTTCTATAGAGCTTCCAGGGGTAAGAGACCCGATCCCAGAGTGGTCGGGGTGTTACACTCCGTAGCAGCAAACACCTGATAGTTAAAAGGAAGAAGATAATTGCACCTCTTACAACTAGCACGGAGAATGGTTTTAAATTTTGGTTTCATAAATATTACAGTCACTACCTAAATCAGTGAAATTCAGTAAGTTCGGTTTTCCTTTAGATCAAATGGCTTAAATTTCTAGAAACATTTATCGAAATATTTCTATTTTCGAAAAGTGATTTGAAATTTATTCGAAACCATGTGTATTATTAAAATTAGTGAAATATTTTGACCATAGCTATTTATTTCAGTGTCTACCAAAATCCTGAAATTTGGTGAATTTCGATGAAATCTCACTGAAATTGATTGAGTTGACTTAATCCTCCATGGGTGTGTTGGCAAGTCAAATATAGCACCACTTTCATATAAAGAATACGTAAAATATAGTACCTCCTACTATAGCTGCCGAATTCCACAAACCCTAAACCCTAATAAGAAAATTGGACAATAGAAGTTGTGTTTGAATGGAATAAATGTCTCTTAACTGAAATAATCTAAAGGTGAACTGGTAGCAATGTACTGAACTATATTTATATTCCACATACATTATCTTGGCCATAAACACCAAAATAATTGTTGTGATCTAGTATTTTTTGACATGTGCCTTGAATTAGTGAGAATCTGAGATAGAAGCAGGTGAAAAGTTCAAACTGACTAAAAACAGATGTGTGCTGCCTCAGGTTTATGTTGAGTCGAATTCTTGAGACATTGTGCTATTTCTTTACTTATGTAATTAACTTGAAATTGCAGCTAGAACAGTCAAACAAATAAATCTCCGCTATCTTCCTGAGCTTGGTTAGCTTTACCACACGAACACATCAAATTGTAATCAGTACCAAAGTGTGTTAGCAAGAATTACCACTATAAATAATGAAGTGTCAAGCATCAGGAATAAGTGATAACTATGAATGGACGTATCAAACTCAAAGACTTGATACAATCTGCAGTGTCCACAATAATGATGGTGGAAAGTTTATGTATGCGTGCATGGCAAGAGACCAAGCTAGTGCAGGACTTCAAAACAAACACCCTTTCAAGCTGGAATGTTATGACTTGCAGCGAAAAATAGCCTGCATCAAGCGATTTGGTCCCACACCACACTGATATAGGAACAAGCCGCTCCCCGCTGAACCCATTAACAACTGCCCCATATCTGAGATTGTCTTCTGGAACTGACACTTCCGAACAGCCACAAGTGTTTCGCCAAATGGTATAGTTGAGATAATCTTCTTCATGATTTGGATGCACAAATATCTTAGGCCTGCCTCCACACGAGAGTGAATTTTTGTAGGACGAGCTACACTTAGCTCGATTTTTCAAAAAAAGAAAATGGTATTCTAGGTTTCAAAAAAATTCTGAAAAAAAAATCTAGATGTAGGCAATGTTGAGTTCTATCATTGTGTAAAATTTGAACCCGAGATACCATATATACAGGGCAGCACAAAAATGACAAAATCTGACAGATTTTAAGATTGTGAGAGTTTGTACTATTCACTATTATAGATATCAGAATTTTTTATTTTTGCATAGTCTCGAATCTAAGGTATTTCGAGTTGCAAATTTTCAATTTGGTAGAACACAAGATTGTCTACAACAAGATTTATTTGCAGATTTTTTTGAAATTTTAAATATTATTTTTGATTTTTTTCAAAAAATAAGCTACATGTAGCTCGAGCTACGTTTGTGGTTTTCGGCCTCCACAATGGCTATATGCAAACCGCACAAACATAGAAAAAAAAAATCGCACACCATATCTTTTATCAACATAGAAAAAAAATAAAACCAATTTATGCATAGATATAATAAAGGGTGCACACAATAACAAGACGCATAAATGCGCTCTACCCAGCACTTTTTGAACTAATATTTAGCCGGCCCTAGTTTTTCTTTTTAAGAATCGGGCCAAGCTTGGAACATAGGAAATTACATCAAAGGAGAAATTGATTTTACATGGATAATTCAAAATTGTGCCGTCCTCCGGGTTGAGGTATTCGAGGTTATTCATACGAATTGTATCCTTGACCTCGTCATGTTTGTCGTTGGTATGTAAATTATAGTGGCACATCATGTTCCTGAGGTTTGACACATTAGTACACCATCACCAAGTATTGCCAGCGGGCGGAAGGATGCTCGAGCCCAATCACAGCGGATGGTATAACGTTTGTCCCATCGCGGCAGGTCGGCGCCATCGACATCGTTACACATCCACATATCAAGCATCTCCAGGTTCTGGTCTGGAAAAGTCACGCAGAACTCCCCACGCAGTTCAGACAGACAAGCGCGCCTCATTGTGAAACCACGGGCCACAAGGTGGCCACGAGCAAGGAGCACATGAAAGTGCATGGAGCCCTCATGTGTGGTTTTGGTAATTAATGACAATCCCTATGGACTAATGTTTGCATTGAGTTATATTTGTAGGAGTTGTCCATAGGCAATGCTTGAACCATATGTTGGCTTCAAGGTTGCAATAAGAAGAAATTGATGAAGGATATCAAGTATCAAGTACGTCTTGAAGATGAAGATGAAGTGAGCCCTCAAATTACTTCAAGACATCAACATGATGAAGAATGAAGAAATGAAGTGCAAGTTCAAGATGAGCCAACTTGAAGAGATCATATGCTTGAAGCTTGCCATCCATTTGGTGATCATGGATATGTGAAGATGCGCCGAAGAAGAAGCTCTCCCATAGTGGAGTATGGGGGAACATTTCGCATGACTTCATCAAGCAAGCACAATCAAGAAAGGCGTTCCATCTTGTTGCGGTCAAGACCGTCATCATCAAGCTCAAGTGGAATGCGCAAGTTAAGGTTTGCTCTTGATCGGATTTCTTTATCACCGGTCTCATGGTGTAGTTGGAGACCGGTTTATAGTTTAGTTGTCGTACTATCAAGAGGGCTCTCGAGTGAGTAACTCGATCGTATCCTTCGGTGATATTTGGATCGTAGCCTTTGCATCCTTGCATCATCTTTCTTGGTTGTTATTTGGATCTTATCCATGTGATGTTTTAGAGCTTGTGCTTATTCTCATGACAAGCTCTAGTTCATCAAAAACGGATTTCGCATAGATCACTTGTTGCGTTTTCGAGTTTGGTGATTTTCTCGGTTTCTCTTGTTGAGGTGTTGCACCTCTAAAAATAATAGAAAATCACCCCCACTGGTTTCCATATTTTTAACAAAATTGGTTTCACTCTATTCAGAGCTACCAAACTTCAGATATTGATTTTACAAGTTTTCTATGCCGGATAATCCGGGCCGGATATTTGCAAAATATCCGGCCCCTGAAAATCGGCTAAGGACTTTTCGACGTGCGGCTCAGTAATCCCCTGGATCAAGGGCCGGACATTTGCCCAGATTTTTTCCAGAAGCCGGTTTTTCCGGGGGGCCGGATAATCCGGCCGCTACTTAGACCGGATTATCCGCCCCAAATATCCTGCAACGGCTCGATTTTCTTGGGGGTATAAATACCCCCCTTCTTCCTCCTTGGGCTGTAGCTTCTTCCACTCTCTCTCTCCTCCATTGTTGATCTTGAGAAGCTTGTCCTATCTCTCTATCCCTCCATGATTCTTGCCCCCTTTTGAGGGAAAAGAGAGAGGAGATCTAGATCCACACTTTGACCAAACCGTATCATCTCTTTGTGAGTGAATATTTGGGATCTAGATCTTGGAGAATTTTGTGTTCTCCTCTTTGTTCTTCCTCTCTTATTCTCCCAATAGCTTTTGTAGCTTTGTTGGAATTTGAGAGAGAAGTACTTGAGCATCTTTGTGGTGTTCTTGTCATTTCATTTGGTGCATAGCTTTGAGTTCTCCACGGTGATTCGTGGTGGTGAAAGCAAGAAGGTTGTTACTCTTGGGCTCTTGGAACCCTAGACGGATTCTAGGCCTTTGTGGCGATTTGTTGGGAGCCTCCAATTAAGTTGTGGATGTGTGCCCCAATCTTTGTGTAAGGCCCGGTTTCGGTCTCGAAGGAAATCCCTTAGTGGAACCGTGACCTAGGCCTTTGTGGCAAGGGACACCGGAGAATAAGGTGAGGCGCCTTCGTGGCATTCGGTGTGTGGTGTGAGTACCGCATCTTGGGGCGAGTCCTTTGTGGCGTTGGTGTGCATCGAGCAACCACACCTCAAGGTGAGCCTCTTGTGGCGTTCGGGAGCACTAAGCCACCGCAACTCTCCAATGGAGATTAGCACTCGCAAGAGTGTGAACTTCGGGATAAATCTTCGTCTCCCACGTGCCTCGGTTATCTCTATACTCGAGCTATTTACTTATGCACTTTACCTTGTGATAGCCATTGTGCTTGAAGTTATATATCTTGCTATCACATAGTTGCTTGTATTGTTTCGCATAAGTTGTTGGTGCACATAGGTGAACCATAGTATATAGGCTTTGGGCTTGACAAAGTAAACGCTAGTTTTATTCCGCATTTATTAAGCCCATCTCGTAAAAAATTTAAACCGCCTATTCACCCCCCTCTAGGCGACATCCGTTTCCTTTAAGCAGGGACGGAGCCAGTGGGGGGCTGGCTGGGGCCATGCCCCCACAATGATTTTTTTTTGCTGAAATATCCCTTTAAAATTTGCAGATTTGACCCCTAAATTTGGTAAATTTTAGCTATATGACCCCCTCCAACTTATGTGATGTACATTTGGCCCCCCTTATCTTGTATTCCTAGCTCCGTCCCTGGCCAGGAGACGACACTGAAGGTTTCATCCCACAACTTTAAACATAGGAAACCAGATGCGGCAGTGGGCTCGCATGGGTGGATGATCCATAGGAGAGACCCCTTGAAGAAGGTCGTCGTCTGCCCGATCATGATGCGGTGTGATGGATGCACCAACCGGCGCCAATGCTGGCCAGCTCCGATGGTGAAGACCTCCATATGGAGTGTGTAGACGATGCCGGTGAAAGATGGAGACTTGGGCTCCATTCTCTGCCATAGACGCGCGACCTTCTACGCGTTGGCCCAAGAGTCGCGACCCAGGCCAAAACACGGATGGCTAACCGAGGGGCTTTTCTCCACGCCGTCAGTGTGAGGACGCAGCGCGTGGCCGCGTTGAGCACGTGCATCGGGGAATCGGAGGCCACCATCACCAGCCCGTTGCAGTGCGCGAATCGGCTCACCACCGCAGCGGGGAGCGACTCCATGGACTGCATGAGGGTTGCAACCCCCTCGGTCCCCTGCCATTGGTAGAGACCGGTGGTCGCGACGACATGAGTGTGCCATGTTGTTCTCCTGTTATTTTTTTTTTGAAATGGGGAAAATATCGCCCCAGCTTCTGCATCCAAAGGATGCACATAGCTTTTTTTATTAGATTATTCATGAAACCTTACAAGAAACAATACAAAAGATCAATCTCGAAGCAACCTTACTATACCTACAGTGGGATGAAGAGGTGAAAATACACCAACTGACATCATCCAAAACTAAATGCCTTCCTAAACCGCCCAATAGCAGGTGATAAACACATCCAGTCAAGCAGACTCTCAGCCCACACCAACGCCCACGCCACTGGAGTTTCTCCCACCGTCTTCCTCGACTCCATCTTCAAGAGAGATCATCGCATTAACCTTACAAGACCTGCTGTCGATGCCACCATGACGCGAGGCAGCTCCACCATCCTGCACCTATACATCATTCCGCATCTGTCATTGATACCCTGCAGCACCATGCCACTGAGACTCAGCACCAACAATGTGGTAGATGAACACCACTCCACCGAAAACCACCAACATCCAGCAGCTGCTCCAAAAATGATGCCCCAAGAGGTAGAACGACGCAGGGCGCGCTGCCATCGTCCGATCCGAGAGACCCGGACCTAGGGTTTCCCCCAGAGCCGTACAAGTGAGAGACCATAGACTGCAACGACGATGCCTTCAAAAAGGTAGCGGCGCGACACGTCGCCATCGTCCGCCAACCGAGGTCGGAGCACGGTTTTCACCGGCAGCCGCGCATCCCCAACTCGCCGAGTGTAGTTCCAAGACAGGCAAAGATGACGCCTTCGACAAGGTAATGACGTCGACCGATGCCGCCATCATCCGCCAAGACCGAGGTCGAGGCTCAGTTTTCACCGGCCGCCATGACACCCCGGACTAGATCACCATTGCCGGAAATCTGTGCGAGATCCCGTGATCCCCCACACAGGACTACCAGCCTGGCCGACCACCTCCGATGAAGAAGAAGGCCGCTGACAAGGTATTAACTAGTCAATGCCTACGGATTGTAGACTAGGGTTTAGTTAGAAGTAGAGGGCAAGTAGATCTCGAGGGTTCAGCCGGAAAAGTACTCGACTGCTAAGAAACTAGGGTTGTGTTGACAATGAAATCGATCCTCTCTTCGTCCCTCGACTCCCCCTTATATAGGAGGCGGAGCCGAGGGTTTCGTATTACACAAGTTTACAGATTTCGGGAGACTCTTTGAGTTCGACCCGTAAAGTTACAAATCTCTTTATTCCTAATACAATTCTATCTTTCCATATCAACAACTAATTGGGCTTCCGAGCTTCGTATTCGTCGACTCATGGGCCTTCAGTAAACCCCGGGTACCATCTTCGGCAGGCCCATTGGGGATGCCTATGTCAGCCGCCTCCTCCGTCGAACCCGAGGCTGCTGCCCCGGGCGTCCTCGTGCCGCAGGGAGATCCCAATGTCACCACCCCGCACCGGCGAGAAAGGGAGGGGATGGCGCAGCCCGTCCCCCCAACATCCACCACCGGTGTGCCACCGATGGGAGGCGGGGAGGCCGCGACACTGGCCACCGTCGCCCCTCCTTCCTCCGACCGCCGCCGCCCAGCCATCACACATGGGCAGGGGGTCTACCGCCACATCATCGAGGGGATCCCCCAGCCGCCATCCTCGCCGCGCCAAGGGGGAAGCCCGCCGCTGCCATGCCATGCGGTTTTTTCCGGCGTCGCCGCCGGCGGCGGCGGCGGGAGGCGGCTAGGGTGGCGTGGGCCTTTTGCTGGTAAGGGAAGCCCTAGCTTTGTTCTCCTGTTGTGGTTGGGGATTCTGGTCTGCGGGGCAATGAGAAAGCATGGGTGGTTGCGCCGGTGATGGCGGAGGTCGCGGGCGAAGACCGGATCATCGGAGATGGTTGCACGCCATGCTTTGCACACGGAGGTGAACCGTAGAAGCGACTTGGTCGGCGCTCTCACCGCCAAATCCAAATCCCCCATTCCCCCCATCTCAAGATCATCCACCCTTCCCGATCTACCGACATGGCCGACTCTTCCTCACCCACACGTTCGGCGAGGCTTCAGGCGGCGGCTACTGGCGGCAGATGGTCGTCTTCTTCATCTGCGTCGATGACTTTGTTTGTGGTAAGCTTCTGCAAACCCTAGCCTTAGATCTAGATCTTTTGGATACACAAGGGGAATCTGAACGAATGTATTGTAGGACATTTCTTCATCGCCTATCGAGGTTATGGAGGTTGTCCAGGTTGCATCTGACTCTACCACGGGGACCGTTGTCGCCGTTGCATCTGACTTTTCCACTGGGACGGTGGTGTTGCATGTATCTTCGCCAGGGTCCCCTGCTTTCCCGATCTTGCTGCTGCGTGTAGATGCTTTGACTGTAAGGACGCGCTTACTTATCTCGTTGTTTATTGATGTGGTAGTGGTAGTGGTAGTGGTAGTTCATTGATGTGGTACTGCTTAAGGATGTAGATGTGGTAGTGATTGTCGTAGTTCATTGATGTGGTACTGCTTAAGGATGTGGGTATGCTTGTGGTAGTTCATTGATCTGCTAGTGTTTGTTATGTATGCGATCATACCATTGGGCTTCCCTGATCTGTCTGCGCCTACAGTGAATGCTCAGCCATGTATGATTGCAAGAAAAGATATCATGGTTTGGAAACCCGGGCTATCAGAGTTTGTGCCCAACTGGTTGGTTCAGCTCGTTCGTAGTGGCGTCTGTTTTAACATGGGATTCAAAGAGCAGCAGATGAAGAAGGTAGCAGCTGAAGTTTTTTGCATTCGTTGCCATACATGTGACGACTCTTCAGCTCTACAACCACATCAGAAATTGGAGGACGAAGTGGAGCGTCATTGTGAAGATGAAATCCGATCGCATAGTGGACTGGAGCGAAGATGGCTGATGCTTCTATGGCGGTGATGAAGAGACGATGGACAAGTACATTCAGGTACGAAGCCTCATTAAGTTTCTTCATAGATCTGAAAGTATGTCAATATCGTCCACACTAACAGTTGTTCCTTGTGGATTGCAGCGCTACTCGAGGCATCGTCAGTACGTCGGCACCCCGATCACGAACTATGCTCAGATGAAGATGATCTTCACGCCCCAGTTTATGTGGAAGGCGTAGCTGTTCCAACCTAACTTGCTGGTCAGGGCAATCGACTTCACTGCAGACAACGAAGCAGAGTATACCGAGTACCGTAAGCTGCAGCTAGCAGAGAGGAGGACCTGGCTCTGCAAGAAGTTTCCTGCTTAGTGCTTCTGCTTCCTTTGTCATAGTGGCGTAGCCACATTGTGGCATGTGTGGTCAATTGACTACACAAGTTTCTGGCAAATCCTTTTTATTTTGGTATAAAAATAGTACAAAAATATTTAAAATAGGTCAAAACACATGTGTTTGACATCACAGATTTAAAATGACAACATAGAGTTTAAGTTCTGCCTCCGCCACTGCTTTGTCATGATATGCTAATTTTGGGAGGTGATCTCGTATGCCTCCTTTAGCTAGGACTTTCTACAACCCGATGCCTGGTCTGTAACATTGAACTTGTTCGAGGTGGTATTATACTAACCCCTCGTGTGATAAAACTGTGATGCATCATGAAGAATAGTTGCTTCGCTCGTGATGCATCACCCACTAAGTAGTTGATGTGTATTACCAACACCTTTTGTGATAAACTGAATGTGATGTGTGTTGTTCTTCAGTTTATAGTACTGGGTAACATCACCACTCTAAGGAAACGGGTTACCACAACACGCTCCTATCTGCAACCAACCAGGCTGTGAGTTGCACGAGCATGGAAGAAAGTAGTATGTGCATGCACCCAAACAATGAGGCCTAGCTTCCCTCTTCGGCGCAGAAAAAGCTGCCAAGGCTACCAAACGACCCACGCTTCATGACCCATGGCCCATTCGCGACACGCAGGGCGGCCCATCTCGCTGGCGCAGTGGTGCAGGAATCCCATGCAGGCTACCAAACGCGTCCCAGTTGAAGCACTTCAGCTGATAGGGCCATGATCATTCCAGATGATTAAAAAGTAAGTTATTCTTTCATTAGCTGGTTGAACAAAACAGCAACGCCTCCCATATTAAGGGAAATTGATTGCACTGGTTTCTTTGGTTGAGCCTTATCTAATCTAGGGGATTTTTTTTTTTCAGAACGGCAAAATCTAGAGGACTTGTAGTTGACAGTTTAATAGACATATCGGTGGAGTATTACTTACCAATAAGCAGTGCTTGTTTTCAAGTTGGAATACATTCGGGCATCGGCTACACATTGGGAGTTTCTGATTCATTTGTTTTAGCTACATGATATAGGACCTAAATGCCTTTACTCTTTGCTTTATTAACCATCAATTTTTTTGTTCTACCACTTGCTGGTTTCATTCACCTTCTATATTTTAGCGTACGGAATTGCCTCACACACGACGTTTTAGGTACGACTCATGTACGATAGTTCCTCCAGATCGTTTTTTTTAACTAACACAACCATAGTTACTGACCCACGCCCAAAAGTATCTGGCCCTAGCCAAATCAAACTCAAACTCTGCCCTGACTCCAGATCTTCCCTCTGTAACAACGCTTCCCATCTTTTTCAAAATCCATTCCTTGCCTATCTGCAAATCAGCCAGTAACAAGTAATCTGCAACAATCCGTGATTCCTGCTGCAGTACTCCACAAGGTTTGATGTATTTTTGTAAGAAGTAATAAGTGACACTGGCCTCTGCCATTGAAGCTTGCATCGAGCTCCCATCTCGATCCGATTCATGTCGAGCCAGCAAATCGCGAGCACTGCTCTCCCTGCAGTGCAGACTGGTAGCGCCTTGTGCCATTCTGCGCCCGCTTTTTCACTTCTTATGCGCTATTCTGCTTCTAGAACGTTTCAGCTAAACAGGCCGGAGGGCGCCGGGGACTCCGGCCAGGGCGACCACTGCACCCTTGCACCCTTTCCCAGGCGGAGTGCGTGTCCGGATGGCTCGCCGGCCTGCACAGGCACGCCAGCCACGCCGCCTCCTTCTGCCGCTGCGGCCTGCAGCTCCGCCTCGTGCCGGAGCGCGTCTAGGCGCTCCTCCTCCTCCCGGAGCGCGGCCTGGCGCGTGGCCTCCTCCTGCCGGCACGCCATGGCGAGGAACGCCCACGCGTCGGCGTCCTCCTTGGCCTTTCTGGCCTCCTCATCCAGCGCGGAGGCGCGCAACACCTTGGCGAGGTGCATCCATTTGGCCAGCTCCTCGAGGTCGTTGACCTCACGGGACGCCGCGAGCGCGGCGCGTAGCTCGGGATCATCGTCCTCCTCGGGCTGGGCCTGTGGCTCGGCGAGAGATTGAGATGGGGAAGCAAGTATGGTCGCTCTTAATGTACGACAGCGTCTCCAACGTTGGCGGGCCGTTCTGGATGTCGTCGATGACGTGCTCCAGGGTGCGCCCCGGAACGCCCCAGAAGAGGAGGCGCCTATGCTTGGTCCAGCTGTTCCGCCGGCCGATGAGGCCGGCGGTGCTGTTCATCTCGACGTCGTGCTGCGCCTGGAAATAGGCGACCCATCAGGCGTCTTTGGGGCGCGCGGCTGGGAACGATTTTTTGTTCGGCGCCCAAAATCCATTTGGGGGACGCGGCTGGAGATGCTCTAATAAGACTCGCGGGCACCGACAGATGGGCCTGACACGCGGACCAGGCGGACACGCGAGGACGCCGCGTGCCATCCACGGCCACGCAAACCTGGTCCAGATTTGAGCCGAATTTGAGTCGTTCCGGACACTGCAGCCATCCTTTTTAGAATACGTCGCGGCGTTGGGCCACGATTTTGTCCGCCGCGACTCATTCGAAAGCACAGGATGAGTCGCCGCGTTGGAGATGGCCTAAGACAAAGTAAAGAAAAAAAAAAGAGGTTTTACTTAATAGGTGGGGCCTACTAGAGACTGCTCCGGTGCAGGCCCACGTTTTCATTGCATCGCGCGAGGAAGTCTCTCGCAGGTCGCAGTCAAGTAAGATCGGACGAATATCGTACGCTATTTGCCGTACGTATAGCAGCGCTCTTTAGCGTATTTCACATTCCATGATATTTTAGTTTTAAATAGTCTAAAATTAAATTTGTGTACAAGTTATGGAACGTTAATTCTACTCATTATGATCCCGTTGCAACACACAACACTGTGCTATGGCAAGTAATATTAGGAAAAACATAGTATCATGTCTTCCTGAGTCTGGCCACAACACCGATGAAAATATCACCAAAACATTCTCGAAAAAATATATCACCAAAACAATGCTATCCAAAATATAATTAAATAGTAGTGACATCTTTAATTATTTCCTTCTCGCTTCTGCAGGGGCATTTGGTCAAACGGGGCAGCAACAACTATCTTGGTAGTTGCAGGAGGCTCCGGGGGCACCTCCGCATAACATCTTGCACCTGTCATCGGTGCAGTTCGGCAACTGGCGCGTGTAGCATGACGCCGGCAGAGGAAAAGCAGTAGGAGTCGCACCCATCTGCATTCACGCCAACAAAGAACGAAAATGATATTCAAATTATTTCGTCCATTTATATGCAGTAGCCTATAGTACATAAATTATGTCTTTATCTAAAAAAAAAAGTACATAAATTATGTCACCACCATGTGCAAAATAGAAAGAAAATAAGTAACCTCTTTGCGTGCTTGGCTTGAGAGAGGAGCAGTAGCCATGACGACCATGAGGACGGCCATAAAGCAGCACAGGGTGTTCTTCTTCACCATTGTCATGATGTACAGGATTACACACAGCTACACGTATGGATGTATGGTTTTTTGTTTGTGTTCCTGTTGTGACTTGTTGTGTGTTTATATAGACCCGCCATTGTTCGTGCCTAGGAGTATCGATAAATTACGATTATCAATAAATGATGGATTTATATATCCATTAATACAATTAATTCATATATATCTCTGGTGCATGGATAAGTGGATATCTACTGCTGCATACCCAAAAAAATGGAACCTATTAATTGTGAAAAAATAGTACTATATCTTTGGTGAAGATTTGATTCAAATGATATCTAGTGGATTCTTCGATCGTTGATGATTTTTTTGCTCATCCGTGCATCTCTCAATTCTGCTGGCCAATGCATTTTCCACCTCTACATAACATATAAAACCGCAAAAATTAACATGCATGGCATTATTCTAGGGCCATTACCTTACCTAACTAATTAAATGTCATCACCGGCATGTCCAAATTGCGCAATAAGATCTAGCAATCCGCCACCGACGTTCCTCCGAGCTTTCACATATAACATGGAGGTGTTGCACATCCAATGCTCATACGAAGTACATGTACAAAGAAGTCGTTACGTCGTGATTTGAATTAGTAAATTTCAGTAGAGCAGATGACATACAAGATTACAATTCGCATCTCGTTGTAATCTTGTATCTCAAAAGTTAGTATATTCAAACTGTAGAAATACAAGAGCTTCTAATCTCCATGTATTGCGTACATGAAAAGTACATACCGAAATGATGAGATGAAATATTATGGCTTTAATGTAACCACAGATGATACATGGACTAAGACATCTCAACATCGAGAGATGAATCCTCGAAAAAAAACTTGAAGGGAAGAAAACTCAGGAGTCACAATACCAGCAATCCATAAGCTATACTGCGTGTGTCTCCAATCATTTAAACATTAAGTATTCTTCTAAAGAGGCTCAATCCAGACCAGACGGCTAGGAAAAAATTCTTTGGCAGTAAGATCGGCCTTTTGTTGTTATTTATTCTTCTTGCAAGCTGGAGGTAGTTTCACGAGTTTTGCTACTCCACTTAGAAACAAGGGGCCACTTCCGACACTAATCAAAGGTTTGCAGTATCATGTGTGAGGTCCTAATTGTTTCTTGTTGAATCTTTGATCTTATTTATAGAATAACTTTGCCACTTGGCACACTAAAGATGGAACTAAGATCAGAGTGACCGAGCTGACGAAACAAAGAACTAGGATAATGGTAATGATGGACCCAAGCAACACTTCTGAATATTAGGTAATGATAGAATCTTGGCCCAGGGCTTAATAAGATTGATAGAATACTCATACCAACAAGTTGCAAGTCTCATCTCCAAAGAACTTCAAGGTTAAGTGTTCTTGGCCTGGAACGATTTGAGGATGGGCGTCCGACCGGGAAGTTGATCTCGAATGCGCGTGAATGAGCACGAAGTGTGTAGAAAAGATTACTGTTGATCTATGGGACCGGTCTAGGGTTCTATAGAGCATCCAGGGGTAAGAGACCCGACCCCACAGGGGTGTTACACTCCCTAGCAGCAAACATTTGATAGTTAAAAGGAATAAGATAATTGTACCGCTTACAGAACTAGCTAGGAGAATGTCTTTAAATTTCAGTTTCATAAATATTACAGTCACTACCTAAATCAGTGAAATTCAGTAAGTTCGGTTTTCCTTTAGATCAAATGGCTTCAATTTATAGAAACATTTATAGAAATATTTCTATTTTTGAAAAGTGATTTGAAATTTATTCAAAACCATTTGTATTATTAAAATTAGTGAAATATTTTGACCATAACTATTTATTTCAGTGTCTACCAAAATCCTGAAATTTTGTGAATTTCGATGAAATCTCACTGAAATTGATTGAGTTGACTTAATCCTCCATGGGTGTGTTGGCAAGTCAAATATAGCACCACTTTCATATAAAGAATACGTAAAATATAGTATCTCCTACTATAGCTGCCGAATTCCACAAACCCTAAACCCTAATAATTAAGAAAATTGGAGAATAGAAGTTGTGTTTGAATGGAATAAATGTCTCTTAACTGAAATAATCTAAAGGTGAACTGGTAGCAATGTACTGAACTATATTTATATTCCACATACATTATCTTGGCCATAAACACCAAAATAATTGTTGGGATCTAGTATTTTTTGACATGTGCCTTGAATTACTGAGAATCTGAGATAGAAGCAGGTGAAAATTTCAAACTGACTAAAAACAGATGTGTGCTGCCTCCGGTTTATATCGAGTCGAATTCTTGAGACATGGTGCTATTTCTTTACTTATGTAATTAACTTGAAATTGCAGCTAGAACAGTCAAACAAATAAATCTCCGCTGTGTTCCTGAGCTTGGTTAGCTTTACCACGAACACATCAAAATGTAATCAGTACCAAATTGTGTTAGCAAGAATTACCACTATAAATAATGAAGTGTCAAGCATCAGACTAGGTGTGTGATAAGTGATAACTATGAATGGACGGAACAGACTATGGTGTAGTATAAAGTTAAACACTTGATACAATCGATGTCCACAATAATGATGCGTGCATGGCAAGAGACCAACAGTGCAGGACTTCAGAACAAACACCCTTTCCAGCGGAATGTCATGACTTGCAGCGAAAAATAGCCTGCATCAAGCGATTTGGTCCCACACCACACTGATATAGGAACAAGTGGCTCCCCGCTGAACCCATTAACAACTACCCAGTATCTGAGATTGTCTTCTGGAACTGACAGTTCCGAACTGCCACAAGGGGTTTCACCAAATGGTATAGTTGAGATAATCTTCTTCTTGATTTCGATGCACAAACATCTTAGGCCTGCCTCCACAATGGCTATATGCAAACCACACAAACATAGAAAACATTTTCGCACACCATATCTTTTATCAACATAGAAAAAAATAAAACCAATTTATGCATAGATATAATAATGGGTGCGAACAATAACAAGACACACAAATGTGCTTTACCCAACACTTTTTGAACTAATATTTAGCCGGCCCTAGTTTTTTCTTAGATTCGGGCCAAGCTTGGAACATAGGAAATTACATCAAAGGAGAACTTGATTTTACATGCATAATCCAAAACTGTGCCGTCCTCCGGGTTGAGGTATTCGAGGTCATTCAAACGAACTGTATCCTTGACATCGACATGCTTGTCGTCGGTATGTAAATTACAGCGGCACAACATGTTCCTCGAGGTTTGACACATGAGTACACCATCACCAAGTATTGCCAGCGGGCGGAGGGATGCCCGAGCCCAATCCCAGCGGATGGTATAACGTTTGTCCCATCGCGGCAGGTCAGCACCATCGACATCTTTACACATCCACATATCAAGCATCTCCAGGTTCTGGTCTGGACAAGTCACGCACAACTCCCCACGCAGTTCAGACAGGCAGGCCTCATTGTGAAACCACGGGCCACAAGGTGGCCAGGAGACGAGAGTGAAGGTTTCGTCCCACAGCTTTAAACGTAGGAAACCAGATACGGCCGTGGGCTCGTATGGCTGGATGATCCATAAGAGAGACCCCTTGAAGAAGGTGGCTGTCTGCCCGATCATGATGCTGTGTGGTGGATGCACCAACTTGCGCCAATGCTGGTCGGCTCGGATGGTGAAGACCTCCACATGGTATGTGTAGACGATGCCGGTGAAAGATTTAGACTTGGGCTCCGTTCGCTCCCATAGACGCGCGACCTTGTACGCGTTGGTCCAAGGGTCGCGACCCAGGCCAAAAGACGGATGGCTAGACGAGGGGCTTGTGCTCCACGCCGGCAGTGTGAGGATGCGGCGCGTGGCCGGGTTGAGCACCCGCACCGTGGAATCGGAGGCCACCAGCACCAGTCCGTCGCAGTGCGCGAATCGGCTCACCGCCTCGGCTGGGAGCGAGTCCATGGCCTGCATGAGGGTTGCGGCCCCCTCGGTCCCCTGCCATCGGTAGAGGCCAGTGGTGGCGACGACATGACTTTGCCACGTTGTTTTCATGTTGTGGTTGGGGAGTCTGCTCTGCGGGGCGATGAGAAGGCATGGATTGTCGCGGCGGTGGAGGCGGAGGTCGCGGTCGAAGGCCGGATCGTCGAAGATGGTTGCACGCCATGCTTTGCAGACGGAGGTGAACCGTAGAAGCGACTTGGTCGGCAGCCGGAGCAGGATCTCCGTGACGACCTCGTGCGGCACATGCGGCTTCTTCGACGTCCTCGTCCTCTTCCTCTTGGCTGCCGCCCGCTCGTTCTCCATGGCTCGATCTCCAACGATTGATCGACTGGTTAGGACTTAGGAACTGCCAAAGTCCGTGCGTGGGACGCTAGGTTTATGATTGTGAGGAAGCAAGCGGCCCTGATTGTTATTTGGGCCTGGCTGAACACATGTTAGATGGCTAGCTTGTATAGACGTACCAAGCAGGGCTGAAAAGAAAGGGAGGAGGCCCAGGTTATATGTGAGGAATTGAAGATCAATGAAACACTTGATAGGCCTGGTCGTCACGTCTGGCTAGAACGTACACCAGACGCGTTTTGTATTCCCTTGATTTTGAATGATCAATAAAGGGCGACTAGTTCTGAAAAAAAAAAACTTGATAGGCGTGGTGGATAATGCAAAGAAAATCCCAAAAGACACTCGTCTCCTCCCCTACGCAACCATAGATCTAAAAGGAAGACATCAGATACATCTCCCCACATCCCCACATTTTGCCACTCGTTGCATATGAATAATGTCTAGCCAACTCAGCCAAAAGTTCGAACTAAGAGGCATAGTTGCCTATTATACTATAATAGAAGATGGAAAGCCTATGCAATATATTTGTTTTTTTAGGTTTTCCTCCCGGGACGGGAGCCCTCTGACCTAGACGCCACCTCCTCCTCTGCCGCCGCCTCCCGGGCGACGGCGGAGGATCCGCCCGCCCCGCCCTGAGCAGCCGTCCCCGGACCGCCGCACCTCAGCCGCCACTACTTCCGGCTCGACCCCGGCCCCGGAGCTGGCCTTGGCCCCAGCTCCGGCCCTGGCCCCGCCCACAGCCCTGGTCCCGATGGCGGTGGCGGTGCCCCTTCCATCGAACGACGAGGGGGTGGAGAGGGTTTCTGCGGTGGCGTTCCATGGGAGGTGATGAAGCGCCAGTGGAGGAAGCCGGGCGGCACGACTACTTGGCCGGGGCCTGATGCTCTCCATCGGTAGCCATGGAGGAATCGGTGGACCGGTCGCATCCTCCACCCCCGGTGACGGTTCGACGGTGGTACGCATGATCCGCGCCGTCGTCCTCTTCCCTGGTGATCCGGCAGGAGGGACTTGCGGCGTGTGGGCTGCTGGTCGTGCTTTGTTTTTTGTGGCGGTCCTCGGGTTTCACGCAAGCGAAGATGAAGATCTACCGGAGGTCAGTTTGCCTTGATCTGGCCGGAGAGATGAGTTCCGGAAAGCTCCACCGGCGAATGGAACAGTGCCTCTTTTGCCTGGAGTTTGCTGGATCGGGTGGTATTCGGTCGCGCGCACCCATGTTTTTATTCCGACCGTTTGGTTCCGGAGGGAGCGGCGCGAAGCTCTATTCTTTGTTGATATTAGGTGACTTTTTGGTCCATGGTGAAGTCAGAAGAAGGAATATCATGAAGGCCGGATTTGTGAACTGTCTAAAGGAGGTTCGAGTCTCCGTGATGCTGAGGGATTTGCTTGGCGTTCCGCGCTCCGCAGCAGTGGTATGCATGTGGGGGCGGCAGCATATGTGAAGTTTAGAGTCTTACATCTCAGGGTGAAAACCCAATGTCTGGCCAACTGGTTGTGTCTGGCAATGACCTTGTTGGAGGTATTGTTTTGAGTGTGGGGACTATCTTCAGGGTGAAAACCTAAGACCTTTGGTTGGGCGACGACGGGGCGCTGGCGCACTGTTCCCTTCTTGGAGGCGTCGCTTTTGGAGAGTCTGTATATCAGGTGTGGTCACAGTGGTGGTTGTATTGCTGTTGCTAGGTCTGAAATGCTGTAGCGGGACTTCTATTTCTTAGTTTTCTTTACTCTTTTTTGGATGTGTGCATCCGTACTGCCACTAGGGTGGGGCGTTGTTGCAGAGGCTGCGTGTAATTAGTATCTTTTGATATTAATATATTCCCTTTATCAATAAAAAAATGTTTTTAACATTTGACTTGTTTTGTTTTGTGGGTCGTCGATGACATCCATAGTCCAAGAATGGGGAAGGGAGGGGATAGTGAGGATGAGATACGTGCTGACCTGCTGAGGAAGGGCGGTGCCGCAAACCGCAGACCGCCGCAGTTGCTCCTAGGTTTAGGATTAAGAAGTGTGGCATGTTGGAGCCACATAGAATTGGAGGTGGGGTGAATAGGACTGGACAACTGAACTCATGGGTGTGTATGTGTGCAGCAGATGCGGAGCAACATCTGTGGGGGTGGGGAGGGAGGTCCATCACGCCGACCTGGTTGGCACAAACCGATCGCCGCACACCTAAAGGTGGTGGGTGTTGGGCGGCCCAGTTTCTTCTTTGTTTTTACCTTTCTCGTTTTTTCCTTTCCTTTTTCTTTTCTGTTATTTTTGAATTTGAATAATTTTTAAATATGGACAATTTTAAAATTAGAATATTTCAGAATTTGATTTTTTTTTGAATTCGAATAAGTTTTGAATTTGCGCATTTCCAAATTTGAATATTCTTTATATTTAAACAGTTTTTATATTAGCATCTTCTTGTTTTGAACATTTTAAAAATTTGAACATTTCTAACTTGAACTTTTTTCGAGAATGAACATTTTTCAAAAAAAATTGAAATTGAAAAAATTTAAATCTGCACATTTTTCAAAATATGAACATTTTAAATTTGAACATTTTTCATAGTTTGATTTCTTGTAATTTAAACAATTTTAAATATGTGCATTCTGAAAAATATGAACATTGTTTGAAAATATGTGCATTTTTTAATTTTCAGTTCTTTTAAAATTTTAAAGTTTAAAGAAAAAGAAAAGAAAAAGAGAGAGAAAAAATGAAAAAAAAATGGCAGCACCTAACACGCGCGGTACATGCCGACCTGATCGATTTATATAGGATCCACCGGGTGGCAAGGAGTTTCTCGCGCGCGGCACTGAAGAATGGCAGCACTGCAGCAGCCTCCAATTGGGGGATGAAGGGAGAATGGGCCTAAGAGCATCTCCACTCGTCCCCCCGAGGAGGCCCCCGGCGAGCGTTTTTTCCATCCGGATGGCGAAATTCGGCCCAGTCGCGCCCCCGGTTCCTCGTTTTCGTCCGGATTTGGGCCTAAATTCATCCGGCGATCCCACGCCCCCCCCCGGCCCCCCGGGGAGCTCTCGGGGACTCCGGACGAGTGAAAAGCGGGGAAGGGCCCGATCTGTCGGTGACTCGACGCACGAACCCCACCGCCACGTCGCTCAAAATCTCCCCACCCCTCGTATCTCTCTCGCCGCCGGCACCACCCCGCCGGCTTGTTGCCCGGATTGCGCCGCCACTCCTTCCCCACCTGCCTATATTCCGCCGTGTTTGGACGACGGCCTATCCGGCTGCTCTTCCGCCGGCCTCGTTTTCCGGCCCGCTTGCTCGTCGTCGCTCGCGGCTCGGGTTGCCTCGACCACGCCCGTCGGGTGTTCGTCCATTTGCCTCGCCGGCCATGGACTCGGACGAAGAGGAGGAGCAGATGTTCGTCGAGCTTATGCAAGAAGAGATGGCGAGCAGCCGCCCAAGACGACGAGCACATGATGATCCTTGGTTGCTTGGCAAGCATGTACGCCGGACTGGCAACTCGTCGGCGTGGTGGGTCGGCACGAGGTCGCCGGAAGTGCAAGCCGAGACAGCGAATGGAGGGCTACTGCATGTTGTATGCCGACTACTTCGCCGACAATCCATTGCACGGTGAGAGTGTTTTCCGGCGTCGTTTCGGGATGAGCAGAAAGCTATTTCGGAAATTGTGTATGCCATCCGCCACTTTGATCCCTACTTCGGATGCAAGGCGGATTGCACTTGGTTTGGTTGGATTTTCGTCACTCGCGGAAGTGCACGGTGGCTATGAGGATGCCGGCGTATGGAGCTCCCGGTGATACTCGCAGATGACTATCTTCGGATGGCGGAGTCCACCGCCCTTGATTGTTTCTACCGGTTCCGCGAGGCCGTCATAGCGGTGTTCGGGGACTATTACTTGAGATCACCCATCTGTCGAAGACACTCGGAGGATCCTTGCAACAAATGAAGCTAGAGGTTTTCCAGGGATGCTTGGAAGCATTGACTGCATGCATTGGCAATGGAAGAACTGTCCGTTTGCGTGGCGGGGAATGTACAAGGGTCACAAAAAGGCTGCATCGTGATACTTGAAGCAGTGGCTACCCATGATCTTTGGATTTGGCACTCTTTCTTTGGTATGCCTGGATCCAACAATGACATCAACGTCCTAAACTGCTCCCCGGTCTTTTCCAAGCTTGTTGAGGGTCATGCTCCCCGGTGGACTATGTGATCAATGGTCGGCACTACAACAAAGGATACTACCTTGCGGACGGTATCTATCCAAAGTGGGCAACATTTGTGAAGACGATCTCCAACCCTAGCACCCCCAAACTTTGCGAGTTTGTCAAGAAACAAGAAGCTTGCCGAAAAGACGTCGAGCGAGCATTTGGTGTCCTACGAGCAGAGATTTGCTTGTCGTCCGGTTCCCCGCTATGACTTGGTCCAAAGATCGGATGTGGGAGGTGATGAACTGCTGTGTGTGCCTACACAACATGATTATTGAAGATGAGCGAAAGCATCCGGTTCCTCCGACCGAGCAAGAAGCACCATATGAGAGAGAGGGTCCTCTTGCACAGCCTAATCACCAGGTGCCTCCATCATGGGCCGCCTTCATTGCTATGCGCCGGGAGATTCGAGACTCTACAATGCACCAGCTGCCGCAAGATGATCTGGTGGAGCACATATGGAGGCTCCGAGGCAACGCCAACGCCGACGCCAACTAGTTTGTCTTAATTTGTTTGAAAAATTGTGAAATTTGTGTGCTTCATTTGTTTCAGCACTTGTTAAACATTGTACTGTTATCGCCGAATTTGTTTCAGCAATTTTCGTCCTCTTGTTTGCCGAACTTGTTAAATTTTATGTTGAATTTGTTTGAAATATGTCAAATGGTCGAGGTTGGGGGTTTCCTGCCGGGGGGACGGCTGGAACTTCGGCGCTCCCCACGCCAAATCTTCATCCAATCCGGACGAAAATTTCGCCGGATTTGGGCGTGGGGAGCGCCAACGAGTGGGGATGCTCTAAGCAACAAGATCGGCCCAAACACTCCCTAAGTACACTAGTAGGAATTGAAGCACACTAGTCTAAACGTAGCACACCGATTTAAACGTACGCGACCCGTATTAGTACTCGCCGGCAAAAAACGCGAACGAGACCGGTATGTGTAGCATAGCGGAGAGTAGTGCACACGACTAATATGTAGAGCCCGGCTGTACTCCGGTCCAGAAATTACCCACAACGCGCACTAATAGGGACGCTATCTTCATACCGGTCGCGTGTGCCTTTGCCAGTCTGCTACAAATATATTTTGGACACGCTGCTACAATCTACAATCAGCTTAGTTGTAGGATGCCCAAAATCCCAGGATTTGAACCCCTCCAACGATATCGGCTTTTTAGCTTTTTAAAAGATAAAATAAAATGTTAGAAAATAATACCTTATAGATGGTGATGTATTATTTCATCTAGTTGGCGATGTGTTATATCATCTAGTTTTAAGGAAAATTAACAAACATGAATTTTGATATATTATGCATAATAGCGTCATGTTTCGGAAAAAACGGTATTTCTGGTTGCATACGATCTCCGATAAAAATCATTTTTATATGAAAATGCATCCACACAACATTTTACATCTGATTTGAATGGCCTTTGGCTGTTTAGCGATTTTTTAGATTCTGAAAATTTGAAAAGGAAAACCGAGTTTTTTTAGGTTTTAGATTTTGGCGCAAAAAAATTTAAAATCTAGAAAATTCCAAAAAAAAAATCCCTCTCTCATTTCAAAATTTTAGGTTACCTGCCCGAGAAACTTTGGTTTTATGTATTTGAGTGAAAGGGGGGGGGGGGGACGAACACTCCATGTTTGATTGTCTACAAATCTACAATAGGCCCCAAGGACTTGACTAACTTATGCAATCATTCTCGAGCAGGATGTCGATGTTGTTTTGAGCCTTTTTTTTAATCCCTCGCTGTTAGGGGGCTGATTCTGCCTACTAGATTTAGATGTGCGCCTTGGCGCACGACCCCGTGGAGCTCGCACCAATCTACGGGTATTTTTATTGAATTTGAAAAGCAAAAGCAATAGGTCTAAGGTATAACCGAACACATCTAATCATAACGGAGAAAATATGATTATATACAATCGAATATGATACAATAACTAATACGCAATCCGCTCCATAGTAAGTATCTGGGATTTAGTGCACAAAGCACTAATAATAAGAGTGGAGAAAACGGTAGTGAAATAGGAATAAACACATGTCGTTTTTCCTGAGAAAGCACGCCACAGGACAAAATAAACTACTCCCTCCGTTCCTTTTTAATTGACTCAGATTTAGTACAAATTTGTACTAAATTCGAGTCAATTAAAAAAGAACGGAGGGAGTACATAACTACACAATTGATAGCAGCATGAAGCAAAAGCACTCACATATACAACCATTGCATCATACACTTGATTTATATGTACAATACCACAACAAAAGTGAGGAACACAATCCTCAGATATGTAGATAATACGAAGCAAACAAATATCAATGGTTTGTGGCACCTGGAAGCAACATTCATGAAAACTAAATCACACAACAATCAACGCCAAATCACAACTTGGAACAATCAGATGATAGACAATACAGACTCAGCGACAATTTATCATAGACTCAAATTCAGCATGTATACCTAATGTGAAGCTGAAATTTGTACGAGTGTAAGGGTTGTTTTTCTTGTCAGCTGCACCTGCCAGAGCTGCCACATCTTTGACAGATTGTGACACACATCTGCAATAAATATATTTTGTCAAGACATGTCGAACAGATGCAAAATATCTAACCACCGGGATAACTTGTACAATGGCGTGTGATTGCTGAAGAACTACTTGCTTTTTATCATCTGGCTAGGTTTGATAGTTGATTCTATGTCAACAATTGTATCCTTGCAAAGAATGTTATTTATCAGCTCAGTTGCCTGTCCTTTATCTTGACTGTTATAAATCAAAGGTACCATAGTCTGCAAAACATGATCTATAAAGAAAGAAAGATAAATATAATATAAAGAACACATCTCATGAGAAATGAAAAACAACGTGCAGTAGATCTTCTCTATATTAAACTTTGAACAGCTAGCCCCTATTTGTTCATACCAATAAAGAACAATATAGTGAGCAATTTATAAAACTTACCACATAAGATCCTAGGTATAAGGCACACCATCTAGGAGCGCATCAGCATGTTCAGCCACATCAAGAAGATGCCACTTGCATCTATCATCTAGACATAGTTGAGTTGTGTGAAATTTTATTGCTATTCCCTCCCTCCATTTAAAAATATAAATCCTGTAAATTTGGCAATATTTTAGATTATATGAAACTTGCATGTAGAACTAATGGTCCTTCTCTCTTTTTTACTCATTTATTTATCTCTATCATTTATGGCTAAACATACATACTAACTGTTCTCTCATATTCTCAAAAAAATGGCAATAGAAAGCAGTACCATATTCTCTCATATCTCTATCATTGATATGCATTTTGACTTAATGGCAATAGAAAGCAGTACCATATTCAGATAAGGCAAAAAAAGTGAGCTGATCTATCCTTCTTGTGATAACAAGGAAGGAAAAGTAAGGTAGAAATGATTACTACTGCATTTTCTCTAGCTCTTGTCTTGAGATTACATTTATCCTTAAACTGCGACCATCAATGCGTACGCTTTGTCTGCACCTGATCAAACACATTCTTCTGAACAAATAGCTGCTGAAGATAGTGATGATTCTGATTGTGAGGTATTTAGGGTGAAGAGAAGCTCTGGCATAACTCCAGAGAGAAAGTGTACATAAGATGCGAACTGAAATAGCCATGCCATGCTTATGACAAACCGTACATCGTAGATCTAAGGGATGAACAGTGTATAAGAATCGTGGAACCCAAATGACATGAATTTTTTTCATACCGCATATAAGCCATTAACCAGCTAGAGATATTAAAGAAAATTCCTATAACTATATTTTTCAAGCGCACAACCTCACCAAACTAATTCAAATATATTAGACAGTCAAAGGTAAATCATAAGAATACATGGAGGGAATAATGTAAAATCCCTCTCAGTAACATCAAATGCAAAAGAGGCAGCCTACTAAATCCTAACATGCAGTGATACCTCTAAGTGCTTTCGAAAATGCCCAGTACAAACTTTCTCAAATCAGAGAGTCCAGTAAATAGGACTCTCGAATATGCCACCCAGAGCACTTAAGACCCATGGCAAGGACAATCAAAAAAGGTGGTGCCCACCATTAAAAAAATTGGAGTATTGAGTACTTCTAAATCTGTCACTATGCATTAGAATCATGGAACCCAAATTTTCAAGACGTGAACTTTCTCCGTGTTGCATACAAAAAAAATACTAACTATACATATCACAGGAAACGCCTATAACAAAGTTTCCCTAGATAAGGAGTCAGGCAATAGTTATAAACTTATCATGATTATGAGTCGCAGTATATTAGCTTGACAGTTCACAATGTCTGCATTGACTCTAGGTTCAACAACACAGCAAGGATGTATTCTATGTAAAGATATATAAAGTTACTCATAGTAAATACTAAGTAAATGTGGCTCTAAAAATGAAGTTATAACAAAACACCAACATAAAGCCTGCATATAGAAATCACCTCTATGTCTATGACCGTTAAAGCCATAGCCTGTCATGTACATCTACATAGAAAATATTTTGTTATAGGTGTTTCTGTTGGAGATATGCCCAAGAGGCAATAATAAATGGTTATTATATATCTTTGTGTTTATGATAATGCTTACATACCATGCTATAATTGTATTAACCGAAACATTGATACATGTGTGATATGTAAACAACAAAGAGTCCCTAGTATGCCTCTTAACTAGCTTGTTGATTAATGGATGATTAGTTTCATAATCATGAACATTGGATGTTATTAATAACAAGGTTATATCATTGTATGAATGATGTAATGGATTCACCCAATTAAGCGTAGCATAAGATCTCGTCATTAAGTTATTTGCTATAAGCTTTCGATACATAGTTACCTAGTCCTTATGACCATGAGATCATGTAAATCACTTATACCGGAAAGGTACTTTGATTACATCAAACGCCATCTGCGTAAATGGGTGGTTATAAAGGTGGGATTAAGTATCCGGAAAGTATGAGTTGAGGCATATGGATCAACAATGGGATTTGTCCATCCCGATGACGGATAGATATACTCGGGCCCTCTCGGTGGAATGTCGTCTAATGTCTTGCAAGCATATGAATAAGTTCATAAGAGACCACATACCACGGTACGAGTAAAGAGTACTTGTCGGAGACGAGGTTGAACAAGGTATAGAGTGATACCGAAGATCAAACCTCGGACAAGTAAAATATCGTGAGACAAAGGGAATTGGTAATGTATGTGAATGGTTCATTCGATCACTAAAGTCATCGTTGAATATGTGGGAGCCATTATGGATCTCCGGATCCCGCTATTGGTTATTGGTCGAGTGAGTACTCAACCATGTCCGCATAGTTCTCGAACCGTAGGGTGACACACTTAAAGTTGGATGTTGAAATGGTAGTACTTGAATTATGGAATGGAGTTCGAATATTTGTTCGGAGTCCCGGATGAGATCCCGGACATCACGAGGAGTTCCGGAATGGTCCGGAGAATAAGATTCACATATAGGATGTCATTTTATGAGAAATAAAATGTCGCGGAAGGTTCTATGGAAGATTCTAGAAGGTTCTAGAAAAGTCCGGAAGAAACCACCAAGGAAGGTGGAGTCCACAAGGGACTCCACCTCCATGGCCGGCCAGCCCTAGATGGGGTGGAGTCCCAAGTGGACTCCACCATAGGGGGCCGGCCACCCCCCCCATGGGAGGTGGGAATCCCACCTTTGGGTGGGAGTCCTAGTTGGGCTAGGATTGCCCCCTCCTATGGAAGGTTTTGGTTTCGGGTCTTATTCGAAGACTTGGACACCAACACTTGGGTTCCACCTATATAATGAGGGGCATAGGGGAGGGGGCCGGCTACACCAAAGCCACCACCTTGGCCGCACCCCTTGGAGGCCGGCCACCCCTCTCCCCAAACCCTAGCCGCCCCACTCCTCCTTCTTCCCCGCACGCTTAGCGAAGCTCCGCCGGGATCCTCCACCGCCACCGACACCACGCCGTCGTGTCCGTCGGATTCAAGAGGAGCTACTACTTCCGCTGCCCGCTGGAACGGGGAGGTGGACGTCGTCTTCATCAACAACCGAACGTGTGACCGAGTACGGAGGTGCTGCCCGTTCGTGGTGCCGGAACCGATCGTGATCAAGATCTTCTACGCGCTTTTGCAAGCGGCAAGTGAACGTCTACCGCAGCAACAAGAGCCTCATCTTGTAGGCTTTGGAATCTCTTCAAGGGTGAGACTCGATACCCCTCGTTGCTACCGTCTTCTAGATTGCATCTTGGCTTGGATTGCGTGTTCGCGGTAGGAAAATTTTTGTTTTCTATGCAACGTTATCCTACGAGTGGTATCGGAGCCGTGTCTATGCATAGATGGTTGCACGAGTAGAACACAATGGTTTTGTGGGCGTTGATGCTCTTGTTATCTTTAGTTGAGTACTTTGCATCTTTATGGCATAGTGGGATGAAGCGGCTCGGACTAACTTTACATGACCGCGTTCATGAGACTTGTTCCTCGTTTGACATGCAACTAGTATTGCATAAGAGGCTTTGCGGGTGTCTGTCTCTCCTACTATAGTAAAGATTCAATTTACTCTTCTATTGACAACATTAGTATCAACGTTGTGGTTCATGTTCGTAGGTAGATTAAATCTATATCGAAAACCCTAAACCACGTAAAATATGCAAACCAAATTAGAGAGCGTCTAACTTGTTTTTGCAGGGTTTGGTGATGTGATATGGCCATAATGTGATGATGAATATGTATGAGATGATCATTATTGTATTGTGGCAACCGGCGGGAGCCTTATGGTTGTCTTTAAATTTCATGTTGAGTAGTATTTCAAAGTAGTTGTAATAGTTGCTACATGAGGTGAACAACCATGAAGACGGCGCCATGAACCTTGACGCTACGCCGACGATGATGGAGATCATGCCCGTTGATGATGGAGATCATGTCCGTGCTTTAGAGATGAAGATCGAAGGCGCAAAGACAAAAGGGCCATATCATATCACATATGAACTGCATGTGATGTTAATCCTTTTATGCATCTTATTTTGCTTAGATCGCGACGGTAGCATTATAAGATGATCCCTCACATTAATATCAAGATAATAAAGTGTTCTCCCCTCGTATGCACCGTTGTACAGTTCGTCGTTTCGAAGCATCTCGTGATGATCGGATGTGATAGACTCAACGTTCACATACAACGGGTGTAAGCCATGTTGCACACGCGGAATACTTGGGTTTGCTTGACGAGCCTAGCATGTACAGACATGGCCTCGGGACAACGGAAACCGAAAGGTTGAACACGAGTCATATGGATGATATGATCAACATGTTGATGTTCACCATTGAAGCTACATCATCTCACGTGATGATCGGTTTTGGTGTAGTGGATTTGGATCGTGTACCACTTAACAACTATGGGGGATGTTGTATTAAGTGGGAGTTCATTAGTAATTAGATTAAAACATGAACTAATTATCATAAACATAGTCTCGGGTAGTATTTTGAATTAATTTTGTAGTATTGGCATCCGTTTACTACTATGCGCTAGTCTTATAATTGAGATAGAAATATCGTTAAAATCTGACTAGAAACTTTACGGATTGTTACCGTATTGTTAATGAATCAAGAAATGATTAAGTCCTATTGCAAACTTTTTAGTGAAACTCACTTTGTTGATTCAGAGAGCTATGGTTTCAATTAGTACCTAAAGTTATCTTGTCTCCGTGAAACTTGAAGTTCAAAACTGTTTGAAAAGTAAGGAGCTGAAAATTTAGTTTTCAGAAATAATCAAGGTACGAGATATATGTGATATCTAAGACCTTATTGCAAGATGATAGAATATAAATTTGGTGAGACTACATAAACTCATAAGTTTTATGGGAATGTACGAAGGTTGAAGACGCAAGGCGTCCCAATCCTCCAACTATTGGGGCACTAACGATATTCGCATATCCATGAAGTGATTGTCCTTAGTATGCACCGTTGCTAAGACTCGTCGTTTCGAAGCATCACGTGATGATCGGGTGTTATAGATTCTACATGTGCTTCCAACGGGTGCAAGCCAGATTTGCATATGCGAATACTAAGGTTTAAACTTTATGAGCCTAGCATGTACAGACATGGTCTCGTGAAAGTTATCATGAATTGATGGATAAAATTATGAGTGAAATTGTTCATCATATTACAAATTTACTAATAGTGAAATCTGAAACACTTGTCATATGATGATCAACTTCAAAGTAAGAACCTCAAGGTTATTGGTATTTGACCAACAAAACCTAGAAGTTATTGATGTTGAAATGTTTTTCTGAATAAAGAGAAAAGCTAAAAGAGAAACTGCAAAAGATATTTTGGCAAAAGAAAAGAAAAGACTAGAAAGTCTAGCTCAGGTGTATATAAATGATATACATGTTATGGTTGTATTCCTAGTTAAGTCACACTATGAAATTCTTGGGTATTAGTACTATATTGGTTGGTATGAAGTGTCATACAAAACAACACAATACAAGAATACAATGGCCTAAGTGATCGACAAGGAATATGATAGGAATACACGTCCGGAACAAAATAAAGTGTTATTATGTTCGTCGTTGGCATTCTATCTAGCCCTTAGAATTTATAATAAAGAACTTAATAATTGTTATTTTGCTCTGGTCAAATGAAAACAATGAGTTGTTCAAATTATGACATTACTCCATGAACGATGGATAAGTTATTATAAATCTTAATGGTGAAACACACATACATAACACTGACGCTAAAATGCCATAAGGCAAATGATTTGAATTCCACGTATTTGTGGAACCGCCATTTAGGTCATGTTAGAAAGGAACGCATTAAGGAACTCCATGCAAATGGATTTTGGAGTCATTTGATTTTTGAATCAATTGGCGCTTGCAAATCTTTTCTAAAGAGAATGATTAAAATACCGTTCATAGGCCAAAAGTTGAACGGGCAACTAACTTAGTGGAAAAATACATGATGATGTATGTGGTTCACTGGGCATAGTTGTGTGCGGGAGATTCTTCTACTTCATGAAAACTTTCAACAATGAATTGAGTATATATATGTGGATATATTCAATAAGGAAGAAGTTTGAAACATTTGAATGGATTCAAATAAGTTTCAGCATGAAGTGGAAATCATCGTAATAGAAAAATCAAATATCTATGATTGGATCATGGTGGAAATATTTGAATTACGATTTTTAGCGAACATCTAAGAGAGTTATGAAATTGTTCTACAACTCACATTTCTTGGAGTATCATAATGATGATATAGTATCCGAGATATGTATCCAAACCTTGTTGGATTAATGATGAGATAAAATATTATGACGCCATTATATTTTTGTGGATTATGCTTTAGTGACTACCGCTTTTACACTAAATAGAGCATCATCATGATCCGTTGAAATGACACCATACAAGTTATGGTATGGGTATAAACCCTAATAGTTTTTTCTTTAAATTTTGGTCTAAGAGTTTACAACCAAAATCGGATGAATGACTTTGTTGGTTATCCCAGAGATTTAACTGGGAATTCTTCCCACAAGACAAAGACAAAAGTGTTTGTCAATGTTTCTTATTTCCGAGAAATTGTTTCTAGTGAAGTATTTGAGTGGGAGGACAATATATTTTGATAAGGTTTATGAACCCGAGCATAATGATCGGAGTAGCGCAGACATCGGAATTGGTTTCGAAGCGGCCATAACGATCATGGCTCCCATGACTACAAAGTGTTTTAGCCATGGAGATCGAAGTACATATTGAATCTTGTAGGTATGGTTTACTTTGTGATCAAATAAATGATTTGTGAACAAAGGATTGATTTTGAACAAATGATAAACCAACTACAAACAAAGAAGTTATGATGGGCCCTGACTCCGTTAAAATGGCCATGCACCATGAAATCCATAATAGATGAATACTTTTTGAAAGTAAATGGATCTATAGACTTTGAAGAAGCTCGACTTGTTGAAAAATTGTTTACGACAAAGTTCAAAGAGTTGACTACGATAAGATTAGATCTTCCGTAGCAATACTTATAGTCTATATGGATTATTCTAGTAATCACTACATATTTCTTTTATAAGATATGCTAGTAGGATGGCAAAATACATTACTTATCAGAAGTATGTATTAAAGGTGTATACAAGATACAACCAAGAGTTTTGTCTGGTCCGTGGAATACTAGATAGATATACAAACTTCAATTGAATGAAGTAAGTATTGCGGAGTTGGAATCTTCACCGAGATGAAATAATCAAAGAGTTTTTGATTTCATCAAAGACGATGGAGAGGCTTGCATTTGCAAGAAATTAAGTGGGAGCGCTAAGACACATTTATAATACTTCATGTAGGTGACATATAGTTGGTTATAAATGATGTAATTATATACTTGATTAAAAAGGTTTCATTGAGAATTAACGTCAATGAAAGGATATGGATCGAAACAAATTTAGTGTCAAGATCTATGAAGATAGATTGAAACACATAAATAAGTTTAAGTCAAAGTACATATGATGGATATTGAAGTAGTTCAATATAGAAATATTAAGAAAATGTTCTTGTCATGTGAAGGTTTAACAAGACTTGAGTGTATCCGACACTCAATGAGTAAAAACACATGAGTGATTATAGATCACGAATAATATGTACACAATCAGATATCATGTGCTATAAAGTGTTATGAGCATATACCAGAATGATTCATATGATGATCATCGGACGACAGTAAGAATATCCTTGAGTACTTTAGAAGAACTAAGGATATATATATATTTATATTTGTATGAAGAAATGACAAACAAATCACTGTAAGGTGTTACACTGATATTGGTTTTGTCACATATAAAATATAATTTCAATCTCAAATTAGACTAAGTGTTGTTTAAAAGGTAGCACAATGAGCTAGAAGTTGTCTATGCTAGATTTAGAAGAGTTCTAAATATTGTGACGGATTCTACAAAAGAAGGCAGAGTATGTCATTACTTTGACAATGACAAAGGATGTTAAGTCAAAAGGTTCTTTGAGAACTTGGTGTAGTTCCGATAGTGTCAGGACTTTGAAGCTATATTGTGTATGACAATATTAGTGACATATTTCAGACCGCGGAATTAAGGTTCCACCAGAAGACCAAACATATTTAATGCCGACTCATTTGGAAATAAGTGATGCGTTGAGACGCAAATGAATTACAAAATACATACGGTTCTGAGCGTGTCAGATCCGTTGACTAAAACCTCTCCCGTGAGCAAAACATGATAAAGCACCGAAAGGCCAAGGTGTTATATCTTTACAAATGTAAACTAGATTATTGACTCTAGTGCAAGTGGGAGACTCGTTGGAGATATGCCCAAGAGGCAATAATAAATGGTTATTATATATCTTTGTGTTTATGATAATGCTTACATACCATGCTATAATTGTATTAACCGAAACATTGATACATGTGTGATATGTAAACAACAAAGAGTCCCTAGTATGCCTCTTAACTAGCTTGTTGATTAATGGATGATTAGTTTCATAATCATGAACATTGGATGTTATTAATAACAAGGTTATATCATTGTATGAATGATGTAATGGATTCACCCAATTAAGCGTAGCATAAGATCTCGTCATTAAGTTATTTGCTATAAGCTTTCGATACATAGTTACCTAGTCCTTATGACCATGAGATCATGTAAATCACTTATACCGGAAAGGTACTTTGATTACATCAAACGCCACCGCGTAAATGGGTGGTTATAAAGGTGGGATTAAGTATCCGGAAAGTATGAGTTGAGGCATATGGATCAACAATGGGATTTGTCCATCCCGATGACGGATAGATATACTCGGGGCCCTCTCGGTGGAATGTCGTCTAATGTCTTGCAAGCATATGAATAAGTTCATAAGAGACCACATACCACGGTACGAGTAAAGAGTACTTGTCGAGAGACGAGGTTGAACAAGGTATAGAGTGATACCGAAGATCAAACCTCGGACAAGTAAAATATCGTGAGACAAAGGGAATTGGTAATGTATGTGAATGGTTCATTCGATCACTAAAGTCATCGTTGAATATGTGGGAGCCATTATGGATCTCCAGATCCCGCTATTGGTTATTGGTCGGAGTGAGTACTCAACCATGTCCGCATAGTTCTCGAACCGTAGGGTGACACACTTAAAGTTGGATGTTGAAATGGTAGTACTTGAATTATGGAATGGAGTTCGAATATTTGTTCGGAGTCCCGGATGAGATCCCGGACATCACGAGGAGTTCCGGAATGGTCCGGAGAATAAGATTCACATATAGGATGTCATTTTATGAGAAATAAAATGTCGCGGAAGGTTCTATGGAAGATTCTAGAAGGTTCTAGAAAAGTCCGGAAGAAACCACCAAGGAAGGTGGAGTCCACAAGGGACTCCACCTCCATGGCCGGCCAGCCCTAGATGGGGTGGAGTCCCAAGTGGACTCCACCATAGGGGGCCGGCCACCCACATGGGAGGTGGGAATCCCACCTTTGGGTGGGAGTCCTAGTTGGGCTAGGATTGCCCCCTCCCTATGGAAGGTTTTGGTTTCGGGTCTTATTCGAAGACTTGGACACCAACACTTGGGTTCCACCTATATAATGAGGGGCATAGGGGAGGGGCCGGCTACACCAAAGCCACCACCTTGGCCGCACCCCTTGGAGGCCGGCCACCCCCTCTCCCCAAACCCTAGCCGCCCCACTCCTCCTTCTTCCCCGCACGCTTAGCGAAGCTCCGCCGGGATCCTCCACCGCCACCGACACCACGCCGTCGTGCTGTCGGATTCAAGAGGAGCTACTACTTCCGCTGCCCGCTGGAACGGGGAGGTGGACGTCGTCTTCATCAACAACCGAACGTGTGACCGAGTACGGAGGTGCTGCCCGTTCGTGGTGCCGGAACCGATCGTGATCAAGATCTTCTACGCGCTTTTGCAAGCGGCAAGTGAACGTCTACCGCAGCAACAAGAGCCTCATCTTGTAGGCTTTGGAATCTCTTCAAGGGTGAGACTCGATACCCCCTCGTTGCTACCGTCTTCTAGATTGCATCTTGGCTTGGATTGCGTGTTCGCGGTAGGAAAATTTTTGTTTTCTATGCAACGTTATCCTACAGTTTCATGTGAGCACAACTAATGCATCGTCACAACAGTTACTTTCTTTTCAACATGATTCCTGCAACCAAATTGCTACAAAACACTCGCATAAAAGAAAATAATATCACACGGAGAAAGAAATAAAAGAAACGCAGAGAAGGAAAATTGTTATTATGTTGTTCTTGTTGTTTTTATGACACATCTCTGTAGGATAACAACAAAAACAATTATATACTAATTTGCCATTGTGGAGTATCACTGGTTGGGGACAGCAAAACTTATTACCTATTCAGTATCATTGGTTGGGAAAATTCAGGACAAGTGTGATTAATGTAGGAGTACAAAACTATCTTCACGCATGTGTTGCACTAACATGTGTCAAGAATAATTAGTGATAATGGTGTCAATCTTCTCCGGGTAATGAAATGTAAACATTATAATCTAATAAACGATTGAAGCGCATTAAAGCATCAAATGAACATGCTTTAAAAAAATGTGTAGATGAGAAGCTAATGTTATAGGCAGAGTTCAGGTCTACATGCTGTAAACATAGTCAGATCTACATGCTAAAAATAATATGCATACTATGTCCACAGTTACTCATGTAGACATCAATAAGCCGTTTTGAATATTGCTGTGGATATTTCTCTGTTGTTCACCTGCAGCATGTTTGCCTAACCATACTGCTTGGAAGGGTTAACTTGTCAATAAGAATTGTATACTTCACATTTTTTTATTTAAAAGAGCAATCAATTGGTTAACTTATCAATTGGCAGTCATAGTTAAAAGAGCAAATGCATATTCCAGTGATAGAGTAAGATAAGTTAAAAGAGGACAGTCATAGTTACTACTCACAAATGACAACAGCTGGAATTGGCACTTAGGAGAGAGTGGTGTATGAGCTCAAAATATATCACCATGAAAACCTTAATTTAGTAAGCCGTTAGCCTTCAACCTGGAGAGATAAAATAGTTATCATCAGTAAATATATTTTATTTTCTTACTTAGTCAGTTCAAATTTTCAGACTGAGATGTGCCGGGTCTGGCTTCCAAGTTTTCCCGTTGTTTAATTTCTCTACCTAACAAACTGAAAAGAGATAAGAAGATATTTGCAAGAGCATGTGAAACTATGAAGAGGTAGCTAGTTCCAGGGCAGTTACTTATGCAAAACACTCACCTGCTCGCCTGAAGAGTTTGTGTGATGCTTACAACCGGCATCTTCAATCAAGTAAAAATTCATTATCGTACCATCTAAATCATCACAGATTACTCGGAGTTTTGGTGCAAATTCAGAATACTAAGAATATCATCATAGATTGACCGTTCTCAAGTATTCTCAGATAAGGAAATACTCAAGCTGACATCTAGGTAACAATGTTTCATTTTCATTTACCGGCGAACAAAATAAAATGGTGCTTCAGCTCTCGTAAACAAGTATCTAAAATCCCAATCTCTAGCAGCAAGATGCATCCGGCATAACACCTCGTAAGGATGCAGATTAAAGTAGTTAAGATGTACGTCCATGTTCTTTGGCTCTTGACTGCTACAATAATATACACAAATATTCAGTTATGTACACAGATAGAAAGGAAGAACAGTAAATGGATTAGTGGCAGGTTACTTAAGAATACTGGATACATCTCCTCTCTTCCGTATTAGTTATTTATGCATCATATCGGATAGGATAGGATGATTATCCGAAACAAGCAAATACAGGAAACGCAATATCGCACATACCTGCAGCTTGCACCTCATGAGCGTCGCCCACCTCCTTCCTCGGCTCGACGAAGGCCCAACTTGGGTAGTAAGTGTCGGTGAACGGCTTGGCTCACAACACTACTGGATTCAGCACCACCGCACGCAGATCCGGCGATTCCTCGCTAATTCGGACAAAAAGAAGGTGTGGAGCTGAGAGGATGGTCGGCGGCAGCGGTGCTCGCCGGCGGATGCATTGGCGGCGGCGATTGCCGGACGGATGCAGCGACGGCGCTCGGGAGGCAACCCGTCGCCGGCTCTCCGGGCGTTCGGCGCCGAGCCGCCGCCGGGAATCCAGAAGGCGGAGAAAGAAAGGGAAGGACATGGAGTGCAGGTCGAGAGGGGCATGAGAAAGGGAGGGAAAGGGAGCCGGCGTTGCCACGAAGGGAGAGGGAACCGGAGAAGATAGGCGCGCTAGGGTTTTCACCCATGGGGGCGCTTGCGAATCGGGGCAAGGATACCTGCGCGCCGCCCCTTGCCTGCGTCGGTGGCCACTGCCGGAGGTCGGCCGCGCCGCCCGTCGCCCACGCCGGTGGTTCCAGAGAGGTGGAAACGGGGAGAGAGAGGCCCAGCGAGCAGTGGAGGGGATCCTCGCCGGCCGCCCCAAGCACAACGGAGAGGAGGCGAATGGGCACGGGGGTCGACGGCGGCGCACTAAAAGGGCCTCCCCCAGGCAGAGCTCCTCCGTGGGCGACGTGGGGATTGGTGGAAGCTAGAGGAGGAGAGGCGGCGCGAGGGAGGAGACGAATGGGGAGAGGAGTGGGCGACGTGGGGATTGGTGGAGCGCTAGCGAGACGCCGGGCCGAGCGGGCTTTTACGACCCATGGATAAAAAGTGGGTCTGTGGAAGGGCCTCAGCGCCCTGGACGAACGACCGGCCGAGAGCGCGCCACATCACCTCGATCGAACGGCCAAAAATTCAAATCGCTGTGAGAGCCCCATGGGGGTGCAGCAATCATACCGTGGGATGCAATAAGTTTGACTGATTTCACTGTTGCAATTAACATTGGCCAAAAATCAATTGTTCTAACCAAGTTAGATTGTCTCAACATTGGTGAGATCATCCAATAGTGCTGCAACCAACTTTATCAAATTTTCTAGAGTGAATTAGTTTGCTGGAGCAGTTATAAATTTGTGATGTTATATACGGAGAACAATTAGTTCGTGATGTCAAGTTTGCAATTTTCAATTAGTGTGTCTGATGGATTTGCATTTCTAGATTGAAGAACTGAGTCAGATGTAACTGCTTTTATTTGTTTTACTATATAGTTACTGCTTGCACAACACAGCGTACCCATATTATTGTCTCTCCTCTCCTCATATGGTTTAGTCCAACTTATAAATTAATCAAGGAAGGATTACTTTTTCTGAAATGGAAGCATCGTCCCGGTCTATGCATCGAAATGATGCACACTTCTGGCATGTTCTTATTGCAAAGTTCAAAAGTATCAAGGAAGGATGAAACAACTATAAAATAATTAAAAAAATTATCATAATATTTAATAACCAACATAGTTGAATACATAGTCTAAGAAAAAAGCTCTTAACAATAAATCTTAACAAGAAACATAGTTTCAAATTAATCAGCCGGTGCTCAGAAACTAAATTATTCATGCTCGCTCCCTATCCTTATACGCTTCAAGTAGCCTCGTCCAGCCTGCTAAGGATAAGTCGGGTAAGTACCGCCGGGACCGGGGTTCCAGCCACCACTGTACGGAGCATCATCTGCACCCCAGAAGTTTACATACCTCATCAGTGATCAGACCAGAATTAGTATCGGACGGCGGATTCTTATGAAGCCAAGAAGAAAGATAGAGAGAGAATTACCGAGGACTCTGGCGGCGAGCGCGTCCTGCGCGACGAACGCGAGCAAGGCCAGGATCACGCACAGGATCACGGCCAAGGTTCTGGAGGAAGCCATGCCTGTGAATCTGATGTCTGCACTACACCGGCGTACTCCATTTATATACGCGTGATGGTAGCCGATGGCCTGTGGGTGTACATACAGGTCGGCATGCATGCGTGTCGGATCAAAACCTTGGAAAAGTAGTGGTAGTGGACTTTGTGCGTTCAGTTTTCGTCAAAACTGTGCAAAAGTCGTTGGGAACTTAGTCAGCATAACGACCATCTCAATTATTTTCTTTGACCATTGGGAGCAGGCAGGCTGCGCATTGAATAGAGCTAGGCAACTTCTAGCTCGTAGCAAGAGCCTTTCTTTAGAAATAACTCAATAAATATGTTGTCATGTTTTTCAGGGTGCTGAAAAAACATATTCTTTAGGGTGCACACATGATAAAAAAAATCGCAATTTTACAAATAAATTTATATCTACTTGGTGTTCTGTGCACCCCTAAGGCTACATGCAGATCTGCAACTGATCATGTCTAAGTAAAGCCTTAAAAGACCTACTCCCTCCGATCCGAAAAAAAGTATCGGACAGCTAACACAATTACTTTTTACAATTAAGCCCTTCTAAAATCAGAAGAAAAAACAAGGAGTTGAGGAGACCGAGCCGAATGGAGTGCCCCTCATCCTGATAGATACAAGGTGTTGAGGAGACCCGAACAGAATGCACTTGCAGATTAAAATGACACTGATCAAACCGTGGGAAATTCGGACCGAGCGAAACATGAGGATCTTCGAGAAAGTGAACGCCATGCCAACCGTGGTCGCGACACCGGCACATTAGTCAACAACTATTTTATCGAAGTAATCGCATATCTCTACCAGATAATATAATGGATCATAAATTTTCGCAACACAAACCTACTTTACAAAATGCATGAGAGGGTAAAAAACAGCTTGCCTGGATCATCAATGTCTATCTTCGAATGATAATCCAGATTCAAGCCCAATATATCTTCCGGCCAGAAAACCACACAGCAAAATATAAACTGATACTCTAACAGATACAATTCTCCACATCTACCGCTTGGCTCTCATCTATATATTTCAGCAGAGCCTCCACATGTTTATTTCCATCTCCTCCTAAACATGCACGCATGCTCCTAGCGGGGTTTCTTTCTGTCTTTTAGCTCCAGCTCTAACTCTCCCCGTCTGTCTTTTAAATAGATGGTGAAAATTCCCAGCTTTAGATTAATAAAGCCCTATGGCCATAGATTTTGCAAGTGTTGAGAAAATCAACCAACAAGAAAAGGAACAACAAGCAACAAAAAGAAGAACAAAACACACCTCTTGATGAAACTCCAAGACAAAGTCAGCCATAACCCGGAACGATCGCCGACCAGAGGCGAGTGCAAGATCTTGATGATACGCCGCCATGTAAACCAAATACGCGGTGTGCCCATAAAATCAACCAGCAGTGTGTATACTTAGTGGCCCAGCATATACAACGCACCACTACCTGAGTGATTTTAGTTGCAATGTTTGATGGGCCACCGGTATCGTACATCTGTGGCGTGGGCATCATACACCTGTAGCGTGCTGGAGCCATCCTACAAGCATCGAAAATACATGTGGCATGCCAGGGACACGCCACAAGTACAAAATACCACGGACGCGACACCCGCGGTATGTGAAAACCACGTCACTGAGGTTGATTTTGCCAAGCAACTGCAAGATTTTTCTCTAGTGTCTTTCTATATGTTTTATGAGTAATGCTACACGTACGGAAATCTTTTACAGAAAAGTCTTACGGACTCACACGGCAGCGCTAGAAATTCAGAGTACAGCCCGGTTTTTCAGGAGAGGATCACACAGTAACCAACCATAGCAGGCCACGTTCGTCCGTAACATTTCCGTGAACCAATCCGTCCGTAAGTCTAGTATTACCGATGTTTTATTGTGTAAGCTAGGTAGATCTTTATATTTGATCTATATATTCTATTGTGTAAGCTAGATAGATCTTTATATTTGATCTATATGTTTGTTTTATTAGGTAAGCTAGGTAGATCTTTATGTTTGATCTATAGATTCTATTGTGAAACCTAGGTAGATCTATACATTATTACTTTTTCTATTTATTTCAGGTATTGTCGAGCTATCCTCTTATAATAGGGATTATATTTTGGTGATACTTCACAAGAACTGGACATCCTCAGGGTTGCAAAACCACCTCTGAATAAGAGAAACAAAGCATCTGAACTCGCATTTATTTAATTTTAATTTTTTATGTCCAATGATTTTTTTATGTGTAGTTTTCCCATCTTGTGCCAAGAATAATGTGATGCAGAGTATTGCATCAAAATTAAGGCTAGTGAGAATGCACGCATATCGGTCGCTCTCCCAGCGAAGCTTGAGGAAAATGGGAGTTCAAAACTTATCTCTCCCAAGACAATCTCCTTCCTACCACATATGCTAGAGCCACAACAAGTAGAGGGTGGCAGCAAAGGTGGAGTGGAGGTGGCGCATCAATTCTAGAGGCACTCTGTAGATATCTCATTTATATAGCTAGCAACTGATTCTATGTTGAGATACATGTATGCATGTGGTGTATGAAATAAATCAAATATAAATAATTATTGCTAATGTATTTGCATGCAATGTTGAGTAATTGGCTACTGGGTACAGCTGGTATTGCTTGTTGTATATATAAAATTGTGATACTTGCTGAAATTGTACAGCTGGTTGAAACAAACATGTGTCATCTGGGTAAAACACATACGTCTAGATCAACAATTCTCGTTTGCTCAATTGTTTGTGACGGTCGTTCTTATGGCAAATGATTTTCCGCAAAGAAGCGTCTGCGAATGGGGACCCCATCACCGTGTGTGCTGTAGAGGTGCATCACCCACTCTTGCACAGTGACAGTAAGGTTTATCGTGTGTGATATATCATTTTAACCGTGTTTGAAGGCATGTTTTGTACTAGTTTGTTCCTCTTCTTCAAAGCATCGTTTCTTGATTGTATTGGCACGTGCACCAGTTTGATTGATGCATAGACAAGTGGTTTGTGTTGAAGTGTATAAGTAGATTGCCTAGCCCTTTCCATCAGTTCGGACTTTTGGTTCAAGTGGCTAGTGCATGAAGCTTAACATGGTATCAGAGACCCCAGATCTCGAGTTCAAATCCTGGCTTTCACAATTTATTCTAAAAATTATCTCTTCTCCCCCCTCTCCTCGCAGCCGCAGCCGCCGCCCGCCCCGGCCGCCGCCGCTGCCTCTTTGCCTCTCTACACGTGTTGACTTGTCTTCTCGTCTTCCCGTCACACGTGAGAGGGGGTGTTGAAGTGTATAAGTAGATTGCCTAGCTCTTTCCATCAGTTCGGACTTTTGATTCAAATGGCTAGTGCATGAAGCTGAACAGTTTGAACCTTCTTTTTAAAAAGAAAAAACCAGTTAATAAAATAGTATGTCACGCACAGGGAGTGGAGTTTTGGCTCCCGAGACCGTATGAACCTGTTATCTGGACCATCGTTTCGTGGGTTGTGATTGACAATTCTGTCATAAATGAGTGGTGGACGTGTACTAGTAAATGGGGAATACAGGATGTGCCTTGCATACGTACGTGCTCGTGGCCCACTGCATTAACGTGCGACAACGGCGAGTAACCGTGAGTGTAATCGGAAAGTCTAACCGTGAATATCTAGACCCGCGGAACACGTTGGTGGCAGTTACCTGGACCAAGATACAAGATTTGCGTGTCAGAGCATCTCCAACCGGGCAACGTAAATGAACGCTGAGCGACTGGCTTGCGTCCACACGGTCGAAAAATATGTCTGGGTCTTTATGTAGCGGGGCGATGAATAGTGACTGTGCCGTGCGCAGCGATGCAAACCTCCCTCAAATATGCGTCTTGCAAGCGTCTTAGCGGACGCGCAAAGTGTCCGCTCGCGTCTGGCGGACGTTTCTTCGGGCCCGCCTGGCAGCTACCTAGGCTCGATGCGTCTTCTCAGGCGCGCCAGTGAGTGACGCGGCTGTGTCGCTTTGGCAGTCTGCGCCACATTAATGGCGATGCCTCGCCTGCCGAGCGGTCGCCTGTCTCCGGCCTATATAAAGAGGGTGCGCGCTCGTCTTCTCCATCCACTCCTCCAGATACACCCTTGTCCCACAAGCTCCACCATACCGCCGCTTAGCTCTTCCTGTGACGCAGCCAGCCCCGCGAGGATGTCCATGGCGGGTCCAGGTGGCCGGCGAGGCGGTCGAGGCAGCCCCGGGGCTGGGACCGCCGAGGTGGAGCAGCTACGGCTCCACCGTCGCCGTTGCCTGCGTCGTCGTCGTCTTCGCAGGAGGACCGCTGCTTTGAGTTCCTCCACCGCATCGACGAGGACCCCCTCGGCATAAAGCGGCTCCTGGACAAGTTCGCCGAGTTCGTCGATGGCGTCGAGCCGGTCCAGTTGCAGCTACGGGAGGCCAGCTGCAACTTCTGCTAGTGGTCTGTCGATGTCTTGTTCAACGGGTAGGACAAGATGTACCTGCACACAGGGTGGGACAAGACCCGCGACCATGTGCTCGAGCCCGGCTGCAAGCTCACCTTCCTCTACGAGGGGGACGACGAGATGATCGTCAAGGTGTTCGCCGACACATCATGCCGCAGGCACTACCACACCGGCGAGTCCGGCTCGGAAACCGACAGTTAGAACTGTCAGAGTGTTCTTCCTTTGCAGCGAATATAGCCACGGGTCAATTTAAGCCACTAGTGGCGGTTTCTGGATGTTCTTCCTCGAAATGACCAACAGAGCTATCGTTACCAGCTGGAATTTTCAATTTGGGTGACAGAGAGTGCCTGAGAGTGTTTTTTCTTGGCAGCAAACATAAGAAAGTAGCGAAGCCAACACTAGTTAGGTTTTCTTATTTTGCAATAGTTTAACTATGTATTAGTTTGTGTAAACTATGTTCTAAACTATGTATTATAGTGTGTAAAATCATATTCCCAATTACTTCCTCCATCCCAAAATGTAAGACGTCTAAGAATTGGTTAAAAGTCAAACCTTACTAACTTTGACCAAATATATTGGAAAAAATATTTACATTTACAATATCAAATGGATATATTAAGAAAATAAAATTTATGGTGAATCTATTGATGTTGATTCAGTATTGTAAATATTCATATTTTTATGTATAAACTTGGTCAAACTCAAAAAGTTAACTTTTAACTAATCCTTAGACATTTTACATTTTGGAATGGAGGGAGTATGTATTAATTTGTGTAATGTTTGGAACTATGTTTAAGAGGGGAAAAAAGTAGGAAAAAATATACGTCGGACCGCTGGAGGCACCCCTAGCGCAAATGGATGCGCGAACAAAAACGAACATTTTTGCGTTCGTCTGGTGGCGCAAATGAACGCGCGCGGATAATTTAGACATCCGTTTTGCGGCTCCGTTAGAGATCCCTTATGGTAAAAGCAGCGTGTGGCCCTGCATCTCACCGCTGAATTTTTTTCATCCCAAAAACAGAGAGTTGACCTCAACGAACAGCACCTCCCTGAAAGAAGCCCTGCATCCAGTGAGTAGGTTAGTGTGAGGAACCTTTTCTTTTCATTCAGGGATCTAGCATGTAGAACCTCGTCCTAGATTGTGACTAGCCTCATGTCCACTTTTCAGTCTGGCTATCTAGTAAGGGGAAACTGAGGGTGCCGCGAATGTCAGAGTCACGGTGGAAGCAAGCGAGTGCAGCCACATCGGTTCGGTTGAGCCGGATCAATCGGTAATGGGCATCGTGCAAGCTGTGGCCGGTGGCGGAGAGCATTGAGCTGACGGGTAAGGTGACTCCGGGCAGCTAACTGAGAATGGGGATCCACACTCTCCGGGGTGGAAAAAAAGGTATAGTTAAGCAAGTGTAATGGCTTAGCTGATAACTGAATTGCATCAATGATGTAGACAGCTCCTATGGGCTCTGAAAGAACAATCGATTTGAATCGTCCTAGTATGGTTAGAACAGAATAACAAGAGATTAATAAATTCAGACATGGGGTGTAGTTTCGTTAGTGCAGATACATCAATTCGCAGGTTTAGTTCGGGGAAATGTGTGTTTTTAGATGTTCTTGTTGGGTACATATATCTAGTTTGTCTATTTTCGTCAGATGATTTGCAGAAAACTAACAAAAATTAACAGTTTCAAATTTGCGTGCTGCATTGGATTTACTAATTCAGATAAGAGAACCTGTGTTGCATGTTACAGCAGCGCTGCTGGCGACTAAGTGCAGCGGCACTGGCGAGTGGCGACCAAGCGGCAGCAGGGATGATGCCATGGTTGGACATTGCGGCAGCAGCGCCGGTGACCAAGCGGCAACAATGGAGAATGTTACGGTTGCAGCAGAGGCGCCGACGACCAAGCGACAGCAGAGGAGGACGCCATGGTTGCAGCAGCGGCACTGGCGACCAAGCGGCAACATCGTAGAGCGACCAAGACGAGAACGACAATAGTTTCTGAAGTGAGAGCAGAAGAAGAAGATATCATGGAGAAGGCAGAGAAGCAGTCCAAGACGTTTCGCTTTGGTCCATGTCGTTGGGCCTCCATCTGTACCGGCATGATTGGAACGGTTGGATTGTATTCAATGTGTTGGTTAGTGGGCTAGTGGACACTGTTCAATAATGGGAATACTACGAGCAATACAACCCAATATACGCACATGGACCTACAGCTGGAGGGAACCGGTTGGTCTAGAAAACGGGAGCATCTAGACCTAGGAGCCAAATCGCATTTCCGGTCACGCACATACAATTTAAACTTAAAATTATAACAGAAATGAATTTGTACATGCAAGCATGGATATGGTAGCTATCATTACAGTTGGTACTGCTTTGAGATCTCGAATTGCAAAGTGCACTTTTCTTATGAACCCTACATGTTGCTGTGGTGTGACAGAAAGGTGTACAGTGTAAGACTGAATAGTGTTGCGATGCGACACAATGAGCCTCGGGAGCCCGACAAGCTCAACGGGCTAGGCCCGCCTTGGTGGTGCCCTCGAACCCGGTCAGCGCATAGTTCTTGGTGTTGGCCGTCATCGCCACCATTGTTGCTGCTATGTGTTGGAAAATCTTTTTTCCTCAGACTGCAAATTAATGCATAATGGAGGTGCTTGGCCTCGCAGTCTCCCACACTGCAGACGGTCATAACAATGAGCAGTTACGTGATACTGTGGAAGCTGATGTATAGCACGGCCGCTGATACGTCTCCAACGTATCTATAATTTCTGATGTTCCATGCTAGTTTTAAGATAATACCTATATGTTTTGCTCACACTTTATAATGATTTTATGCATTTTCCGGGACTAACCTATTAACAAGATGCCGAGGTGCCAGTTCCTGTTTTCTGCTGTTTTTTGTTCCAGAAAAGCTGTTCGGGCAATATTCTCGGAATTCGACGAAACAAAAGTCAAACCCCCTATTTCTCTGAGGGACACACGGAGCCGAGAAGGGCAAGCCGAGGGGAGGCCCACGGCCTCCGGACCATAGTGGGGCGCGGCCAAGGAGGGGCGCGCCGCCCTATGGGGTGGGCCCCCGGGCACCCCTCGCGCCGCCTTTTCGCCTTATATTCCCTCGCGACGCGAAAACCCTACATCAACGGATCATACTCCGGAAAGACACCCGGAGCGCCACCGCCATCGCGAAACCTAGTTTCGGGGGTCGAAGTTCTGTTTCGGCACCTCGCCGGGACGGGGATCGACCCCGGAGCCTTCTCCATCGACGCCACCGCCTCTATCATGCTCCGTGAGTAGTTCCCCCATGGACTACGGGTTCTAGAAGTAGCTAGTTGGTACTCTCTCTCCCATGTACTTCAATACAATGATCTCATGAACTGCCTTACATGATTGAGATCCATCTGATGTAATCGGTGTTGTGTTTGTTGGGATCCGATGAATTGTTACATTATGATCAGTCTATCTATAAAGTTTGTGAAGTTATTGTTGCTGTAATCTTGTTGTGTTTAATGCTTGTCACTAGTGCACGAGTGGCATGATCTTAGATTTAAACTCTATATTTATTGCTTAGATTGTATCTATAAGTTGTTTGCACATGTCTATGTCCGGAACCCGAGGCCCCAGAGTGACAGCAACTGGGATAACTGGAGGGGAAGGCTTAGATATGAGGATCACATGTTTTCACCAAGTGTTAATGCTTTGCTCCGGTGCTCTATTAAAAGGAGTGCCTTAATTACCAGTAGATTCCCTTGAGGCTCGGCTGCCACCGGCTGGTAGGATAAAAGATGTTATGCAAGTTTCTCATTGCGAGCACGTATGACTATATATGGAAAACATGCCTACATGATTAATAAACTTGATGTTCTGTCTTAATGCTATTTCAATCCTATCAATTGCCCAACTGTAATTTATTCACCCAACACTTGTTATTGGAGAGTTACCAGTAGTGTAGATAGCTGGGAACCCCGGTCCATCTTTCATCATCAAATACTCACTTGGTCCTATATGTCATTAGAAGTAGTATCAACTATTTTCTGGTGTCATTGCCTGCACGTTATCGCTACTGCTGCTGTGTTACTGTTACTATTGTTCTCATATTACTGCTGCTTTCACATCATCCCTGTTACTAGTGCCTTTTCAGGTGCAGCTGAATTGACAACTCAGTTGTTAAGGCTTATAAGTATTCTTTGTCTCCCCTTGTGTCGAATCAATAAGTTTAGGTTTTACTTCCCTCGAAGACTGTTGCGATCCCCTATACTTGTGGGTTATCAAGACTATTTTCTGGCGCCGTTGCCGGGGAGCATAGCTCTACTCATAAGTTCACCTGGGAAGTACACTCTACCTCTCTCTCTGTTTTTATTTTATTTTGTTTTGCTTAGTTTACTTTTGTCTAGTTTGTTTGTGCTTAGTTTATTTCTGTCTAGTATTATTTTGCTTAGTTTACTTTTGTCTTGTTTGTTTTTGTCTTGTTTTATTTTTCTTATATACCTGAAAATCCATAAAAATTTGAAAAACCAAAATATTAAAAACTGTTGTTATGGAAGAACCCACAACCTGTATGGAGCTTATAAAATTATATATGAATTATAGAGAATCAAGAAAGGGTAAAATCATGAGTGCTGATGGCGTGTAAGACACACGTCCGTTGGGAACCCCAAGAGGAAGGTGTGATGCGTACAACAGCAAGTTTTCCCTCAGTAAGAAACCAAGATTATCGAACCAGTAGGAGTCAAGGAACACGTGAAGGTTATTGGTGGCGGAGTGTAGTGCGGCGCAACACCAGGGATTCCGGCGCCAACGTGGAACCTGCACAACACAATCAAAGTACTTTGCCCCAACGTAACAGTGAGGTTGTCAATCTCACCGGCTTGCTGTAAACAAAGGAGTAGATGTATAGTGTGGAAGATGATGTTTGTTTGCGAAGAACAGTAAAGAACAATTACAGTAGATTGTATTTCAGATGTAAAGAATGGACCGGGGTCCACAGTTCACTAGTGGTGTCTCCCCGATAAGAAATAGCATGTTGGGTGAACAAATTACAGTTGGGCAAGTGACAAATAAAGAAGGCATAACAATGCACATACATATATCACGATGAGTACTATGAGATTTAATCAGGGCATTACGACAAAGTACATAGACCGCTATCCAGCATGCATCTATGCCTAAAACGTCCACCTTCAGGTTATCATCCGAACCCCTTCCAGTATTAAGTTGCAAACAACAGACAATTGCATTAAGTATGGTGCGTAATGTAATCAACACAAATATCCTTAGACAAAGTATCGATGTTTTATCCCTAGTGGCAACAGCACATCCACAACCTTAGAACTTTCTGTCATTGTCCCAGATTCGATGGAGGCATGAACCCACTATCGAGCATAAATACTCCCTCTTGGAGTTACAAGTATCAACTTGGTCAGAGCCTCTACTAGCAACGGAGAGCATGCAAGAACATAAACAACATACATGATAGATTGATTATCAACTTGACATAGTATTCAATATTCATCGGATCCCAACAAACACAACATGTAGCATTACAAATAGATGATCTTGATCATGATAGGCAGCTCACAAGATCTAACATGATAGCACAATGAGGAGAAGACAACCATCTAGCTACTGCTATGGACCCATAGTCCAAGGGTGAACTACTCACACATCGATCCGGAGGCGATCATGGCGATGAAGAGCCCTCCGGGAGATGATTCCCCTCTCCGGCGAGGGTGCCGGAGGCGATCTCCTGAATCCCCGAGATGGGATTGGCGGCGGCGGCGTCTCTGGAAGGTTTTCCATATCGTGGCTCTCGGTACTGGGGTTTTCGCGACGAAGGCTTTAAGTAGGCGGAAGGGCAGAGTCGGAGGGCTGACAGGGGGGCACACCATAGGGCGGTGCGGGCCCCCCCTTGGCCGCGCCGCCTTATGGTGTCGGCGCCCCGTGGCCCCACTTCGTTTCTCCCTCGGTCTTCTGGAAGCTTCGTGGAAAAATAAGACCACAGGCGTTGATTTCGTCCAATTTCGAGAATATTTCCTTTGTAGGATTTCCGAAACCAAAAACAGCGAAAAACGACAAGCGGCTCTTCGGCATCTCGTCAATAGGTTAGTGCCGGAAAAATGCATAAATATGACATATAATGTGTATAAAACATGTGAGTATCATCATAAAAGTAGCATGGAACATAAGAAATTATAGATACGTTTGAGACGTATTAAGCATCCCCAAGCTTAGTTCCTACTCGCCCTCGAGTAGGTAAACGATAACAAGGATAATTTCTGAAGTGACATGATATCATAATCTTGATCAATACTATTGTAAAGCGTATGAGATGAATGCAGCGATTCGAAGCAATGGTAAAGACTATGAGTAAACAACTGAATCATATAGCAAAGACTTTTCATGAATAGTACTTTCAAGACAAGCATCAATAAGACTTGCATAAGAGTCAACTCATAGAGCAATAAATTCTTAGTAGAAAGCTTTGAAGCAACACAAAGGAAGATATAAGTTTCAGCGGTTGCTTTCAACTTCAACATGTTTATCTCATGGATAATTGTCAACACAAAGTAATATAACAAGTGCAATAGGTAAACATGTAAGAATCAATGCACACGATTGATACAAGTGTTTGCTTCTGAGATAGAAAGAATAGGTAAATTGACTCAACAATAAAGTAGAAGAATGGCCCTTCGCAGAGGGAAGCATGGATTACTATTTTTGTGCTAGAGCTTTTCATTTTGAAAACATAGAAACAATTTTGTCAACGGTAGTAATAAATCATATGTGTTATGTATAAGATATCCTATAAGTTGCAAGCCTCATGCATAGTATACCAATAGTGCTCGCACCTTGTCCTAATTAGCTTGGATTAACATGGATTATCATTGCATAGCATATGTTTCAACCAAGTGTCACAAAGAGGTACCTCTATGCCGCTTGTACAAAGGTCTAAGGAGAAAGTTCGCATTGGATTTCTCGCTTTTGATTATTCTCAACTTAGACATCCATACCGGGACAACATAGACAATAGATAATGGACTCCTCTTTAATGCATAAGCATTCAACAACAGATAATATTCTCATAAGAGTTTGAGGATTAATTATCCAAACTGAGACTTCCACCATGGATCATGGCTTTAGTTAGCGGTCCAATGTTCTTCTCTAACAATAAGCATACTCAAACCATTTGATCATGAAAATCGCCCTTACTTCAGACAAGACGAACATGCATAGCAACTCACATGATATTCAACAAAGGTGTAAAAGTTGATGGCGTCCCCAGAAGCATGGTTACCGCTCAACAAGCAACTTATTAAGAAATAAGACACATAAGTACATATTCTTCACCACAATAGTTTTTAAGGCTATTTTCCCATGAGCTATATATTGCAAAGACAAAGGATAGAATTTTAAAGGTAGCACTCAAGTAATTTACTTTGGAATGGCAGAGAAATACCATGTAGTAGGTAGGTATGGTGGACACAAATGGCATGGTTTTTGGCTCAAGGATTTGGATGCACGAGAAGAATTCCTCTCAATACAAGGCTAGGCTAGCAAGGTTGTTTGAAGCAAACTCAAGTATAAAACGGTGCAGAAAGCTTACATATGAACATATTGTAAGTATTATAAGACTTTACATCGTCTCCTTGTTGTTCAAACACCTTAACCAGAAAGTATCTAGACTCTAGAGACCAATCATGCAAACCAAATTTTAACAAGCTCTATGTAGTTCTTCATTAATAGGTGCAAAGTACATGATGCAAGAGCTTAAACATGATCTATATGAGCACAACAATTACCAAGTATCAAATTATTCAAGACATTATACCAATTACCACATGCAGCATTTTCTGTTTCCAACCATATAACAATGAAGGAAGCAGTTTCAACCTTCGCCATGAACATTAAGAATAAAGCTAAGAACATATGTGTTCATACGAAACAGCGGAGCGTGTCTCTCTCCCAAACAAGGAATGCTAGGATCCGATTTTATTCAAACAAAAACAAACAGACGCTCCAAGTAAAGCACATAAGATGTGACAGAATAAAAATATAGTTTCACTAGAGGTGACCTGATAAGTCGTTGATGAAGAAGGGATGCCTTGGGAATCCCCAAGCTTAGATGCTTGAGTCTTCTTAAAATATGCAGGGATGAACCACTGGGGAATCCCCAAGCTTAGACTTTTCACTCTTCTTGATCATATTGTATCATCCTCCTCTCTTGACCCTTGAAAACTTCCTCCACACCAAACTCAAAACAAACTCATTAGAGGGTTAGTGCATAATTGAAAATTCATGTATTCAGAGGTGACATAATGATTCTTAACACTTCTGGACATTGCACAAAGCTACTGAAAGTTAATGGAACAAAGAAATCCATCAAACATAGCAAAACAGGCAATGCGAAATAAAAGGCAGAATCTGTCAAAACAGAACAGTCCGTAAAGACAGATTTTTCTGGGGCACTTAACTTGCTCATATGAAAATGCTCAAATTGAATGAAAGTTGCGTACATATCTGGGGATCACGCACGTAAATTGGCAGATTTTTATAAATTTTCTACAGCAGGGGCGGCTCAATTTCGTGACAGCAAGAAATCTGTTTCTGCGCAGTAATCCAAATCTAATATTGACTTTACTATCAAAGACTTTACTTGGCACAACAATGCAATAAAATAAATATAAGGAGAGGTTGCTACAGTAGTAACAACTTCCAAGCCTCAAATATAAAACAAAAGTGCAGAAGTAAAATAATGGGTTGTCTCCCATAAGCGCTTTTCTTTAACGCCTTTCAGCTAGGCGCAGAAAGTGTGAATCAAGTATTATCGAGGGACGAAGCATTGACATTCTTACCAGGGACGTTGCGCCTACCTTTCTTACTCTTATTCTTACTCTTTGGTTTAGGGAATATGTGCCCGCATCCAGGTATCGAGGAATTTAGAGTGTCTTTTCCCACATCTATGATTGCTCCCAAGAGTTTCAGCAGGGATCTTCCAAGTGTGATTTGTCCTGTCCTTATACATTCAATAACGAGATAATCAGTGGATACCGTTCTTCCAAGAAGGGTTGTGAACACTCCTTCAGCTATTCCTTTAGGAATTATAACAGAGTTATCAGTAAGAGTTATTCCTTCTCCACCTTCAGTAAGTCCCCAGAGTGTCAAAGATTCATAAATACTTTTAGGCATAAGGCAAAATTCAGTCATAATATCACAACGGGCATAAAAAAATTTACCATCAATAGTAACTTTAATAGTAGGGTCTTACATTGAAGGTTCAGAGTTTATTGGAACATAATCAAAATGCTCACGAATCCGACTATACCCTTCTTTTAAGCAAGATACATTTGTCTCAAGAGTGTTTAATCTATTATAAATGCTAACAAGAGATGGATCAAAATTATTAGCGGAGCTAGATGATGTAACCATTTTTTTTATGGCATTAAAAGCTTGATCCCCATCACGATGAAGGAAATCTCCTCCCGATACGAGCATCCAAGGCATATCTATAGCGAAGAATAAGCCCGAAATAAAAGTTACTAAGAAGCAAACTTAGGGTCATTTTAGATTCAGTTTTATTATAAGAATCAAAAATTCTAGACCAAGCTTTTTTAAAACTCTCTTCACCACCTTGTTTAAAAGTGATCGATTCCTCAGGTGATATAGTAACAACTACAGGAATAGTCATGATAATAAAATAAAGTAAATGCAAGTAACTAATTTTTTTGTGTTTTCAATATAGAGAACAAGACAGTAAATAAAGTAAAACTAGCAACTAATTTTTTGTGTTTTTGATATAAGAGCAAACAAAGCAGTAAATAAAATAAAATAAAGCAAGACAAAAACAAAGTAAAGAGATTGGATGTGGGAGACTCTCCTTGCAGCGTGTCTTGATCTCCCCAGCAACGGCGCCAAAAAAAATGCTTGATGGCGTGTAAGACACATGTTCGTTGGGAACCCCAAGAGGAAGGTGTGATGCGTACAGCAGCAAGTTTTCCCTCAGTAAGAAACCAAGGTTATCGAACCAGTAGGAGTCAAGGAACACGTGAAGGTTGTTGGTGGCGGAGTATAGTGCGGCGCAACACCAGGGATTCTGGCGCCAACGTGGAACCTGCACAACACAATCAAAGTACTTTGCCCCAACGTAACAGTGAGGTTGTCAATCTCACCGGCTTCCTGTAAACAAAGGATTAGATGTATAGTGTGGAAGATGATATTTGTTTGCGAAGAACAGTAAAGAACAATTACAGTAGATTGTATTTCAGATGTAAAGAATGGACCGGGGTCCACAGTTCACTAGTGGTGTCTCTCCGATAAGAAATAGCATGTTGGGTGAACAAATTACAGTTGGGCAATTGACAAATAAAGAAGGCATAACAATGCACATACATATATCATGATGAGTACTATGAGATTTAATTAGGGCATTACGACAAAGTACATAGACCGCTATCCAAGCATGCATCTATGCCTAAAAAGTCCACCTTCAGGTTATCATCCGAACCCCTTCCGGTATTAAGTTGCAAACAACGAGACAATTGCATTAAGTATGGTGCGTAATGTAATCAACACAAATATCCTTAGACAAAGCATCGATGTTTTATCCCTAGTGGCAACGAGCACATCCACAACCTTAGAACTTTCCATCACTTGTCCTAGATTCAATGGAGGCATGAACCCACTATCGAGCATAAATACTCCCTCTTGGAGTTACAAGTATCAACTTGGCCGAGCCTCTACTAGCAACGGAGAGCATGCAAGAACATAAACAACATATATGATAGATTGATAATCAACTTGACATAGTATTCAATATTCATCGGATCCCAACAAACACAACATGTAGCATTACAAATAGATGATCTTGATCATGATAGGCAGCTCACAAGATCTAACATGATAGCACAATGAGGAGAAGACAACCATCTAGCTACTGCTATGGACCCATAGTCCAGGGGTGAACTACTCACACATCGATCCGGAGGCGATCATGGCGATGAAGAGCCCTCCGGGAGATGATTCCCCTCTCCGGCAGGGTGCCGGAGGCGATCTCCTGAATCACCCGAGATGGGATTGGCGGCGGTGGCGTCTCTCGAAGGTTTTCCGTATCGTGGCTCTCGGTACTGGGGTTTTCGCGACGAAGGCTTTAAGTAGGCGGAAGGGCAGAGTCGGAGGGCTGACAGGGGGGCCACACCATAGGGCGGCGCGGGCCCCCCTTGGCTACGCCGCCTTATGGTTTCGGCGCCCCGTGGCCCCACTTCGTTTCTCCCTCGGTCTTCTGGAAGCTTCGTGGAAAAATAAGACCCTGGGCGTTGATTTCGTCCAATTCCTAGAATATTTCCTTCGTAGGATTTCGAAACCAAAAACAGCAGAAAACAGACAAGCGGCTCTTCGGCATCTCGTCAATAGGTTAGTGCCGGAAAATGCATAAATATGACATATAATGTGTATAAAACATGTGAGTATCATCATAAAAGTAGCATGGAACATAAGAAATTATAGATACGTTTGAGACGTATCAAGTGCTGTGTTAGAAAAATTGAATACAATTGCTAAAATCTTGCTTAAACATCATGATATAAATTGTTGCTCTGAACAGGATACTAAACATCTTAAATTCCAATGTGGCTTTAGTAAAGAAGTTTTAATTGCGAACTATCATTGGAATAACTATATTCATCTTGGGTTCGAAGAAGTAGAACAATTTGTTTTATTTATGTGAGCTTCTGAAATAGAATCCTTCATGTCTAAAAATTATGAAACCTGTGTTGCTTGTAAGGACCTTATAGATTATGTCTCTTCTATCCTTGATTATTGCATAGAACATTACAGTAATAATCCTTATATCATTGATTATAAAGAGAGACTCATTCACGCACAAGAATGCACTCACAATTTGCAGGAACCTGTGAAAGAAGAAATTGATGAACCTGAAAGCTCATTGGATGAAAAATAGGAGGAGAGTGATGAACAAAAGGAGGAAGAATAGAGTAGCTACTCATGCCAACCTTCTAATGAGAGTAACTCTTTATCTCTTACACTATTTGATTGTCCTCCATGCTTACCAAAGGAGGATGAATGTTATGTTCATGTGGATTCTCTTGAAATATTCCCTATGAGTAAAATTTGTGAGAATAATTATGCTACTGTTATCTATGAAAATCCATGCTATTTTGATAAATTTTATGATAATGCTTTGTTTGTGCCTGATGTCGAAATGCATGGTACTAAAGAGTTTTGCTTAGCAAATGTTTATAATAAAGCTCTAGATGATGGTCCTATGTTACTTGATAATATTAATTGTACTACTAATGAAAATGTGATTGGAGAGGTCTTGACTTTATCTAGGAGTCCCATATCTTTTCAGATTGACCATTCATCTTGTTATACTGATAAAAGTGGTTTTGAAAGTTTTGATCCTATTATTTTTGAGCTTGATAAAAATTATGTGTTTGTGGATCATGAAAAACATGCTTTATGAGATAGTTATATTGTTGAGTTTATTCATGAAGCTACTGAAAAATTATTATGAGAGAGGAAAATATGGTTGTAGAAATTTGCATGGTACTAAAACACCTCTCTATATGCTGAAACTTTTGAGGTTACTCGTGTTTTATCTTCCTATGCTTGTCACTTTGTTCTTCATGAATTTATTTTTGTACAAGATTCCTATGCATAGGAAGTGGGTTAGACGTAAATGTGTTTTGAATTTGCTTCTTGATGCTTCTTTTGCTTCATTTTCTATTTTCCATGTGAGCATCATTAAAATCTACTGAGCCCATCTTAATGGCTATAAAGAAAACACTTCTTGGGAGATAACCCATGTTTTTATTTTTCTACTGTTTTGTTGTGTCTTGGAAGTTGTTACTACTGTAGCAATCTCTCCTTATCATGTTTATTGCATTGTTGTGCCAAGTAAAGTCTGTAATAGAAAGTTGATACTAGATTTGGATTTCTGCGCAGAAACAGATTTTTAGCTGTCACGAATTTGAGTAGATCTCTCTGTATGAGACTCCAAAAATTCTGCAAAAATTCATGCGTGTTGCTCAGATATGTACGCAACTTTAATTAGTTTTGAGTTTTCTGATTTGAACAACGGAAGTACCTCGAAAAAATTCAGATTTACTGGCTGTTCTGTTTTGACAGATTCTGTCTCTGTTTTTTTTTTGCATTGTCTCTTGTGGACTTTAAGTAAGGCTTTCTATACGTGGAGAGCTGTAGCTAATGTTTTATTGAGTTAATGCAATGTGTCAATACAGAACTAAAGTGGATTAAAGTTTTTTTGAGTACTAACCCCTCTAATGAAGTTTATGAGAAATTTGGTGTGGCAGAAGTTTTCAAGGGTCAAGAGAGAAGGGTGATATAATGTGATCAAGAAGAGTGAAGAGCCTAAGCTTGGGGATGCCCCCGTGGGTCACCCAAGCATATTCCAAGAAGACTCAAGCGTCTAAGCTTGGGGATGCCCAAGGCGTCCCCTTCTTTATCAGCAACTTATCAGGTCATCTCTAGTGAAACTATATTTTAATTCTTCCACATTTTATGTGCTTTACTTGGAGCGTCTGTGTGTTTTTTTTTGTGTTTGAATAAATTCGGATCCTAGCAATCCTTGTGCGGGAGAGAGACACACTCCGCTTTTTCATTTGAACACTTGTGTTCTTAATTTACTTTAATATTCATGGCGAAAGTTGAAAGTCGCTTCGTTTATTGCTATTTGGTTGGAAACAGAAAATGCTTCATATTGTCTTGAATAATTTGATACTTGGCAATTATTTTGAGCTCTCAAGTCGATCATGCTTAAGCTCTTGTATCATGTAGTTTAAACCTATTAGTGGAGAACTACCGTAGAGCTTGTTGAAATTTGGTTTGCATGATTGGTCTCTCTAAGGTCTAGATATTTTCTGGTAAAAGTGTTTGAGCAACAAGGAAGACAGATGTAGAGTTTTATAATGCTTGCAATATGTTCTTATGTAAGTTTTGCTGTACCGGTTCATACTTGTGTTTGCTTCAAACAACCTTGCTAGCCAAAGCCTTGTACTGAGAGGGAATGCTTTTCGTGCATCCAAAACCTTGAGCCAAAACCTATGCCATTTGTGTCCACCATAACTACCTACTATGTGGTATTTTTCTGCCATTCCAAATAAATACTTCATGCGCTACCTTTAAACAATTTAAAACTTTATTACTCCTTATTTGTGTCAATGTTTTATAGCTCATGAGGAAGTATGTGGTGTTTTATCTTTCAATCTTGTTGGGCAGATTTCACCAATGGACTAGTGGCTCATCCGCTTATCCAATAATTTTGCAAAAAGAGCTGGCAACGGGGTTCCCAGCCCCAATTAATTAACCTTCACTAATAATTCTCTTCACATGTTTTTCCCTGATTCATCAGTAAGCAACTTAATTTTGCAAATAGACACTCCTCCATGGTATGTGAAATGTTGGAAGGCACACGAGGATTCGGTTAGCCATGGCTTGTGAAAGCAAAAGGTTGGGAGGAGTGTCATTTATAAATAAAACTAAAATACATGTGTAAACAAAAGAGAAGAGGGATGATCTACCTTGCTGGTAGAGATAACATCCTTCATGGGAGCCGCTCTTTGAAAGTCCGTTTGACAAGGGGGTTAGAGTGCCCACTGCCATTCGTTGACAACAACAAACACCTCTCAAAACTTTATTTTTATGCCCTCTATATGATTTCAAAACTTAAAAAGCTCTAGCACATGATTTAATCCCTGCTTCCCTCTGCGAAGTGCCTTTCTTTTACTTTATGTTGAGTCAGTTTACCTACTCCTTTCTATCTTAGAAGCAAACACTTGTGTTAACTGTGTGCATTGATTCTTACATGCTTGCTTATTGCACTTATTATATTACTTTGTGTTGACAATTATCCATGAGATATGCATGTTGAAAGTTGAAAGCAATTGCTGAAACTTAAATCTTCCTTTGTGTTGTTTCAAAACCTCTTATTAAGAATTTATTGCTTTATGAGTTAACTCTTATGCAAGACTTTTTGATGCTTGTCTTGAAAGTACTATTCATGAAAAGTTTTTGCTATATGTTTAGTCATTATCTATTTGTTAGCAAACTATAGATCATTGCCTTGAGTCACTTCATTCATCTCATATGCTTTGCAATAGTATGATCAAGATTATGTTGGTAGCATGTCACTTCAGAAATTATTCTTTTTATCGTTTACCTACTCGAGGGCGAGTAGGAACTAAGCTTGGGGATGCTTGATACATCTCCAACGTATCTATAATTTCTGATGTTCCATGCTAGTTTTAAGACAATACCTACATGTTTTTCTCACAGTTTATAATGATTTTATACATTTTTCGGGACTAACCTATTAACAACATGCCGAGGTGCCAGTTCCTGTTTTCTGTTGTTTTTGGTTCCAGAAAAGCTGTTCGGGCAATATTCTCGGAATTCGACGAAACAAAAGTCAAACCTCCTATTTCTCCGAGGGACACACGGAGCCAGAAGGGTAAGCCAGGGGGAGGCCCACGGCCTCCAGACCATAGTGGGGCGCGGCCAAGGAGGGGGGCGCGCCGCCCTATGGGGTGGGCCCCCCGGGCACCCCCTCGCGCCGCCTTTTCGCCTATATATTCCCTCGCGACGCGAAAACCCTACATCAACAGATCATACTCCAGAAAGACTCCCGGAGCGCCGCCGCCATCGCGAAACCTAGTTTCGGGGGTCAGAAGTTCCTGTTTCGGCACCCTGCCGGGACGGGGATCGACCCCCGGAGCCTTCTCCGACGACGCCACCGCCTCCATCATGCTCCGTGAGTAGTTCCCCCATGGACTATGGGTTCTAGCAGTAGCTAGTTGGTACTCTCTCCCATGTACTTCAATACAATGATCTCATGAGCTGCCTTACATGATTGAGATCCATCTGATGTAATCGGTGTTGTGTTTGTTGGGATCCGATGAATTGTTACATTATGATCAGTCTATCTATAAAGTTTGTGAAGTTATTGTTGCTTGTAATCTTGTTGTGTTTAATGCTTGTCACTAGTGCACGAGTGGCATGATCTTAGATTTAAACTCTATATTTATTGCTTAGATTGTATCTATAAGTTGTTTGCACATGTCTATGTCCGGAACCCGAGGCCCCAGAGTGACGGCAAGCTGGGATAACTGGAGGGGAAGGCTTAGATATGAGGATCACATGTTTTCACCAAGTGTTAATGCTTTGCTCCGGTGCTCTATTAAAAGGAGTTCCTTAATTACCAGTAGATTCCCTTGAGACTCGGCTGCCACCGGCTGGTAGGACAAAAGATGTTATGCAAGTTTCTCATTGCGAGAATGTATGACTATATATGAAAAACATGCCTACATGATTAATAAACTTGATGCTCTGTCTTAATGCTATTTCAATCCTATCAATTGCCCAACTGTAATTTGTTCACCCGACACTTGTTATTGGAGAGTTACCACTACACTTGAAAACTTATGCATGTAGTATTAAAATTTTAAATATGTTTTTTGAACGTTGAGGTGGATATTTTCCTTTGGTATATGTGCCATGGTGTAATATTTACTAAAGATTAAAGGTAGTCGCATGCGCACCTTTCTATGATATGCGTGTGAGGTGTATTCTAGAAAAATATTTACTATAGATAAGCTTAACATAAATTTTAAAAGAAAGAATACACTGACACTAGTAGGAAAAGCCTCATCAGTGGCGCACGAAAAATGGATTCTGTGGCGCATGGGGGGTGCGCCACAAAAACGTCGCCACAAAAATAAGGTTTCTGTGGCGCACCTGCCCATGCGCCACAGAATTAAGGTTTCTGTGGCGCACTTGTTCTTAGGTGCGCCACAGAAAAGCGTGCGCCACAGAATTTGTTTTTAGTGCGCCACATAATTTGCTTGTATTATACACGATTTTGTGCTGATGTTGAAATGGTAGTACTTGAATATGGAATGGAGTTCGAATATTTGTTCGGAGTCCTGGATGAGATCCCGGACATCACGAGGAGTTCCGGAATGGTCCGGAGAATAAGATTCATATATAGGATGTCATTTTATGTGAATTAAAATTTCGCGGAAGGTTCTATGGAAGGTTCTAGAAGGTTCTAGAAAAGTCCGGAAGAAACCACCAAGGAAGGTGGAGTCCACATGGGACTCCACCTCCATGGCCGGCCAACCCTAGTGGGGGAGGAGTCCCAAGTGGACTCCCCCTTAGGGGGCCGATCACCCCCCCATATGGGAGGTGGAACTCCCACCTTTGGTGGGAGTCCTAGCTTGGCTAGGTTTCCCTCTCTTATGGAAGGTTTTTGGTTCGGGTCTTATTCGAAGATTTGGACACCAACTCTTGGGGATCCACCTATATAATGAGGGGCCAAGGGAGGGGGCCGGCCACCCTAAGACCACAACACGGCCGCCCCCTTGAGTGGCCGGCCACCCCCTCCCAAACCCTAGCCGCCCCCCTCTCCTCCATAGCTCCCGCGTGCTTTAGCGAAGCTCCGCCGGAGTTCTCCACAGCCATCGACACCACGCCGTCGTGCTGTCGGATTCAAGAGGAGCTACTACTTCCGCTGGAACGGGAGGTGGACGTCGTCTTCATCAACAACCGAACGTGTGACCGAGTACGGAGGTGCTGCCCGTTCGTGGCGCCGGAACCGGTCGTGATCAAGATCTTCTACGCGCTTTTGCAAGCGGCAAGTGAACATCTACCGCAGCAACAAGAGCCTCATCTTGTAGGCTTTGGAATCTCTTCAAGGGTGAGACTCGATACCCCCTTGTTGCTACCGTCTTCTAGATTGCATCTTGGCTTGGATTGCGTGTTCGCGGTAGGAAATTTTTTGTTTTCTATGCAATGTTATCCTACAGCAACAACTATCTTGGTAGTTGCAGGAGGCTCCGGCGGCACCTCCGCATAACATCTTGCACCGGTCTTCGGTGCAGTTCGGCAACTGGCGCGTGTAGCATGACGCCGGCAGAGGAAAAGCAGTAGGAGTCGCACCCATCTGCATTCATGGCCAACAAAGAACGAAAATGATATTCAAATTATTTCGTCCATGCATACGCAGTAGCCCATAGTACATAAATTATGTCACCACCATGTGCAAAATAGAAAGAAAATAAGTAACCTCTTTGCGTGCTTGGATTGAGAGAGGAGCAGTAGCCATGACGACCATGAGGACGGCCATAAAGCAGCACAGGGTGTTCTTCTTCACCATTGTCATGATATACAGGATTACACACAGCTACACGTATGGATGTATGGTTTTTGTTTGTGTTCCTGTTGTGACTTGTTGTGTGTTTATATAGACCCGCCATTGTTCGTGCCTAGGAGTATCGATAAATTACGATTATCAATAAATGATGGATTTATATATCCATTAATACAATTAATTCATATATATCTCTGGTGCATGGATAAGTGGATATCTACTGCTGCATACCCAAAAAATGGAACCTATTAATTGTGAAAAAATAGTACTATATCTTTGGTGAAGATTTGGTTCAAATGATATCTAGTGGATTCTTCGATCGTTGATGATTTTTTTGCTCATCGGTGCATCTCTCAATTCTACTGGCCAATGCATTTTCCACCTCTACATAACATATAGAACCGCAAAAATTAGCATGCATGGCATTATTCTAGGGCCATTACCTTACCTATCTAATTAAATGTCATCACCGGCATGTCCAAATTGCGCAATAAGATCTAGCAATCCGCCACCGTCCTCCGAGCTTTCACATATAACATGGAGGTGTTGCGCATCCAATGCTCATTTGAAGTACATGTACAAAGAAGTCGTTACGTCCTGATTTGAATTAGTAAAGTTCAGTAGAGCATATGACATACAAGATTACAATTCGCATCTCGTTGTAATCTTGTATCTCAAAAGTTAGTATATTCAAACTGTAGAAATACAAGAGCTTCTAATCTCCATGTATTGCGTACATGAGAAGTACATACCGAAATGCTGAGATGAAATATTATGGCTTTAATGTAACCACAGATGATACATGGACTAAGACATCTCAACATCGAGAGACGAATCCTCGAAAAAAAAATTGAAGGGAAGAAAACTCAGGAGTCACAATAGCAGCAATCCAGAAGCTATACTGCATGTGTCTTCCGTCATTTAAACAATAAGTATTCTTCTAAAGAGGCTCAATCCAGACCAGACGGCTAGGAAAAAATTCTTTGGCAGTAAGATCGGCCTTTTGTTGTTATTTATTCTTCTTGCAAGCTGGAGGTAGTTTCACATGTTTTTCCCTGATTCATCAGTAAGCAACTTAATTTTGCAAATAGACACTCCTCCATGGTATGTGAAATGTTGGAATGCACACGAGGATTCGGTTAGCCATGGCTTGTGAAAGCAAAAGGTTGGGAGGAGTGTCATTTATAAATAAAACTAAAATACATGTGTAAACAAAAGAGAAGAGGGATGATCTACCTTGCTGGTAGAGATAACATCCTTCATGGGAGCCGCTCTTTGAAAGTCTGTTTGACAAGGGGGTTAGAGTGCCCACTGCCATTCGTTGACAACAACAAACACCTCTCAAAACTTTATTTTTATGCCCTCTATATGATTTCAAAACTTAAAAAGCTCTAGCACATGATTTAATCCCTGCTTCCCTCTGCGAAGTGCCTTTCTTTTACTTTATGTTGAGTCAGTTTACCTACTCCTTTCTATCTTAGAAGCAAACACTTGTGTCAACTGTGTGCATTGATTCTTACATGCTTGCTTATTGCACTTATTATATTACTTTGTGTTGACAATTATCCATGAGATATGCATGTTGAAAGTTGAAAGCAATTTCTGAAACTTAAATCTTCCTTTGTGTTGTTTCAAAACCTCTTATTAAGAATTTATTGCTTTATGAGTTAACTCTTATGCAAGACTTTTTGATGCTTGTCTTGAAAGTACTATTCATGAAAAGTTTTTGCTATATGTTTAGTCATTATCTATTTGTTAGCAAACTATAGATCATTGCCTTGAGTCACTTCATTCATCTCATATGCTTTGCAATAGTATGATCAAGATTATGTTGGTAGCATGTCACTTCAGAAATTATTCTTTTTATCGTTTACCTACTCGAGGGCGAGTAGGAACTAAGCTTGGGGATGCTTGATACATCTCCAACGTATCTATAATTTCTGATGTTCCATGCTAGTTTTAAGACAATACCTACATGTTTTGCTCATAGTTTATAATGATTTTATACATTTTTCGGGACTAACCTATTAACAACATGCCGAGGTGCCAGTTCCTGTTTTCTGTTGTTTTTGGTTCCAGAAAAGCTGTTCGGGCAATATTCTCGGAATTCGACGAAACAAAAGTCAAACCTCCTATTTCTCCGAGGGACACACGGAGCCGAAGGGTAAGCCGGGGGAGGCCCACGGCCTCCAGACCATAGTGGGGCGCGGCCAAGGAGGGGGGCGCGCCGCCCTATTGGGTGGGCCCCCCAGGCACCCCCTCGCGCCGCCTTTTCGCCTATATATTCCCTCGCGACGCGAAAACCCTACATCAACAGATCATACTCCAGAAAGACTCCCGGAGCGCCGCCGCCATCGCGAAACCTAGTTTCGGGGGTCAGAAGTTCCTGTTTCGGCACCCTGCCGGGACGGGGATCGACCCCCGGAGCCTTCTCCAACGACGCCACCGCCTCCATCATGCTCCGTGAGTAGTTCCCCCATGGACTATGGGTTCTAGCAGTAGCTAGTTGGTACTCTCTCCCGTGTACTCCAATACAATGATCTCATGAGCTGCCTTACATGATTGAGATCCATCTGATGTAATCGGTGTTGTGTTTGTTGGGATCCGATGAATTGTTACATTATGATCAGTCTATCTATAAAGTTTGTGAAGTTATTGTTGATGCAATCTTGTTGTGTTTAATGCTTGTCACTAGTGCACGAGTGGCATGATCTTAGATTTAAACTCTATATTTATTGCTTAGATTGTATCTATAAGTTGTTTGCACATGTCTATGTCCGGAACCCGAGGCCCCAGAGTGACAGCAACTGGGATAACTGGAGGGGAAGGCTTAGATATGAGGATCACATGTTTTCACCAAGTGTTAATGCTTTGTGTAGGATAACGTTGCATAGAAAACAAAAATTTTCCTACGGCGAACACGCAATCCAAGCCAAGATGCAATCTAGAAGACGGTAGCAACGAGGGGGTATCGAGTCTCACCCTTGAAGAGATTCCAAAGCCTACAAGATGAGGCTCTTGTTGCTGCGGTAGACGATCACTTGCCGCTTGCAAAAGCGCGTAGAAGATCTTGATCACGATCGGTTCCGGCGCCACGAACGGGCAGCACCTCCGTACTCGGTCACACGTTCGGTTGTTGATGAAGACGACGTCCACCTCCCCGTTCCGGCGGGCAGCGGAAGTAGTAGCTCCTCTTGAATCCGACAGCACGACGGCGTGGTGTCGGTGGCGGTGTAGAAGTCCGGCGGAGCTTCGCTAAGCTACGCGGGCAATATGAAGTGGAGGAGCAAAGCTAGGGTTTGGGAGGGGGTGGCCGGCCACTCAAGGGGGCGGCCAAGCTATGGTCTTCGGGTGGCCGGCCCCTCCCTTGGCCCCTCATTATATAGGTGGATCCCAAGTGTTGGTGTCCAAGTCTTCGAATAAGACCCGAAACCAAAACCTTCCATAGGAGGGGGAAACCTAGCCCAACTAGGACTCCCACCCAAAGGTGGGATTCCCACCTCCCATGTGGGGGTGGCCGGCCCCCTATGGTGGAGTCCACTTGGGACTCCACCCCCACTAGGGCTGGCCGGCCATGGAGGTGGAGTCCCTTGTGGACTCCACCTTCCTTGGTGGTTTCTTCCGGACTTTTCTAGAACCTTCTAGAACCTTCCATAGAACCTTCCGCGACATTTTATTTCACATAAAATGACATCCTATATATGAATCTTATTCTCCGGACCATTCCGGAACTCCTCGTGATGTCCTGGATCTCATCCGGGACTCCGAACAAATATTCGAACTCCATTCCATAATTCAAGTACTACCATTTCAACATCCAACTTTAAGTGTGTCACCCTACGGTTCGAGAACTATGCGGACATGGTTGAGTACTCACTCCGACCAATAACCAATAGCGGGATCCGGAGATCCATAATGGCTCCCACATATTCAACGATGACTTTAGTGATCGAATGAACCATTCACATACATTACCAATTCCCTTTGTCTCACGATATTTTACTTGTCCGAGGTTTGATCTTCGGTATCACTCTATACCTTGTTCAACCTCGTCTCTCGACAAGTACTCTTTACTCGTACCGTGGTATGTGGTCTCTTATGAACTCATTCATATGCTTGCAAGACATTAGACGACATTCCACCGAGAGGGCCCGGAGTATATCTATCCGTCATCGGGATGGACAAATCCCACTGTTGATCCATATGCCTCAACTCATACTTTCCGGATACTTAATCCCACCTTTATAGCCACCCATTTACGCGAGTGGTGTTTGGTGTAATCAAAGTACCTTTCCGGTATAAGTGATTTACATGATCTCATGGTCATAAGGACTAGGTAACTATGTATCGAAAGCTTATAGCAAATAACTTAATGACGAGATCTTATGCTACGCTTAATTGGGTGTGTCCATTACATCATTCACACAATGACATAACCTTGTTATTAATAACATCCAATGTTCATGATTATGAAACTAATCATCCATTAATCAACAAGCTAGTTTAAGAGGCATACTAGGGACTTCTTGTTTGTCTACATATCACACATGTACTAATGTTTCGGTTAATACAATTCTAGCATGATATATAAACATTTATCATAAACATAAAGATATAAATAATAACCACTTTATTATTGCCTCTAGGGCATATCTCCTTCGAGTCTCCCACTTGCACTAGAGTCAATAATCTAGATTACATTGTAATATACCTAACACCCATGGCATTTTGGTGTTGGTCATGCTTTGCCCTAGGGAGAGCTTTAGTCAACGGATCTGCTACATTCGGATCGGTGTGTACTTTGCAAATCTTTACTTCTCCATCTTCGATGTACTCGCGAATCGAGTGGTAACGCAGCTTGATATGCTTCAGCCTCTTGTGTGTCCTTGGCTCTTGTGCATTGGCGATGGCACCCATGTTATCACAGTAAATGATTAATGGGTCCAATGCACTAGGAACCACACCGAGCTCTACAATGAACCTCTTCATCCATACCGCTTCGATGAAGCCTCCGAAGCCGCTATGTACTCCGATTCTGTTGAAGACTTCGCCACCGTGCACCGCTTCGAGCTTGCCCGGCTTATCTGCAGCACCATTCAATATAAACACGTACCCGGATTGTGACTTAGAGTCATCGGGATCGGTGTTCCAACTTGCATCGGTGTAACTTGTTACAACGAGCTCTTGGTCACCTCCATAACAAAGAAACATATCCTTAGTTCTTTTCAAGTACTTCGGGATATTCTTGACCGCTGTCCGGTGTTCCATTCCTGGATCACTTTGATATCTGCTAGTCAAACTAACGGCATGTGCTATATCCGGTCTTGTACATAGCATGGCATACATAATAGAGCCTACTTGCCGAAGCATAGGGGATGTTACTCATCCTTTCTCTTTCTTCTGTCGTAGCCGGTCCTTGAGTTTTACTCAATACCTTGCACTGGTAACATAGGTAAGAACCCTTTCTTACTTTCGTCCATTCTAAACTTCTTTAGAATCTTGTCCGGATATGTACTCTGTGATAGCCCTATTAGGCGTCTTGATCTATCTCTATAAATCTTGATGCCTAATATATATGATGCTTCACCAAGGTCTTTCATTGAAAAACTATTATTCAAATATCCCTTAACATCGCTTAATAGTTCTATATCATTCCCGATCAATAATATGTCATCTACATATAATATCAGGAATGCTACGAGCTCCCACTCACTTTCTTGTAAATACGAGGCCTCTCCATGACACTCGTATAAACCCGAAGTCTTTGATCACCTTATCAAAGCGTCGGTTCCAACTTCTTGATGCTTGCTTCGGTCCATAGATTGAACGCTGAAGTTTGCATACTTTGTCGGCATTTTTAGGATCGACAAAACCTTTGGGTTGTACCATATACAACTCTTCCTCAATGTCTCCATTAAGGAACGCCGTTTTGACATCCATCCGCCAAATCTCATAATCGAAAAATGCAGCTATTGCTAACAAAATCCTCACAGATTTTAGCTTCGCTACAGGTGAGAAAGTCTCATCGTAGTCAACTCCTTGAATTTGTCGGAAACCCTTTGCGACAAGTCGAGCTTTATAGACGGTAATATTACCATCGGCATCTGTTTTTCTCTTGAAGATCCATTTATTCTCGACGACCTTTCGGCTATCGGGTAAGTCTACCAAAGTCCATACTTTGTTATCATACATGGATCCCATTTCGGATTTCATGGCTTCTTGCCATTTGTTGGAATCTGGGCTCATCATCGCTTCTTCATACGTCGCAGGGTCCTCATCATTGTTATCTACAATCATGACATTTAGACAAGGATCATACCAATCAGGAGTGGCACGTTCCCTTGTCGATCCGCGAGGTTCAGTAGTTTCCTCGTTCGAAGTTTCATGATCATTATCATTAGCTTCCTCTGTTGCCGGTGTAGGCGGTACAGGTACAACTTCCGGTACTGCGCTACTCTGATCAACGAGTATAGATTCATCAATCTCATCGAGTTCTACTTTTCTTCCAGTCACTTCTTTAGTGAGAAATTCTTTCTCAAGAAAGGTTCCGTTCTTAGCAACAAAGATTTTGCCTTCGGATCTGTGATAGAAAGTGTACCCTATAGTTTCCTTAGGGTAACCTATGAAGATGCATTTCTCCGCTTTGGGTTCTAGCTTGTCCGGTTGTAACTTCTTTACATAGGCTTCGCAACCCCAAACTTTCAGGAACGACAGCTTAGGTTTCTTATTAAACCACAATTCATACGGTGTCGTTTCTACGGATTTTGATGGTGCTCTATTTAAAGTGAATGCGGTCTGTCTCTAATGCATAACTCCAAAATGATAACGGCAAATCAGTAAGAGACATCATACTACGAACCATATCTAAGAGAGTTCGATTACGACGTTCGGACACACCGTTTCGTTGAGGTGTTCCCGGCGGTGTCAATTGTGAAAGTATTCCGCATTTCTTTAAATGCATGCCAAACTCATAACTCGGATATTCACCTCCACGATCGGATCGTAGAAATTTGATCTTCTTGTTACGTTGATTTTCTACTTCACTTTGAAATTCCTTAAACTTCTCGAAAGTTTCGGATTTATGTTTCATGAAATAGATATACCCATATCTACTCGGATCATCTGTGAAGGTTAGAACATAACGATAACCACCGCGCGATGCTACGCTCATTGGTCCACATACATCGGTATGTATGATTTCCAATAAGTCAGTAGCTCGCTCCATTATACCAGAAAATGGAGTCTTTGTCATTTTTCCCATTAGACATGCTTCGCATCTATCAAGTGACTCAAAGTCAAGTGATTCAAGTAATCCATCGGTATGGAGTTTCTTCATGCGTTTCACTCCAATATGACCAAGACGACGATTGCCACATATAAGTAGAATTATCATTAAGTTTAATTCGTTTAGCATCAATGTTATGTATATGCGTATCACTACTATCGAGATCTAACGTAAATAAGCCATTCTTTTGTGGTGCTCGACCATAAAAGATATTATTCATAAAAATAGAACAACCATTATTCTCAGACTTGAATGAATAACCGTCTTGCATTAAACAAGATCCAGATATAATGTTCATGCTCAACGCAGGTACATAATAGCAATTATTTAGGCTTAAAACTAATCCCGAAGGTAGATGTAGAGGAAGTGTGCCGACTGCGATCACATTGACCTTGGATCCGTTTCCAACGCGCATCGTCACTTCATCTTTCAGCGGTTGTCGTTTATTCTTTAGTTCCTGTTTCGAGTTACAAATATGAGCAACCGAACCGGTATCAAATACCCGGGTACTAGAACGAGAACCGGTGAAATGAACATCTATAACATGTATATCGGATATACCTTCTTTCTTCTTCTTGACAAGGCCGCTCTTTAGATCAGCCGGATACTTGGAGCAATTACGCTTCCGGTGTCCCTTCTCCTTGCGGTAATAGCACTCAGCATCGGGCTTAGGGCCGTTCTTAGGTTTCATAGGAGGCGTGGCAGCTTTCTTGCCACCCTTCTTGAATTTTCCCTTAGACTTGCCCTGTTTCTTGAAGCTGGTGGTCTTGTTGACCATCAACACTTGGTGCTCTTTCTTGATCTCAATCTCAGCAGCTTTTAGCATGCCAAAGAGTTCGGGTAACTCCTTGTTCATGTTCTGCATATTGTAGTTCATCACAAAGTTCTTGTAACTTGGTGGCGGTGATTGAAGGACACGATTAATCCCCGATCCGTTAGGAATCACTATTCCCAAGTCACCGAGTTTCTTCGCATGCCCGGTCATGGCGAGCATGTGCTCACTAACGGAGCTGCCTTCTTCCATCATACAGCTGAAGAAATGTTTCGATGCTTCATAGCATTCCACGGCCGCATGAGTCTCGAATATAGCTTTCAGCTCATTCATCAACTCATGAGGATCATGGTGCTCAAAACGTTTTTGAAGATCGGATTCCAGACTGCACGGGATGGCACACCGAACTTGAGAGTACCGAGTTTTCCGAGTCGCGTAAACAGCTTTTACTTCATCGGATTCATCTTCGCGGAGAGGGTCACCTAGCGGGGCATCAAGCACAAATTGCAGATTTCCGCCAGAGAGGAAGATCCTCACATGACGGAACCCGTCGGTGAAGTTGCTACCGTTGCTCTTAAGTTTCTCTTTCTCTAGGAACTGATTAAAATTGATTGGGGACGCCATCTCTACAACATATATTTGCAATAGTTTAGACTAAGTTTATGACAAATTGAGTTCAAATTTTAATTCAACATAATTAAAAACCTAAGTGAACTCCCACTCAAAACAATATCCCTCGCATTGTCTTAGTGATCACACGAACCAAATCCACCGCACCTAAACCCGATCATCACGAGAAAAGGTGTGATTTCAATGGCGAACACTCAAAGTGTTCATCATATCAACCATATGATTCATGCTCTACCTTTCGGTATCACGTGTTCCGAGACCATGTCTGTACATGCTAGGCTCGTCAAGGCCACCTTAGTATCCGCATGTGCAAAACTGTCTTGCACCCGTCATATGTACTTATTGAATCTATCACACCCGATCATCACGAGGTGCTTCGAAACGACAAGACTTGGCAACGGTGCTACTAAGGATGAACACTTTATTATCTTGAGATTTTAGTGAGGGATCATCTTATAATGCTACCGTCGCGATCTAAGCAAAATAAGATGCATAAAAAGGATTAACATCACATGCAGTTCATATGTGATATGATATGGCCCTTTTGTTCTTGCGCCTTTGATCTTCATCTCCAAAGCACGGATATGATCTCCATCATCTTCGGGCATGATCTCCATCATCGTCGGCGTAGCGTCAAGGTCAATGGCGCCGTCTTCATGATTGTCCTCCATGTAGCAACTATTACAACTACTTTGAAATACTACTCAACATGAAATTTAAAGACAACCATAAGGCTCCTGCCGGTTGCCACAATACAATAATGATCATCTCATACATATTCATCATCACATTATGGCCATATCACATCACCAAACCCTGCAAAAACAAGTTAGACGTCTCTAATTTGGTTTGCATATTTTACGTGGTTTAGGGTTTTCGAGAGAGATCTAATCTACCTACGAACATGAACCACAACGTTGATACTAATGTTTTCAATAGAAGAGTAAATTGAATCTTTACTATAGTAGGAGAGACAGACACCCGCAAAGCCTCTTATGCAATACAAGTTGCATGTCGAACGAGGAACAAGTCTCATGAACGCGGTCATGTAAAGTTAGTCCGAGCCGCTTCATCCCACTATGCCATAAAGATGCAAAGTACTCAAACTAAAGATAATAAGAGCATCAACGCCCACAAACCATTGTGTTCTACTCGTGCAACCATCTATGCATAGACACGGCTCTGATACCACTCTGTAGGATAACGTTGCATAGAAAACAAAAATTTTCCTACGGCGAACACGCAATCCAAGCCAAGATGCAATCTAGAAGACGGTAGCAACGAGGGGGTATCGAGTCTCACCCTTGAAGAGATTCCAAAGCCTACAAGATGAGGCTCTTGTTGCTGCGGTAGACGATCACTTGCCGCTTGCAAAAGCGCGTAGAAGATCTTGATCACGATCGGTTCCGGCGCCACGAACGGGCAGCACCTCCGTACTCGGTCACACGTTCGGTTGTTGATGAAGACGACGTCCACCTCCCCGTTCCAGCGGGCAGCGGAAGTAGTAGCTCCTCTTGAATCCGACGAGCACGACGGCGTGGTGTCGGTGGCGGTGTAGAAGTCCGGCGGAGCTTCGCTAAGCTACGCGGGCAATATGAAGTGGAGGAGCAAAGCTAGGGTTTGGGAGGGGGTGGCCGGCCACTCAAGGGGGGCGGCCAAGCTATGGTCTTGGGGTGGCCGGCCCCCTCCCTTGGCCCCTCATTATATAGGTGGATCCCAAGTGTTGGTGTCCAAGTCTTCGAATAAGACCCGAAACCAAAACCTTCCATAGGAGGGGGGAAACCTAGCCCAACTAGGACTCCCACCCAAAGGTGGGATTCCCACCTCCCATGTGGGGGGTGGCCGGCCCCCTATGGTGGAGTCCACTTGGGACTCCACCCCCACTAGGGCTGGCCGGCCATGGAGGTGGAGTCCCTTGTGGACTCCACCTTCCTTGGTGGTTTCTTCCGGACTTTTCTAGAACCTTCTAGAACCTTCCATAGAACCTTCCGCGACATTTTATTTCACATAAAATGACATCCTATATATGAATCTTATTCTCCGGACCATTCCGGAACTCCTCGTGATGTCCTCGGATCTCATCCGGGACTCCGAACAAATATTCGAACTCCATTCCATAATTCAAGTACTACCATTTCAACATCCAACTTTAAGTGTGTCACCCTACGGTTCGAGAACTATGCGGACATGGTTGAGTACTCACTCCGACCAATAACCAATAGCGGGATCCGGAGATCCATAATGGCTCCCACATATTCAACGATGACTTTAGTGATCGAATGAACCATTCACATACATTACCAATTCCCTTTGTCTCACGATATTTTACTTGTCCGAGGTTTGATCTTCGGTATCACTCTATACCTTGTTCAACCTCGTCTCCAGACAAGTACTCTTTACTCGTACCGTGGTATGTGGTCTCTTATGAACTCATTCATATGCTTGCAAGACATTAGACGACATTCCACCGAGAGGGCCCAGAGTATATCTATCCGTCATCGGGATGGACAAATCCCACTGTTGATCCATATGCCTCAACTCATACTTTCCGGATACTTAATCCCACCTTTATAGCCACCCATTTACGCGAGTGGTGTTTGGTGTAATCAAAGTACCTTTCCGGTATAAGTGATTTACATGATCTCATGGTCATAAGGACTAGGTAACTATGTATCGAAAGCTTATAGCAAATAACTTAATGACGAGATCTTATGCTACGCTTAATTGGGTGTGTCCATTACATCATTCACACAATGACATAACCTTGTTATTAATAACATCCAATGTTCATGATTATGAAACTAATCATCCATTAATCAACAAGCTAGTTTAAGAGGCATACTAGGGACTTCTTGTTTGTCTACATATCACACATGTACTAATGTTTCGGTTAATACAATTCTAGCATGATATATAAACATTTATCATAAACATAAAGATATAAATAATAACCACTTTATTATTGCCTCTAGGGCATATCTCCTTCACTTTGCTCCGGTGCTCTATTAAAAGGAGTGCCTTAATTACCAGTAGATTCGCTTGAGACTCGGCTGCCACCGGCTGGTAGGACAAAAGATGTTATGCAAGTTTCTCATTGCGAGAATGTATGACTATATATGAAAAACATGCCTACATGATTAATAAACTTGATGATCTGTCTTAATGCTATTTCAATCCTATCAATTGTCCAACTGTAATTTGTTCACCCGACACTTGTTATTGGAGAGTTACCACTACACTTGAAAACTTATGCATGTAGTATTAAAATTTTAAATATGTTTTTTGAACGTTGAGGTGGATATTTTCCTTTGGTATATGTGCCATGGTGTAATATTTACTAAAGATTAAAGGTAGTCGCATGCGCACCTTTCTATGATATGCGTGTGAGGTGTATTCTAGAAAAATATTTACTATAGATAAGCTTAACATAAATTTGAAAAGAAAGAATACACTGACACTAGTAGGAAAAGCCTCATCAGTGGCGCACGAAAAATGGATTCTGTGGCGCATGGGGGGTGCGCCACAGAAACGTCGCCACAAAAATAAGGTTTCTGTGGCGCACTTGCCCATGCGCCACAGAATTAAGGTTTCTGTGGCGCACTTGTTCTTAGGTGCGCCACAGAAAAGCGTGCGCCACAGAATTTTTTTTTAGTGCGCCACAGAATTTGCTTGTATTATACACGATTTTGTGCTGCCTGCTATACACATGCAGTTTATAGACAGCAATACAGGTACACAGATACACAGGTTATATATAGCAACATTCAGATATATTCAGATATAATATAAATATCATGTACATTGCACGGATATAACATAGACATCATCATCACATTACTTAGAGCCCGATCGAGATACATATATAGTGGCAAGTGTCAAATGTTTTGCATACAACTCTTAATTCATACAAAATTCACAATTTTGAGATACAAAGTAGTCTTCATCCGGTTCCTCCTTTGCTCCGTCATCTCTACCCACCAGGCTCGCTTGCATCGGGGTCCTTCATCCAGCTTCCTACTATGATGAAAATGGAAGAAAGTGAGACCAACAAGTCCGATGCACAAGAGAAATGGAATAAATGCCTCATACATTGTTGGTCAACACAAATATTAACATTCAGGGACGGTGTAAGTGAGACCAAGTCCGATGCACAAGAGATTGATATTTGTGCTATCTTACCAGGCTCACTTACGCCGCCCCCGAGTGTACGGTGACCAAACATTTTAATCATCGGCATTTTGAAAATCTCAAAGCAAATGGAATGACAAAATGGAATAAGCAGTGCCTCATACATTGTTGGTCAACACAAATATTAACATTCAGGGATGGCGTAAGTGAGACCAAGTCCGATGCACAAGAGATTGATATTTGTGCTATCTTACCAGGCTCACTTACGCCACCCCCAAGTGTACGGTGACCAAACATTTTAATCATCGGCATTTTGAAAATCTCAAAGCAAATGGAATGACAAAATGGAATAAGTGCCTCATACATTGTTGGTCAACACAAATATTAACATTTAGGGATGGTGTAAGCGAGGCCGAGGTAGGATGCACAAGAGATTGATATTTGTGCTATCTTACCAGGCTCACTTACGCCACCCCCAAGTGTACGGTGACCAAACATTTTAATCATCGGCATTTTGAAAATCTCAAAGCAAATGGAATGACAAAATGGAATATGTGCCTCATACATTGTTGGTCAACACAAATACTATGGTCAGAAACCATAGTTGCAGTATACACCGCCGTATACTTTGCAGAAGGGCCCCCTTTCCCCGGTCGGCGTTCCGTCAACGGGTGCTTGACGACACAACAACGCCGATCCGCATCTCCGGCGCGGAACCACGCCGGTCCCTCGCCGTCCGGTGAACGAGTCCTTGATGCAAAGACCGTGCCGGCCTGCCCAGACATTATGCCGGGCCGTGTTGCCGCGCTTCAAGCCGTGTGTCCCGTGCCCTGCATCTGCTCGCCTTCTTGCCCGGTGAACCAATAGGCTGATCGTTGGAATAAGGAAACCGATGACAGCCGGTTGCAAGATTAAATTGCGATCGGCCGTCATCGGCTTCCTTATTCCAACGATTAGTCTATTCATTCACCGGGCAAAAAGGCGAAGAGTGCAGGGCGCGTGATCGACACGGCTCGAAGCGCGACAACAGAGGTCGGCATGATGCTAGGGAGGCTGGCACCGTCTTGGCATTAAGGACTCGTTCACGTACTGGACGGCGAGAGAAGAAAAGTGGTGCTGCGCTAGAGAGGCATGTCGGCGTTGTTGTCTCATCAAGGACTCGTTCACGGAACGGCGGCCAGGGAAAGGGGGGCTCGTCTACAAAGTATATTGCGGCGTATAGGTGACCAAACATTCTAATCATCGGCACTAAAATGGAAGAAAGGCCAATGCAATTAAGAAGTAGCTAGTATGAACTAAATGGAATGCCTCATACTTTGTTGGTCGAAACAAATATGAACATCCCGGGATGGCGTTAGTGAGGCCAGGTAGGATGCACAAGAGATTGATATTTGTGCCATCACACCAGGCTCACTAGCGACACTCGCGAGTGTACGAGTGATCAACCAACCATCTAATCATCGACAAGTACAAAAACACCACCAAACCAGCAACCATGGTGACATAAGTCAAGATGCTCAAACACACATAGCATGCATGGAGCAGATGCTCCAAAGGGATTATTCATCACTTGGTAGTAACCAAGTGATGCTGGCAAGAGAGAGGCCAAGCCTGAGCTAGTCAATCCAGTAGAGATGGATATGCATAAGTAAGCAAGAACACATAGCCTATCCAAGTTAACCAGATAAAACCAACCTTGACAGCCAACTGAATCACCTAGCACCACCTAGCATTTTAAAACCATCAGAAACAGTCCTTTTTCTTCAAAGGATACCACAGGTGGCATTCATTTACATGATCCCCTACGGTGGATATCTCTAATTTCATCAAAGCCAACAAGAAAAAGAAATATATCATTACTCGGCTGAGTTCAAAACAAAGCTAGGGTCCATAAGGGATTACTCATCACTTGGTAGTAACCAAGTGATGCCGGCAAGAGAGAGGCCAAACTCTGAGCTAGTCAATCCAGTAGAGATGGATATGCATAAGTAAGCAAGAACACATAGCCTATCCAAGTTAACCGGATAAAACAAACCTTGACAGACCAACTGAATCACCTAGCACCACCTAGCATTTTAAAACCATCGAAACAGATCCTTTTCTTCAAAGGATACCATAGTGGCATTCATTTACATGATCCCCTACAGTGGATATCTCTATTTTAGCATACCATAAGCTCACAAGAATCCATCAAGTAAATATGTACAGAGACATAGCAACATCCATGTCAAACACAAGCACATAGGGTGGAATAACAATGTTTGGTCATCATTTAATCATAGACCAAGTGAAGCCTGGTACAAATGGCAAGGACCAGGAATTTGACCAACTCAAGTCACCATGGTTATGCCAACCAATTGAATAGTAGCATCTTCCAAATGGAACTAGGAATGAAACCATCCCAGATGATTTACCAAGCCAGCAGTTCATGACTGCAAAGGCCAATTCAACCACCAAACCATCCAAACCACCAAGCCTACACACTTATCATTACCCAACGGGATTCAAAATGAAGCTAGGGTCCCCAACAATAGTTGGCATCCATCTAGCTTAAGTAAATACAGTAATAGAATCATTACTGCAAAGTAGTTCATCTCAATTATCTACATTAACAAGATAAAGTTTCACAGATAAATGAATTAGTCAACTGCTAGGCAACAGGGATGCTTGGCAAGCATCATGCATCCATTCATATGCTTTTCAAAGCATAAGCAACCACCAATACATGGTGAGAAGCTATACAAATCAAGCAACAACACAATATATCAAGCAACATGCATAGATAGAGAAAGTAGTAAGTAATTATCAACCAATTGGTGATCAAATGATCACCGGAGCTTGCAAACACAAGCCATAGGGGCAGCGGAGGAGGAATTAAGAGGGACGAGGAGGGAGGGGAGAGAGAGCACCGATGCCAGGGGTGGAGGACGAGCTTGAAGATGACGGCAGGGGTGGAGGAGGAGGAGGAGGCGGCGGATCCTCCACCTTGCCGCGACGGCGGCCCCTCCTCGCGGCGGCCCCTCCTCGCCGTAGGGGCAGCTTGTGCTGCAGGTGGCGGGGATGGGATGACCGCGGCGGCATGCGCCCCTCGCGGAGGAAGGCGGCGGCGACGGCGGCGGCGACGACCATGGAGGATCCAGGCGACCACGGAGGAAGGCGGCGGCGGCGGATCCAGGCGACCACGGAGGAGAGGGGATAGGGGAGAGGGGAGGGGCTCGGGAGGGGAGAGGTGAACAGGCGGGGGAGGGCACGGGCGAGATGATATAAGTCCTTCAGTCCCGTGGCGCACCGGAGAAGGTGCGCCACGGAATCAACTACTCCGTGGCGCACCAAGCGCCGGTGCGCCACGGAAAGAGTTATTTCCGTGGCGCAGCACGACATGTGCGCCACGTAAATACCTACGTAATAAATGGTGGTGGCAGGATGTGGACCCCACACAGTTTCTGTGGCGCACTACCCAACCGTGCGCCACAAAATTAAGCTATTTCTGTGGCGCACCGTGCCTGGTGCGCCACAAAATAAGTTTCTGTGGCGCATTCAAAACGGTGCGCCACAAAACTAAGTTCACCTATAAGGGTTTTCCTACTAGTGTGACTCTAATCCGGCCAAGGGCAAATAACATTGATGACCAAAATAGTTGTGAGAAATCCGTGTAATTCATTCTTACAAGATAAATAAATCTCGAGGAGCCTAAAAATTAGTAACATTCTTCAATAATTCTCTTATGATAAATTATCAGATAAAATACACCAAAGAAGGTAAATAAAGAACATTGGGTCTTAATAGAAAATTTGGAATGGAGAATAGGACATGTAATCAGAAACAAACAGAAAAGAGAAGATCTTACAAATAGAAATGTAACTTGTTCGAGTAGACATGGCAATAGAAAAAGAAATTGAAGGCCCATGGTACCTCGTACTGAAGTTTCAAATATAAACTGGGCGAGTTCGGATAGAGCACAAAATTTGAAAGGTTGCACTGAAAACATGTACATAAATAATCCACCTAGATACAATTAGTAAGAACCAAATGAACTTTTGCATTATCATTTCAGCTATGAGGAACATTAATATGCAAATTAATAATCGGTACTCGCTAGCATGTTCTATTCCCTCCGTCCCACCAAAAGTGTCAAAGATTTATCTAAATTCGGATGCATCTAGAGTCTAGACACTAAATAGTAGCTAAATACATCCAAATTTTGACAAATATTTGAAACTTTTGGTACATCCAAATATAGTCAAATCTTTGACACTTTTGGTGGGACGTATATAGCTCTGTATATGTTCCACATCTCATGGGAAACATACATCCAACTTAAATGAACTGGAGTGTATAATAATTTTTTTGGGTATGACAAAACCTACCGTGTAAAGTTTCATTTGACACACGGTGATTGATACATTAACATTTATGGTAAATACTACTACCTTTGTCCATACAAGGATGTCGCAAGTTCGTCTAGATTTAGATGTATCTAGATACTCTTTAATTTATATATACATCTAAATTTAGACAAATCTCCGACATTCTTTTATGGACAAAGGGTACAAAAAATGAAGCAATTACTACCCATACTAAGACCGATTTGTTTGTGCATATAGAGATAACAAGATGTACATCAGCATTTGATGGCCCATCTTTTGAAACAAGATCTACCTAATTGGCCAGAGTTGATATTGAGTGACTAATTTTCGTTTGTTTTCTGCCATTCGATCTTCCTGTGATCTGCCATGCCGATTGTGAAACTCTTTGCTAGATTATTTACGCATAATTACATGAGAATAAATCAAGAATAGGCAACACAAAAAGGAGCTTGCTAGCTAGCAAAGAAAGAAACAAGAGGGGATAAAATTGGACACCGTTTATATATGCAGTTAACATATTTATCTCAAATTGTATTCAAGTGAACAATTACCTTGTCGATCTCATGTTGTACACTGCTTATGAACGGGTATTTATGTGGCTAAAGTCATTGGATTTATTACTCACAAGATAAGCAAGCAGAAACAGCCATCAGATCCAGAGGGTGCATTAGGTTTAGCTCACCGGCCGGCCCCTAGCTAGTGCCTGTCGAGCCTGGACATGCTGACCATGGTGGCCGTCGCAGGTGTACGGCGGAAGGCTGTGCCAGAGAACCGCACCGCCACGAGCAGTGCCGTGCCGAGCTCCACCGCCATGGCGACGACCTCGTGCAGCCGGCAGATGCTCCTCCGCATCACCACCCCCAGCACCACTTGGATCGCGCAGTCCATGGTTGCCGCCGGTCGGCAACACAACAGCCAGGCCTCGCCGGTGCTGACAACCAAGTAGTACTCGCTCTATCTCTTCTATTTTTCTTCGTAAAGCACTACAGCATAGCTAGCTTTAGTTTGTGTGTTCGATCTAGCTTGATCGAGGTGTGTGTTGTAGACGGCAGGTAGGTTGCTTTTGTCATCTACCTTCCAATATTTATTTGGTTGCTAGCGTTTGTGATGTCTGCCCATCTGATGGACCGATTCAAGTTGTGCAGATCAAAGGAATATTACCAAGTTATATTTTGTGAACATTGAAAAGTGAATTTGATTCATCATTTCAAATTAAGCTTTTTCTCTATTTTTTTCTATCTCCCAAGAACTATAGGTACTTCTTGTAGCAGACTTATAGCTACTCCCTGCACCCAAAAATCATGTCGTGTGTGACCGAAAGTTTACACTTGATCAACAAATTAACCAGTAAAATATGAGTTAATGTTTACATAAAAATGATGCATATATCCACATTCGTAAGCTTTTAGTGATGTTCATTGTTTTTCTAGCTAATTTGCAGTTAATAAAATTTAAATCTTGGGAGGAGAGTAGTTTTCAGCATAAAGAAATGATAAGCCAACATTTCAATTTTGACATAACCCACTTCTTAATTAATTAGCACAAAGTATATATCCCTAACAAATCAAATGTGGACATACCTAAGATTGCACACATGCACAAAATTATTATATCTACGGATTGTACTATGTTGTACTATTGACAACGGAACTAGGTACCGTCAATTAGATCCTGCCAGCAATAATTTATCCATGCATGTTGTCATCTCAATTATTCAGTGGTCTCATCATATAGGTATGTTTAAGTTATCTGTCCATATAACATGTACACCAATTTTCCTCTCTTAACAAATGGGTATAGTTTTTGTAATTTGTTGTGAAAAAACTATGCACACGCAGCATGAATCGTGATGAGGCATATATAATACTGGCCGAGCGAACACTAGATATTAAATTTCGAACAAAATGACGCATCTGAGTTATTCGTCTAGATGGGAGCACACATATCATGCTTGATGGGAAAAAGCATTCGGTCTCACATGATTCGCAAAATTCAAAAAAAGGAAAAATAGAATTGCAATGTTTGCATTTGAATCCTACAAAACATGATTCACACTAAATCCTTTGATAGTATTCAACCTGAGTATGAATATAAATTTCTGGTGAAAAATGTAATTCAATGATATTTATTAAATATTCTTAGTAGTTATACTGAACAACCCACATTTCGAGAAGTTCTACGTACACCAGTCCTCCAAATATGCCGCATGAAGATGAGAAGATCCATTTAGTAAACTTGCACATGGGGTATGGCTTTATCACGTACGCCAACCATGCGGCAATGACACGATGTGCTCATTCCCCTGTGGTTTGCACTGTCACTAATCACTTTCATGTGCACAGGGGCGCTCTGATTCAAAGAAATACTGTACGATTTTGGGATGGCCACTACAGGAAACGCTGTCTTTGACAACGGCCAAAGTCCAATAGCTTGTTCAAAACTTCAAATGCATGCTGAATTTATCTGAATTTTAACAATTGAAAAGCGATATTCTCGTACAGTAACGCATTGTAGATCGTTTGACCTGGGCGGGCAAGAAATGGTACAAGGGGCCGGATGAGGACATGATGTGGACATCCACACCGGTGGCACGCATCCCTAGCCAGGGGATCCCGATGGTTGATGTCGACATTTGCCTTCCCTTAAATCTGACGAATTTGTTATTTCTTCGCCATTATCATATGCTGATTGCACAGCGATCAGATTCATGATTGCTTGTTGCCTTGTTCAAATTTTGCACCGAGCTCAATTTCGTTTTACCGTTACTAGATATATTCCCTCTGTTTCATAGAAGGTGCCGTATAAATTTAGTCAAAAATCAATGTTATCAAACTTTGGCCAGATAAATATATTTAAAAAATATTAACAGTTATAATATTAAATAAGTATATTATGAAAATATATCTTATGATGAATCTATTGGTGTTGATTTAGTACTACAGTTCTTCATATTTGGGTATATATATTTTTATCCAAATTTGAGAATGTTAACATTTTTATCTAATTTTACACGCCATCTATTTAGGGACGGAATGAGTAGTTAAATATAGTGTACGCTGAATCCTTAGCCACGGTCTTTTCTTCATGCCAAAATTATATTCGGCGCAGGTAACATCTGAATCCTAGTTTTTTTTGATAAGGGTATGTACTAGAATGTTCACTGAATGTGTAAGTGTACCATGGCAGCATTATGCATGCACTCAACTTTTCGATTGGAGGCGGAACTTGGCCATTAATGAACATTTTAAGCCCAGCATCTGCTGAAGCAGTGGCGTTGAAGAATGGCATGATATTGCTCGAAAATATTGGATGTTCTCCTGTAGTGGTGGAATCTGATAGCTTGGATTTGATTACAGCATGCAACAGAGAGATTGAGTTTTGGAGTCCTTATGCAGCAATACTGGTAGATTGTTTTCAAATTGCTTGAAGAATTGGAAGAATATCGTTTCAGCATTGTCCCATGGAGGCAAACAAGGCGGCGCATAATCAAGCTAGATTAAGTTTTGAGTCTAATAATTTCTTTATTTTGGATAGTAATCCACCTTCATCTGTTTTAACAGACGTGTTGAACGATGTAACTGTACTGAATTTGTAAAGCAGCAAGTAGCAGACGTACTATTTTCCTTACCAGGGTACCGAAGGGAACTGGAAGGCTTTTAATGAGGCGGCTTGCTGACTAGCTGTCTAGCATCACACTGATCTCTCTGATATTATTTAACACCATGGAGCTTCGTTGCTTCCACAGCATCCAAGATGATAAAATCACAACAGTGTCAAATCTCCGGGTGTCAGCTCGCCTAGCTAGGTTTCTTGTTGCTGACCACCATGGCTCCAACCGGCTATCTAACGCTGGTCCATCGATCTGCAGGCTTGTCTGTGGAAATCGGCTGCCAAACCGGACTTTCATAACATTAATTTCCAAATTTTGAATAATTTTCGAATGAGTACATTTTCGACTTGTGAACATTTCAAAATCTGAACCATTTTCAAAATTGGGCAATATTTAATACCAATTTTGAATTTTAACATTTTTTTCAAAAAGTAGGATCTGAACCACTGCATGGGAACGAGGATAAAATGACATCGATCGAGCAAAATAACATAAGAATCGATCGTGCTCCTACATGGGTTGGCCCACCCGAGATCCGCCTACATGCATCGCGCTCGTAACCGATTTGTGAAGCGTAGCATAGGAGCGCCCATAAGGGCATCTCCAACCAGGCAACCCATCCCGCGTCCGCGCGTTCGGATGGGTCGAAACGGACAAAACCGCGGCTCAGCGCGCGGACCCATCCCTAAAACGGATGGCCGCGGCGTCCGGGACGACCCAAACCCGGTCCAAATCTTGGACGAGTTTGCGTGGCCGCGGACGCGAAAGGCTGGTCGCTCGCGTCCTCCCTTGTCCGCCCCTGGCCCGCCTGTCTGCCTCCCAAAACACAAGCCCGTCGCACACATCTCCCCACCGCTCCGCCGCCACCCACGGACCGGCGATTTGGGAGCGCGTCGACGCCGGCCATCGTCGTCGAGACGCCGGCAAGCGGGGCGGAAGCATAGGTCAAGGTCCCGCGCTGCTTTCGCCGCGACGTAGCAGAGTCGGAGGACGCCGCCGCCGGCGCTGTTGTCCTCTCACCGTCGCGACACCTCCCGCCGTTCGCAGCTGCGCCGTTTCCGCCGGAGGTGAGCTCTCCTGCACCGTGTTTCCAGACCGCACGTCGTCCGAGACGGCCATGCCTACGGGTCCCTACGGAAGCATTTGGATCGCCTCCGCCTGCGAGGTGTTCGTTCAAATGCTCGAACTAAAATGTGTCCCTTTTCGGATCATGGTGGACAGCGACGACGAATACTACTTCAAGAACTTCATCGACACGTCGTCAGAAGAGGAGTCCGACGACGAATTTTTCACGGATGCTGCGCTGCTCATCCATGAGCACATTGTCTCGCAAATCCCCGTGCACCGGGGGTCCTTGCCGGGGCGCGCGGCCGCCATGGACCGCAAAAGAGAACGCGGCCACGACCAGCTCTACAACGACTACTTCAAACCCAATCCATTGTTCGTGTCGTCCTTGTTTCGCCGTCGCTTTCGGATGACCAGGCCGCTGTTCCGCCGGATAATGGATGGCGTCAAGATCTACGACGACTACTTCTGTGCGAAAGTGGATGCAATTGGCAAGGTAGGCCTCTCTTCGTACCGAAATGCACGGCGAGCGATTAGGATGCTCGCATATGGCGTTGCCGGTGATTTCGTAGATGAGTACACGCGCATGAGTAAGTCAACCGGCTTGGAATCGATGTACGGGTTCTGCGGAGCGGTGATCGGTTCGTTCGGAGAACGATACCTCCGGCAACCTAATGCGAGAGGACACGGCTCGTCCGTTGTCGATCAACGCTTCCGGGGGTTTTCCTGGGATGCTTGGCGACATAGACTGCATGCACCGGGAGTGGAAGAACTGCCCCTTTGGTTGGCGGGGGCATACGGCGGCCATTCCGAGGGGTGCACAGTCATTCTTGAAGCTGTTGCTTCCCATGACACATGGATTTGGCACTCATTCTTCGGAATGGCTGGCTCGCACAATGACATCAATGTAGCTGCAGCGCTCTCCGGTGTTTGATAGGCTAGCGTACGGTCGGTCCCCGATGTGGATTTTGAGATCAATGGCCACCACTACACCAAGGGGTACTACCTTGCCGATGGTATCTATCCACCTTGGGCTACACTCGTGAAGACAATCCGAAACCCCAACTCGGAGCAGGAGGCAAGGTTTGCCAAAGAGCGAGGAGGCAGCCCGGAAAGATGTCGAGCGGGCGTTTGGCATCCTCCAAGCTCGTTGGGCTATCGTCGGACACCACCGCGAGCCCGGGATGTGCAAACTCGTGGGAGGTGATGACCGCTTGTGTAATCATGCATAACATGATTGTTGAGGTAGAGCGGGATGATTCACTCTTTGATAATGACTCGGGAAGGCCAAGGAGAGTTGGTTACTCCTCATCAAGGTGCTCCGGCATCATTCCGGGACATTCTTCATGCGCACCATGAAATTCGAGATCTAGCTGTACACAACCAGCTTCGAGCTGATTTGGTCGAGCACATGTGGCAGCACGTAGGCAACAATGCCGCAAACAACAATGATGAAGGAAATCCTGAAGCCTATAGCATTTGTATCGTTTTTTCATTTTATTTGAATAATACTTTATCCTTGATTACATGGACTATGTAATGTGTAATACATTTTGAGCATTTGTACTATTTTATATATTTTATATAATATTTTTTTGCGTTTTTCTAGTGAATTTACAAGAAAAACATACCATAGAGCGCCGCGACCCAAATCTGCCGCGTTGGGCGCAGCGCGCGACCCAAACGGACGCGCGGACGCGGGGCTCCGTCCGCGCGTCCGCTCGGCCACGCAAACGGCCCAAAACGGACGGCCCAGCGCGTCCGTTTGGGTCGCCCGGTTGGAGATGCCCTAACCGACTTGCTAGCTGGACCGCGATGTGAATCAGGCCGTTTGTCTGACTGGCTCGGGAGTGGCCTCTATCTCGGGGGTGCTGTATGCCGACGAGGCGCTGCACATCTCCAGGCGGGTTGTTGGGACAGCTCAACATTCCCAGTCCTTTTATTTTGTTTACTTTTTTGCTTTTTGTTTTTTTTTACGTTTTTTAAAGGCTGATTCTTATGAGACCAGATTTTTCAAAATCTGGAATTTTAAAATGTTAGTTTTTTCTGAAATTTAAATATTTTCAAAATTTTACCATTTTCGAACTTGAACATTTTTCAGATTTTTTATTTTTTTTCGAAATTTAAACATTTTTCCGATTTTTTATTTTTGCTAGGAACCAGATTTGAATTGGTGACACGAGGATTTTCAGTCCTCTGCTCTACCAACTGAGCTATCCTGATCTTGTCTTGTGCATCATCCTAGTAGAATATTTGTATGTATGTCAATTAAAGGTACTAAAAAATAAATTAAATAAAGGATTTCAAATTCGAAATTGTAAAATGGGGGGGGGGGTATCCTATGCGTCGAAATTTGAACATTTTCGACTATGAAAATATTTTAAATTTAAACATTTTTAAAAATTTATTTTAAAAAAACCGTTTTAGTTTTGAACATTTTTCACGATTGAACGGTTTTCAAATTTGAACATTTTTTGATTTGAAAATTTTCTAAATGTGAACAATTTTAAAATTAAAAGGTTTTCAAATCTGAAAAATAAATATAAACAAAACTAAAAACAGAAAAAACAGTTTAAGGAAACAGAAAAAGAAAACAAAAAACAAAAAAAAAGAAAACAGAAAAGACAGAAAAAACGAAAAAGCCCTACCTATGCTAGGCCCACACCCACGTGGGGGAGGTGTGCGGTGGCCAGTAGCCACCGACCTGGTCGGTGTATAGGTTTTCCCCTCTATCTCTCTCGTTTCGATTCCTATTCATTGCTCAATGTGGGCTCTATCTGGAGGGGCGGATTTGTTGGGCCAGCCCATTACTAGCGATGGATTGCTATTTTGGGGTTTTCGTGCGTTGACCACTTGACCATGTCGTATGTTTCCTACTTTCCGGGTTCTTCTCCGGTTTTCTTTTCTGTTCGGTTTTTTCGATCTTTCGTCTTTTTATACTATCTTTTTTCTAATATAAGAAATTTCAAAATCCGAAGAATTTTTGAAATTTGAACATTTTTAAAATTAAACGTTTTTACTAACTAAACAACTTTTAAATTTGAACACTTTCCAATTATTGATTTTTTAAAAATTTAAATATTTTTTAAATGAGAACATCTTTCTACTTTGAATATTTTTTGAATTTAAACATTTTTTAAATCTGAACATTTTCTCGTTTGGACATTTTTCAAATCTGAACAATTTTCTAGTTTGAACATTTTTGGATTTAAACTTTATTTCGAAACTTAAACAATTTTCAAATTCAAACTATTATTCAAAACGTGAATATTTTCCTAAATAAAAACCACCAGAAAAACGACAACATATAGCGAACTAGCGATGGTTCCATCCGATAAACGGGCCCAGCCCAGGTGGTGTGCCCTTAAGCGATTTAGTCGAGAACAATCGCTAAAAGCGATGTATAGGCCCTCCCGTTATATGCGGGTGATGCTATATGCGGACCTAGTCGGCGCCAAACACGTCCCGCACCCCCCCCCCCTCTGTCGCATATGGGCTTGGCCCATTAACGCGGATTCGTTCCCCCGCTCGTAACGGTTCGCTCGTTGACGTCAAGTTCTCTTTCGCTCGTATACTGAATAATTTTTAAAATTTGAACAAATTTCGAATCTAATATTTTTTCGAATTCCATAAATTTTTTATCTTAATTTTTTAACAATTTTCGAAATTTGAACATTTTTTGAAATATGACCAATTTTCGAATCTGAACAATTTTTAAAATTTGAACAAATTTTGATTCTATTTTTTTCCAAATTTAGTAATTTTTTATCTTAATTTTTTGAACAATTTTTGAATTTGAATCAATTTCAAAATTTGAATAATTTTGAAATCTGAACAATTTTCGAAATTTGACCAATTTTCGAAAACAATTTTTGATTTTTTTAAATCTAAACAATTTTAGAAATTTGAAATTTTCCGAAAATATAAATATATTTCGAAAAAAAAACCAGGTAGAAAATCCAAATAGAAAAACCGTATAGAAAAAGGAAAAACCAGATAAAACAGAGCCAATGCAGTAATGGGCCTAGGCCAACTAGAGGTGTGCAGCGTCTGGTCGGCACGGACCAGTGCGGTGTATAGGAATCGCCCGCGGCTAGGGAGCGTCGCTCCAATTGTTCCCGTTGGTAGGTCTGGCCCAGCGAGCGACATAATGCACGCGCCTCCCAGCGAACAATACATATAGTACATGGGAAAAGGGTACGTACGGGAAGTATTGATCAAGGTTTTTTTTCTTTTCCAGCGAACCAGCATGGCAGCCTGCACGTACGGAGCATCTTGCGAGTTTTTTTTTTGTCTTTCTGTCCTTGTTCCTTTTTTTCGAGAAAACGCAATAACATTGTGTTTCTTTTTGTAAAAGGAGATGCAAAGCTCGATGTATTGATCGGATGCATATGGCGGTACATATATAGGCCACGTCCTCGACTATACAAGGAAGGAGGCGGGCCGAATAGTAAATACAAGGATATGTATCGCTATACAATAACTACAGAGGATACACATCCAGATATACAAGATATGTATCTCAACACCCCCCCCCGCAGTCAAAGCGTCGCCTGGTCGAACGCATAGACTGGACCGGAACTCCTCAAAATATGTTGTAGGGAGACTCTTGGTCATGATATCCGCAAATTGTTGGGAGGTGGGCACATGAAGTACTCGAATGTGTCCAAGCGCCACCTGTTCCCGAACAAAGTGGATGTCCAGCTCAATATGCTTGGTGCGGCGATGGTGAACCGGGTTGGCGGAGAGGTAGACGGCGGAAACATTGTCGCGATGAGACTACGGTGGCTTTGGCGACGGAACATGAGAGCTCAACGAGGAGTTGCCGCAGCCGGGATACCTCGGCAACCGCGTTAGCAACGGCTCGGTACCACGCTTCGGCGCCGGAGCGAGATACCGTGGGCCGTCGCTTAGACGACCGGGGAGATGAGCGAGGGGCCGAAGTAGACGCGAGTAGCCGGACGTGGAGCGACGCGTGTCGGGGCAGCCTCGCCCAATCGGCGTCCGAGTAGGCGACGATGTCCGTGGCGGTCGAGGCGTGGAGAGAGAGACCGAAGTCCATGGTACCACGAATGTAGCGGAGGATCCGCTTGACCGCAGCCCAATGAGGATCCCGCGGAGCGTGCATGTGAAGGCACACCTGGCCGGACACAGCATACTGCAGCTCGGGCGAGTCGGGGTGAGAGTACTGCAGGGCACCGACGATGGAGCGGTAAGATGACACGTCCGTGGCCAAGGAACCGTCTGTGGCGGAGAGCTTGGACTTCGTGTCGACAGGCGTGGCCGCGGGTTTGCAATTAAGCATACCGGCGCGGTCCAGGAGCTCATGGGCATACTTGCGCTGATGGAGGAAGAAGCCGTCGGTGCGACGTACGACCTCGATGCCGAGGAAGTAGTGCAGAGGCCCCAAGTCCTTGAGGGCAAATTCAGCTCCTTACTTTTCAAACAGATTTGAACTTCAAGTTTCACGGAGACAAGATAACTTTAGGTACTAATTGAAACCATAGCTCTTTGAATCAACAATGTGAGGTTTACTAAAAGTTTGCAATAGGACTTAATCAATTCTTGATTCTTTAACAATACGGTACCAATCCGTAAAGTTTCTTGTCAGATTTTAACGAGTATTTCTATCTCAATTACAAGACTAGCGCATGGTAGAAAACGGATGCCAATACTACAAAATTAATTCAAAATACTACTCGGACTATGTTTATGATAATTAGTTCATGTTTTAATCTAATTACTAATGAACTCCCACTTAATACAACATCCCCCATAGTTGTTAAGTGGTACACGATCCAAATCCACTACACCAAAACCGATCATCACGTGAGATGATGTAGCTTCAATAGTGAACATCAAAATGTTGATCATATCATCCATATGACTCGTGTTCAACCTTTCGGTTTCCGTTGTCCCGAGGCCATGTATGTACATGCTAGGCTCGTCAAGCAAACCCAAGTATTCCGCGTGTGCAACATGGCTTACACCCGTTGTATGTGAACGTTGAGTCTATCACATCCGATCATCACGAGATGCTTCGAAACGACGAACCGTCACAACGGTGCATACTTAGGGAGAACACTTTATTATCTTGATATTAATGTGAGGGATCATCTTATAATGCTACCGTCGCGATCTAAGCAAAAAAAGATGCATAAAAGGATTAACATCACATGCAGTTCATATGTGATATGATATGGCCCTTTTGTCTTTGCGCCTTCGATCTTCATCTCTAAAGCACGGACATGATCTCCATCATCAACAGGCATGATCTCCATCATCGTCGGCGTAGCGTCAAGGTTCATGGCGCCGTCTTCATGGTTGTTCACCTCATGTAGCAACTATTACAACTACTTTGAAATACTACTCAACATGAAATTTAAAGACAACCATAAGGCTCCTGCCGGTTGCCACAATACAATAATGATCATCTCATACATATTCATCATCACATTATGGCCATATCACATCACCAAACTCTGCAAAAACAAGTTAGACGTCTCTAATTTGGTTTGCATATTTTACGTGGTTTAGGGTTTTCGAGTAAGATCTAATCTACCTACGAACATGAACCACAACGGTGATACTATTGTTGTCAATAGAAGAGTAAATTGAATCTTCACTATAGTAGGAGAGACGGACACCCGCAAAGCCTCTTATGCAATACAAGTTGCATGTCGAACGAGGAGCAAGTCTCATGAACGCGGTCATGTAAAGTTAGCCCGAGCCGCTTCATCCCACTATGCCACAAAGATGCAAAGTACTCAAACTAAAGACAACAAGAGCATCAACGCCCACAAAACCATTGTGTTCTACTCGTGCAACCATCTATGCATAGACACGGCTCTGATACCACTGTAGGATAACGTTGCATAGAAAACAAAAATTTTCCTACCGCGAACACGCAATCCAAGCCAAGATGCAATCTAGAAGACAGTAGCAACGAGGGGATATCGAGTCTCACCCTTGAAGAGATTCCAAAGCCTACAAGATGAGGCTCTTGTTGCTGCGGTAGACGTTCACTTGCCGCTTGCAAAAGCGCGTAGAAGATCTTGATCACGATCGCTTCCGGCGCCACGAACGGGCAGCACCTCCGTACTCGGTCACACGTTCGGTTGTTGATGAAGACGACGTCCACCTCCCCGTTCCAGCGGGCAGCGGAAGTAGTAGCTCCTCTTGAATCCGACGGCACGACGGCGTGGTGTCGGTGGTGGTGGAGAAATCCGGCGGAGCTTCGCTTAAGCGTGCGGGATATGGTGGAGGAGAGAGACCGCTAGGGTTTGGGGAGAGGGGCGCCGGCTAGGGCACCCTTGAGGGGTGCGGCCATGGTGGTGGCTTGAGTGGCCGGCCAGCCCCTCTCTCCCCTCTTTATATAGGTGGAGGCCCCAAGGTTTAGGTCAAAGAGTCCGAATAAGACCCCAACAAAACCTTCCAAGTGTCCAAACCTAGGGGGAGTGGGACTCCCCCCTTTCCTTGGTGGGGTGGCCGGCCACCATGGTGGGGAGTCCACTTGGGACTCCACCTCCTCTGGGACTCCACCTTCCATCCTTATTTCTTCTGGACTTTTCTAGAACCTTCTAGAACCTTCCGTAGAACCTTCCGGATCATTTTAATTCACATAAAATGACATCCTATATATGAATCTTATTCTCCGGACCATTCCGGAACTCCTCGTGATGTCCGTGATCTCATCCGGGACTCCGAACAAATATTCGAACTCCATTCCATATTCAAGTACTACCATTTCAACATCCAACTTTAAGTGTGTCACCCTACGGTTCGTGAACTATGCGGACATGGTTGAGTACTCACTCCGACCAATAACCAATAGCGGGATCTGGAGATCCATAATGGCTCCCACATATTCAACGATGACTTTAGTGATCGAATGAACCATTCACATACGATACCAATTCCCTTTGTCACGCGATATTTTACTTGTCCGAGGTTTGATCTTCGGTATTGATACGTCTCCGACGTATCGATAATTTCTTATGTTCCATGCCACATTATTGATGATACCTACATGTTTTATGCACATTATATGTCATATTTATGCGTTTTCCGGAACTAACCTATTGACGAGATGCCGAAGGGCCAGTTCTGTTTTCTCGCTGTTTTTGGTTCCGGAAATCCTAGTAACGAAATATTCTCGAATCGGACGAAATCAAGACCCGGGTTCCTATTTTCACCGGAAGCATCCGGAACACCCGGGAAGGACCGGAGGGGGCATCGGGCCCCCGGACCATAGGCCGGCGCGGCCCAGGCCCCGGCCGCGCCGCCATATGGTGTGGCCACCCCTTCGACCCTCCTGCGCCGCCTCTTCGCCTATATAAAGCCTCCGTCGCGAAACCCCCGATGCGAAAAACCACGATACGGAAAACCTTCCGCAGCCGCCGCCATCGCGAAGCCAAGATCCGGGGGACAGGAGTCTCGTGTCCGCACCCCGCCGGAGCGGGGAAGGGCCCCCGGAAGGCTTCTCCATCGACACCGCTGCCTTCTCCACCGCCATCTTCATCACCGCCGCTGCTCCCATGAGGAGGGAGTAGTTCTCCATCGAGGCTCGGGGCTGTACCGGTAGCTATGTGGTTCATCTCTCTCCTATGTGCTTCAATACAATAATCTCATGAGCTGCCTTACATGATTGAGATTCATATGATGATGCTTGTAATCTAGATGTCACTATGCTAGTCAAGTGAGTTTTACTTATGTGATCTCCCGGAGACTCCTTGTCCCACGAGTGTAAAGGTGACAAGTGTGTGCACCGTGTGGGTCTCTTAGGCTATATTTCACGTAATACTTATTCACTCGTTGAATGGCATAGTGAGGTGCTTATTTATATCTCTTTATGATTGCAATGTGTTTGTATCACAATTTATCTATGTGCTACTCTAGCAAAGTTATTAAAGTAGTTCTATTCCTCCCGCACGTGTGTAAAGGTGACGAGTGTGTGCACCGTGTTAGTACTTGGTTTATGCTATGATTATGATCTCTTGTAGATTATGAAGTTAACTATTGCTATGATAATATTGATGTGATCTATTCCTCCTACATATGCATGAAGGTGACAAGTGTGCATGCTATGCCAGTACTTGGTTTAGTCTTTTGATCTATCTTACACTAAAGGTTACTAAAATATGAGCATTATTGTGGAGCTTGTTAACTCCGGCATTGAGGGTTCGTGTAATCCTATGCAATGTGTTCATCATCCGACAAGAGTGTAGAGTATGCATTTATCTGTTCTGTTATGTGATCAATGTTGAGAGTGTCCACTAGTGAAAGTCTAATCCCTAGGCCTTGTTCCTAAATACTGCTATCGCTGCTTGTTTACTCGTTTTTATCGCGTTACTACCGTCGCGTTACTACTGCTTGTTTATCGTCCCGGGCAAAGCACTTTTCCGGTGCCGTTGCTACTACTTATTCATACCACCTGTATTTCACTATCTCTTCGCCGAACTAGTGCACCTATTAGGTGTGTTGGGGACACAAGAGACTTCTTGCTTTGTGGTTGCGGGGTTGCATGAGAGGGATATCTTTGACCTCTTCCTCCCCGAGTTCGATAAACCTTGGGTGATCCACTTAAGGGAAACTTGTTGCTGTTCTACAAACCTCTCGCTCTTGGAGGCCCAACACTATCTACAAGAATAGAAGCTCCCGTAGACATCAAGCACTTTTCCGGCGCCGTTGCCGGGGAGGAAAGGTAAAAGGCACTCATACTCCGGTTCCGTGTAACGAGTACTTTTCTCGGCGCCATTGTGTTTGTGCTCGAAGCTATTTCCTTTAGATCCTGCAATTGCAACTTTTTGTTTCTTGTTTACACTAGTTGGGCATAATGGACAACAATGAGCTTCTTGTTCTATTTCCTGAGTTAAGACATGGATGGTTTGATGCGAAAATTAAAAAACCCATGGAACATATTAATATGAACACTTTGAATACCACTGTTGCTAATGATATAGAAAGTTCTAAGCTTGGGGAAGCTGGTTTTGATGAGCATGATATTTTTAGTCCCCCAAGCATTGAGGAGAAAATTTACTTTGATGATACTTTGCCTACTATACTTGATGAGAATAAAAATGATAACTACTTTGTTGAATTTGCTCCCACTATTACTAATAAAATTGACTATGCTTATGTGGAGAGTAATGATACTTTTATGCATGAGACTCATAATACTTTATGTGATAGTTATATTGTTGAGTTTGCTCATGATGCTACTGGATATTATTATGAGAGAGGAAAATATGGTTGTAGAAATTTTCATGTTGCTAAAATGCCTCTCTATGTGCTGAAATTTTTGAAGCTACACTTGTTTTATCTTCCTATGCTTGTTACTTTGCTCTTCATGAACTTGTTTATTTACAAGATTCCCATGCATAGGAAGCATGTTAGACTTAAATGTGTTTTGAATTTGCCTCTTGATGCTCTCTTTTGCTTCAAATACTATTTCTTGCGAGTGCATCATTAAAACTGTTGAGCCCATCTTAACGGCTATAAAGAAAGAACTTCTTGGGAGATAACCCATGTGTTATTTTGCTACAGTATTTTGTTTTATATTTGAGTCTTGGAAGTTGTTTACTACTGTAGCAACCTCTCCTTATCTTAGTTTTATGTTTTGTTGTGCCAAGTAAAGTCTTTGATAGTAAAGTAAGTACTAGATTTGGATTACTGCGCAGTTCCAGCATTTCTTTGCTGTCACGAATCTGGGTCTACCTCCCTGTAGGTAGCTCAGAAA
>NC_061513.1:20165254-20223065 GCF_022539505.1 Lolium rigidum
TGTTGACGTCGAAACCCCACTGGCGGGCGAGAGACGGGCAACACCGTAGAGCCGGGAACAACTAGGGCTGCGGCTGGCCCCGGTCCCTCGGAGCGACGGCCCGCAAAGCCTCCTGGTTGCACGCGCCGATGCCAACCGCAAGGGCGTGCCACCTAACCTATACCTGGTCGGGGAAGGTGTGGATGATGCCTCGCTTAGTTTCTGCGGGGCACACACGTAAACATTAAATACGAGCCTCGATCGGCTCTCGAGGTTATCTCGTGAATCGGCTCAAAGAGCCGATCCATCCATGATTCAGACGAGGTGTCCGAATATATGGTGGTCCTGCTTGATCAAGGTAAAGCTGATGAGATCTACGACGATCTGGGGTTTTCACCGCATAATCGGATCATCCTACTCACGATTGGGCCTCGCGCTCGCGCACGGTGACCGTAAGCCAATCCTAGACAGGGCCTAAAAACCAACACGAGGTTGATCCCGGAACATCCTTTCTAGGGCTAGCAAACGCCACCCTACACGCCGCTGGATCCTCCAACCCTTTGTAAGGCCTAACTATTGCGGATATTAAACTAATCCTTGTAGAACAAGGAGCAACCGTAACGGATCAGATCTACTAAACTATGATCAAGCGGGGTGCCGCCCCTACACCTAAGATAGGTGTAAGGGCGGCTAGACATGCAAGGGTTGCACTACGAAAGCATGTAATATGAAGAACAATGCTAACCCTAACATGTCTAAGATAACTACGTTGCTCGCCATCAAAAAGGCTTCGATACGAGCAACGCATGAACAACGTGGGCAGGCTTGTGCTGCCTAGATCGCAAGATGCGATCTAGGCAGCATGATGCTTACCGGTAGAAACCCTCGAGACGAAGGAGTTGGCGATGCGCCGAGATTTGTTTGTGGTTGAACGTTGGTTGTTGTTTATTCCATAAACCCTAGATACATATTTATAGTCCAGGGGACTTTCTAATGTGGGCGTGCACCAAACCGTGCACGAGTAAGATTCTAACTTCTAAACTAAGATGTGATCTAATATGTTACAGATACACGGGCAATTAAGCCCAACTTGGTATAAAAGGCCGATTCACGTATTTCTTCCATGCATATTCTTCAAATCTATCTTGATCACGGCCCACCTCTGACTTGGTCCAATTCTGGTGATAACACATGCCCCCCTGGTTTTGGAAATGACATTTCCAAAATCATTATGCTCTTCTTTCGTCGGGTCATGTCGTGGCAGAGCAGAACTGCCGCATAATCTTCATCATGATGCCTTGCCTCCTGGGCTTCCCTGTATGAATTGTCAATTTCGGCATTACGTCCTCGAGAACCGTCATGGCATTAAATCTCCACTACACTCTCTTTATTTATCTGTGCCAAACGGTTCACCACTCCATCCCCTTGCTCTGCTCTGTTCGCCAAACCAAAAAACCCCTCTCTCCTGTAGCCATGTCTTCCTCTTCCTCCTCCGCTTCAGGCCTCCCTCTCCAACCGTTGTCGAAGAACAAGGAAGAGGACGATCCCCGCTCCGGGGCGCACCCCATCTCCTCTGACAAGGAGAAGAAGGGAGGAGAAGCGGAAAGGACCAAGGCCTCCCCCTCCGTCAAGCTTCCGCCGAAGAAGCGCTCCCGCATGTGGGCGGACAGCGAGGACGACGATGACGATGAGGAAGAGGAAGATGAGGAGGAGGAAGACGATTCCTCCTCCTCCATTGGGTATCCTCCAACGAAGCGCTTCCGCAGCTGGGCGGATAGCGAGGATGATGAAGATGACGAGGAGGAGGAAGCTCCAGCCGACGGCCGGGGCAGCGGCGGCGAGGAGCTCCACGGGAGCAGCGCCGACGACCTCGACGACGGCGGTGATGAGGACAGCGACGACTAGTAGAGTAGTACTAGCGATGGCGGTGCACTAGGCACCGGATCCCTCTTTTGAGAGCCATCGGCTCTTCTTGTAAAGCCGCTCTTTTGAATTAATGAGAATTGTTCTTCCAATTTCTCCTTCCATTAATCCAATTTCCATCCTCCCGCCTGCCATATCAAGACCGATGGTAACGAATCGGGCTATCATTGTTTCTCTTGACCGTGGCGTTTCGCAGTCCCGCAGCCGATAACTGTTCATCGGCTAATTTGAGAAACTAGTCTCTTCCTTCTCTTGCAGCACCAACACGGTCCAAACCTCGTACCAGACGACGGCTTCTCCTTCCCAGTTCTTCCCTGAGAAGATCATGATGCAGTGATAGCCGAGGTAACTCCAATCGGCTCTAAAAAATAGAGCACCTACCAGGCCTGTTGCCCCCCGAGTCTCAGCCAAGGCAAAAACAGGGACGAGGATCGATTATGTCTGAGGGAGCTTTTTATGCAGAGCCAGCCGATCTGAACATAAATCGGCTTCTCAGAGCAGAGAGCCTTCAAGGTGAGCTGCCCCCCAAGTTTCTTCACCGGATCTGCACGTCCAGACTGCTCTTGGCATCGTTCTTGAAGAGCAGATCCGAGCCCTTGATCCTTTGAACCACTCCATTGAGGAGTTCTCCCATCACGGCCTTTCTTCGTGGTCCACTTCCTGCTCCATTCCACCTCTTGAGTCGATGTCTGCTGCATCGGCTGCGCTTGAAAATTTTCGAATTTTCAGAAATTAGATTTTTTACGGCCGACTGGTGCATCGGCCCCCACACTCCAATACCCATCACCAAAAGGATGAGACGCTTCCATTGCATATCCTCGTGTTTTATCCACCTGGGTGCCCCCCCGAGCCGATTCTGTCAAGAGAATTGATGGTATCGGCTCTGTTGGATAACATGTTGAACCCAGGCAGAATGGTGGGTGAGGATAATTTTGGCCGATTGCTGGAATCGGCCTCCACGTTGCTTTCTCGGTGAAGGTTTTGTGATGTCCCTTCATAAATCCTTTGGGGCCGATCACCAGGATCGGTCTCGCCACGTTTTTCCATTGACATTTGCTTTTGTTACACAGTCAGGCCGGTGGATAAAACCAGCCTAACCCCGTTCTTTGTCACGTCGATGCGCTCACAGTCGTCCAAATTGATACCTGAGAGCGGCTCTTGGCCTGATGTCTCCCAAATGTCCATGCCGGCACGTTGAAACCTCGGCCGAATCATCCGCACGGACGACTTCTACTTCATCTCCATCCCACTGTATCGGGCATTGGTGCATCGTGGATGGAATGCAACGATTGGCGTGGATCCAATCCCTCCCTAGTAGGACGAGCGTAGGTACTCTTGCTCGTCGACGATAAGAACGTCGTAGGGACGAGTTTTTCTTCCTACGGTCGGATCCACATTCAGAACACCTTGCGCGTCAGATGCTTGGCCGTTGAAATCGCTCAGTGTTACGTTGGTCTTGATTAGATCCGAGCTGGAGCGTCCCAACCGACGTAGCATGGAGTATGGCATAATGTTGACTGCCGCTCCGGTGTCTACCAACATCTTATTGACAGGCTGCCCATTGATGTATCCTCGCAAGTATAGGGCCTTCGGATGCACGTAACTTCTTTCTTTTGGCTTCTCAAAGATGACCGGCCGTGGGCCGCAGATCTAGTTGCGCCACGGGTGCTTCATATAATCTTGGAGCGCTAAACTCCGTTGGAAGAATGAAGACCATGTTTGTGCCGGCCGATGTATCATCATCGGCTTTCCTCTCACGGGCGCCACTCTTTTCTTTGTGGCCGACCTTCTTCGTCCGGGGTTCGCCGAATTCGGCGGCCGGATCGAGGCCGTGCCTTCCTTAGCGTGTGCAGGTACAATCTTTCAGCTTCTTCCAAACCACGCGGACGCTGAACCCTTCGCTTTTGGGAACAGGCTGAGCCCGTCGGGGCACCACCCGGGCCGATGATATTTATCTTCTTCATCATCGTCCTCTAGTTCCTCGAGATCTTCCACCCGAGCGGACTCGGCATGCTTGTTCCGAGGCGGGAGAGGCCCTAGACGCTTGAACACGGACACGTTAGCGGCATCCTTCTTCCTTTGCTTGCATTCAGGCGAGTTCTCGATTGTTGGCAATCGGCTCATTCCTGAGTCCCAGCAATGTTTGAAGAACGGATAGTCCCAATGCCTATCCATGTCATCCTGCCCCCTTGGCCTCCCTTCAGCGCGACGATTGTACCCGTCGTTGCTTCTATCATGTTGACGGTACCTCCTGACCTCTGCATCAGACCGACAATTCCTTTTATCATCTACGTCGTAGTGCCGACGTCGGTCGTGCTGCTGCTCATACTTGTTGAGGAGGTGCTCGGAGAGTGGACGTTGATACCGTACGCTTCTCATTCCCTCCCTGTCGGTACCGCCTTGTCATCATCTTGGGGCCGGTCGCGTGGATCGGCCTCCTCTTCATCGTTGCCACGGGAGTGGCTGCTTTCTGCTTCATCTTTACCATGGCGGCTTGCAAGCCCTGCCATGTTGACACCAAAGGAGAACTTTGGCTGGCCTATGGAGTGGCTGAGATCCACCATGTTGACGCCATGCGGCGGACTTGAGTCTCTATCGAGCTTGATATCGTGCGGCCGGGTCTTCTCAGAGGAGCCGATGAGTTCGGCTTCGAGGGTTGCCTTGATCTCGTCATGTTTCCTTTTGAGCTCCTCGGGCAGATCCTCGTACTTCAGCGACCTGGTGCGTTCTTCTGACGGGGCGGACAGGTCCACTCCATCGAGTGCGCCTTCGGGTGTGAAACCCTTCCACCGACGCCATGGGAGCGGAGTTCGGTGGAAAGAGCCGATGAGTTCGGCTTCGAGGACCGCCTTGATTTCGTCATGCTTCTTCTTGAGCTCATCAGGCAGGTCCTCGTACGTGACCGGAGTGTCCTCCGCCATCTCGGATGTAGATGGCGATGTCGTGGATGTCGAAGGTTGTCCCACCGGGCGTGCCAGAATGTGTTGACGTGAGAAACCCCCTGGCGGGCAGAGACGGGCAACACCGTAGAGCCGGGAACAACTAGGGCTGCGGGCGGCCCCGGTCCCTCGGAGCGACGGCCCGCAAAGCCTCCTGGTCGCACGCGCCGATGCCAGCTGCAAGGGCGTGCCACCTGACCTATACCTGGTCGGGAAGGTGTGGATGATGCCTCGCTTGGTTTCCTGCAGGGCACACACGTAAACATTAAATACGAGCCTCGATCGGCTCTCGAGGTTATCCTGTGAATCGGCTCAAGAGCCGATCCACCCATGATTCGGACGAGGTGTCCGAATATATGGTGGTCCTGCTTGATCAAGGTAAAGGCTGATGAGATCTACGACGATCCGGGGTTTTCACCGCATAATCGGATCATCCTACTCACGATTGGGCCTCGCGCTCGCGCACGGTGACCGTAAGCCAATCCTAGACGAGGGCCTAAAAACCAACACGAGGTTGATCCCCGGAACATCCTTTCTAGGGCTAGCAAACGCCACCCTACACGCCGCTGGATCCTCCAACCCTTTGTAAGGCCTAACTATTGCGGATATTAAACTAATCCTTGTAGAACAAGGAGCAACCGTAACGGATCAGATCTACTAAACTATGATCAAGCGGGGTGCCGCCTCTACACCTAAGATAGGTGTAAGGGCGGCTAGACATGCAAGGGTTGCACTACGAAAGCATGTAATATGAAGAACAATGCTAACCCTAACATGTCTAAGATAACTACGTTGCTCGCCATCAAAAAGGCTTCGGTACGAGCAACGCATGAACAACGTGGGCAGGCTTGTGTCTGCCTAGATCGCAAGATGCGATCTAGGCAGCATGATGCTTACCGGTAGAAACCCTCGAGACGAAGGAGTTGGTGATGCGCCGAGATTTGTTTGTGGTTGAACGTTGGTTGTTGTTTATTCCATAAACCCTAGATACATATTTATAGTCCAGGGGACTTTCTAATGTGGGCGTGCACCAAACCGTGCACGAGTAAGATTCTAACTTCTAAACTAAGATGCGATCTAATATGTTACAGATACACGGGCAATTAAGCCCAACTTGGTATAAAAGGCCGATTCACGTATTTCTTCCATGCATATTCTTCAAATCTATCTTGATCACGGCCCACCTCTGACTTGGTCCAATTCTGGTGATAACACCATTACATCATTCATATAATGATATAACCTTGTTATTAATAACATCCAATGTTCATGATTATGAAACTAATCATCCATTAATCAACAAGCTAGTTAAGAGGCATACTAGGGACTCTTTGTTTGTCTACATATCACACATGTACTAATGTTTCGGTTAATACAATTATAGCATGATATATAAACATTTATCATAAACATAAAGATATAAATAATAACCACTTTATTATTGCCTCTAGGGCATATATCCTTCATGGATCGTCCCGGGCTTGACAACCGGGGCGAAGGTGTCGGTGAGGTCGACGCCGGCGCGCTGGCGAAAACCACGAACCACCCACCGCGCCTTGTGGCGGTCGAGGGTACCGTCCGAATGGAACTTGTGCTTGAAGACCCACTTCCCGGTGATGATGTTGGCCTGAGGGGGGCGGGGAACAAGCGTCCATGTCCGGTTCCGCGCGCGGGCGTCGAACTCGTCATGCATGGCCGCAAACCACTGCGGGTCGCGGAGAGCAGCCCGGGCAGAGGTGGGCATAGGCGACGGCGTGGCTGGGGTAGCCGCGGAAGTCGACGCGGTGTAGACGTACTCGTCCGAGGGGTACCGCGTGCTCGGGACGCGACGGAGGAGGCGGAGGCAGGACCGGAGGCGAAGCATCGCCCGAGCTAGGGCTCGAGGGCGACGCGATCGAGGGCGCAGATGACACGGCGGTGCCCGAGGCAGTGCTCGAGGGCGACGCGGGCGGTGTCGGGGGCGAGGCGGCGGCGCCCGAGGCGGGGCTCGAGGGCGCCACGTGTGAGCCCGAGGCAGGGCTCGAGGGCGTCACGGAAGGCGTCGCAGCTGTAGTAGAGGGAGCGCGCAGAGGCGTTGCCGAGCCAGGGACCTCCACCAAGGTAGGGCCGCGATGCCGCGGACTGTCAGTCGCGGGAGGAGAAGTCCTCACCTGTTCCTGTTCAAAGGGAAAGCAGTGCTCATCAAAATACACGTGCCGGGATGTGATGACGCGGTGAGAGACCGGATCATAGCAACGGTAGCCTTTGGTGTTAGCCGGGTAACCGAGAAATACACACGGAATGGAGCGAGGTGCGAGTTTATGAGGGGTGGTGGCAGCGGTACTAGGGAAACAACGACAACCAAAAATGCGGAGACCGTCGTATGAGGGGGGTGAGCCAAACAGGAGGTTATGTGGTGTGTAATTCCAGCGAGGGCGACACGGGCGTAGGTTGACGAGGAGGGTGGCGGTGGAGAGGGCATCCGGCCAGAACTGAGGGGGCATGTGGGCGTGGAACCAGAGGGTACGGACGCAGTCATTAAGGGTGCGTAGGACGCGCTCGGCGCGGCCGTTCTGCTGGGAGGTGTATGGGCAAGTTAGGCGGAAGATGGTGCCGTGGGTGGAGAGGAGGGTGCGGATGGTGGTGTTGTCGAACTCCTTGCCGTTGTCAGTTTGGAGGGCGAGGATGGGACGACCGAACTGTGTAGACACATAAGAATAAAAAGCGGTGAGTGTTGAAGCGACATCAGATTTCTTAAGAAGAGGAAAAGTCCAGACAAAGTGAGAAAAATCATCGAGAATAACAAGATAATAAAGAAAACCAGAATGACTCCGGTATAGGGGACGTCCATACATCACTATGAAGTAATTGAAAAGGAAGAGATGCAACTGTGGATGAAGTACTAAAAGGAAGCCGAACATGTTTGCCTAGTCGGCAGGCGTCACATGAGTGAGCCGCCATTTTATTACATGAAAAAGAAAAACCTTTCATTATTTGGCGGAGCGAGGTGGAGCTGGGATGGCCAAGACGAGCGTGCCAAAGGTTGACGCCGGCAGAGAGCGCCCGAGGTGCAGCGTGAGTGGAGGGAGATGGCTGAACGGGGTACACGTCGCCGGGACTCTCACAGCGGTGCAAAACCATCCGGGTACGGGCGTCCTTTACAGAAAAACCAAACTCGTCAAATTCCACGATTACAGAGTTATCGCGAGAAAGAGTTTTGACGGAAACTAAATTCTGAACAAGATGTGGTGAAACTAAGACATTATTAAGAGACAATGGTGTGGAATTAGAAGGAAAATGAGTGGAGCCAATATGAGAGATGGGAAGACCAGCACCGTTACCGACAATGATGCGAGAGGAAGTGGATGTCGGAGATGAAGTGGAAAGGTTACCCGGGTGAGCAGCCATGTGTGCGGAGGCTCCGGTGTCCATGAACCAGTCTCCACCGCCAGAGTAAGTGCCCGGCGAGGGGGCGTGCTGAAGGGCGGTGTACAGCGCGGGGTCCCAATGGGCCGTCGGGGCCTGCGGCATCATGCTGCTGTAGACAGGAGCGTAGGGAAGGCCAGCGGGAGCCTGCGGTGGCGCGGCGATGAAGGCCTGGTGCGTCGGCGGACGGGGGCCGACGGTGCCGGGGACGGGGGGGGCGCGAAACGGGCATGGTGTAGGCGTGCACGACCGCCGTCTAGGGGTTGTGTCCGCCCGCCCACGGCGGAGTGGGGTGTGAGTACCCGGGGCGCGAACCGACAATGCCAGGGCCGCCGTTGTGGCCACCGCCACGGCCACCACCACGGCCACGGCGATGGCCGCGGCCACCGCCCCCTCCTCCTTGGTGCTGTTGCGGCTGAGGCGCAGAGTGTAGATGGGCGGGGGTGGGCGCCGGTGGAGCTCCTCCGCCATGAGGAAGAACACTGTTGCCGCTTGCCCATAGAGCGGTGTGAACCGCCCGGGTGCACACACCCTTCAGTCGGCGTTCCTCCAGCCGGAGGTAGTCGACCGCCCGCTCGAACATAGGGTTGGTCATGAGGGTGAGGTTGGAGGCGGCGTTGCCGAGGTCCTCGCTGAGGCCGGCGGTGAGGGTGGAGAGGAGGAGCTCGTCGCCAATCCGGAACCCAAGGTCCCGGAGCTCGTCGGAGATTGCCTTGAGGCGCGGGCGATGGCGTCCAAGGTTTGATCGCCCTGGGGTGTGCCGAAGAATTCCTGCCGCAAATAGACAACACGTTGGAGCTTGTTATTGGTGAAGAGGCCGTTGATCTTTCCCCACACCGTGCGGGCATCATCGCCTTCCCGAACGACGGTCTTGAAGATGTCCGGCGAGACGGTGAGGAAGAGCCAGCGGATGATGGTGGCGTCGATGGCCAGCCGGTCGGCGTCGCGAGCGAGGAGGTCGGCGGTGCCGTCGATGTGATCGCGCGAGGTTGTACTCGCGGAAGAGGAGGTAGAAGTACGTCTTCCGGGCGAGGTAGTTGGCGGCGGTGGTGGACAGCTTGACGGGGACATGGTCGGTGATGGCGACGGCGCGGAGCTGGCCGGGGTCGGGGATGGAGGAGTCGGCGAAGGGGTTGGAGCTAGGGGTTGACATGATGAGGAAGGGGAGGCGGCGCGCGGGCTGGAGAGGGAGGAGAGGCGGCGCTGCTAGGGTTTAGGGGTTGGGGGAGGGGGGTGCGGCGCACGGGGAGGAGAGGCGGCGCGCGGCTAGGGTTTAGGATCTAGGAGGTGTCTGATACCATCTAAAAGGAGATGCAAAGCTCGATGTATTGATCGGATGCATATGGCGGTACATATATAGGCCACGTCCTCGACTATACAAGGAAGGAGGCGGGCCCAATAGTAAATACAAGGATATGTATCGCTATACAATAACTACAGAGGATACACATCCAGATATACAAGATATGTATCTCAACACTTTTCATTCCATAGAAGAAGAGTACAAGCCTCCTAGGAGAGGAGAGACAAGAATAAATAGGAATTAGTGCGCATCCGAGGTAGTTGGGATGATCTCTCTAAGTCAAGCAGCTCCAGCTTTTGCCCAGAGCGCCGCCTCAATCTAAATCCTATCTAGAGCCACGGAGATCGACCAAAGGGTGGTCATTGTCGAAGGTGCATGCATTCCTATGTTTCCAGATCATCCATGTTGTCAGCAGTGTGGCAGAGGCCAGACCTTTGTGCATGGGATTTGGCTTGGCAAGCCTGGCCATGAGCCACCATTCTTTGAGCGAGGGCTCGCCTTCAGGTGGCCTGCACACCAGTCGTAGCCAGGACAGTGTGTCATGCCACACCTGCCTCGAGAAGGGGCATGTGATGAGCAAGTGACACATCGTCTCCGGCTCCTGATCACACATGACACACCGAGGGTTATGCTGCAGGCCACGACGTTGCAAGCACTCAGCAGTCCAGCACATGTTCTTGTTCGCCAGTCAGAGGAAGAATTTGACACGTGGAGGCGCCCATCTTTTCCATATTAACTTCCAAACCCTGAAGGTGGTCGATCCCTGGAAGGAGGTGAGATAGCAGGAGCGCACCGAGTATGCACCGCTAGGACTCCACTTCCAAATCAATTGATCATGCATGTCTGTTAGGGTGATCGTTTGTAGTCGGCACCATATTTGGCGGTGTTGCTCAATCTCGTGCACGCTGAGGACGCCATGTATGTCGTGTGCCTAGTTATTAGCTTACAGTCCATCTGCAATTGTTCTGGTTTTCCTCCGCCTTTTGGGGATGCATGCGTATAGAGTGCAGGGCGAGCTCGCCGATGGAGTGGCCGTTGAGCCATCTGTCATCCCAGAATTTAGTCGTCAGTCCATCACCTAGGATCATGTGCGTGGAGGCGAAGAACAAAGCTTGTTCCTCGGCAGTAGGCTGGAGGTCAAGTCTGTTCCAGGCGCGCCCCTCGTCGGTCCTGCTATACTACAACCATCGCAGGCACAGCGTGAGGCCCATTCTTTCCAGGTCTTGGGTGCCAAATTCACCGTGAGAGATTGGGCGGTAGACGTGCGCCAGTTTACATGGCAGGACCTTCCCAGAGAAATCCACGCTCGATCTTCTCGAAGAGCTTGAGGATCTTATTTGGTGGTGCCAACACCATAAGCTGGTGAATTGGGATGGTGCTCATGACGGATTTAACCATGGAGGGCTTGTTCATCAACCTTGACTTCTAGGTGGGCAGCATGCTTGCGGCCTTCTCGATAAGCGGCTGCAATTGCGCGGTGGTGGGGCGCCTGATAGTCAGTGGGATTCCTAGGTACGTCAGTGGAAGCTCGGCAATTTGGCAACCAAGTGTTTCAGTGATTCGTGATGCATCTTCGGGCTCACAATTTAGCAGCGTGGCTAAGCTCTTCTTGTAATTGACTTGCATCTCGGATGCTCTGCCAAATAGTTGCAGCATGCCCTTGACAACGGCCAGGTCACTCTATGATGAGTGGCAAAAAATGACCACGCCGTCAGCGTATAGAGAGACCTCCGGGACAGATCTTCGTTGTGCAACGGCTGCAAGACTCCCAGCTCCATGGTGCGTTTGATGAGGCGACCAAGGATGTTAACCGCAAGGATGAATAGTTGTGGCGAAAATTGATCCCCTGGCACATCCCACGGCGGTGCCAGATTGGAAGGTCAGGTTCTCCATTGATCAGAACTCACGTATTCGGAGAGCTCAGGAGAATGGCGATACAGTTAGCAAATCTAGTGCCAAAGCCATAGTGGTGCAGGACCTCGAAAAGGAATGGCCATGAGATGGTGTGGAAGGCCTTTACTAGGTCGAGTTTCAGCAACACCCTTGGCGCACACACTTGGTGCAACAGGCGCATGAACTAGCGGGCAAGTATGAAGTTGTCATGAAGGCTTCGTCTGCTGATGAAAGTGTTTTGGCTCTTGCTCACAAGGTCGTCCAGCTTTGGCGCCAGACGGAGGGATATCACATTGGCAAACACCTTGGCGACTAGGTGGATTAAGCTGGTGGGGCGGTAGTGTCCAAGCTCGTGTGCATCTGGGCGTTTGGGCAGAAGCGTCAAAAGTGCCTGGTTCAGCTTATGGAAACATCTGCCTCTGAGGTCGTATAGCTGGTGGAAGATAGTCATGAAGTCAGGTTTCACCGTGTCCCAACACCGGCGCAAGAATTCTGCGGTGAAGTCGTCAGGCCGAGATGATGACTCGGGGCACGGTTGTAGGCGTGCTGCTCCGGCGTGCAACCTCGCGACCCATGGCTAGATAGGAGGCAGCGTCGGCATCGCAACTCGTTGATGCAGTCACGAACGACGTACCCAGGCTAGAGGCAGCGGAAGCAGAGTTCCTGTCCATCTTCGGGGTTGGGTTGCACCCGCGCTGGTGCTCTCCGGAGGTGCGACCAGGCCAGTGGCGCTGGTGGTTCCTGCGCCTCGGTTGTCAGCGTAAGTTATGCGGGCCGTGGCATCACGCGTCGCCGGCGCGGTGGACCTCGGAGCGGGGCCGAGGCGGGGTGAAGGCCGGGGCACGGCGGGGCTCGGCCGCGCGCGGTCACTAGGCTGGAGAGACTACGTGGGTCGGCGAGGCATGGGGCGGGGTGCGGGCCACGTCGTTGTAGGTGTGTGAGCCAGAACCAGAGGACTCGCCATCAGAAGCCAGCCATCGATCCTCACGACAGTGGTGGATGTCGCCGCTGCTGCTGCCAGAAGACATGGTGCCGGGGTTGGGGAAGGGGGTAGGCCGGGTATGGTAGGGGTATTGGGAGGCTACCGGCGTGAGCACGTCGGCGGCGAGTCTAGTGGTGGGAGGGCGGGGCTAGGCTAGGGAGCGGGGAAGCGTCTCCATCCACAACGGTGATGGTATCAAGCTGCTGCTACATTTCCCGGATGTGAAGCCTCTCCTTGTTCCTTGTTCCTTGTTTGCCTTTTCCTTTTTTGTAAGGTGTAGCTAAGTTTTGCAGTATTAGCTTTCCAATTTTTTCAAGTTTTTTGTGACTAATTTCAATGTTAGTTTAAGATTTTAGAAAATGTATAGATTTAAATAATTGTTCACCGTATAAATTTGTCTAGATTAAAAAAAGTTCACGATCAAGAAATTGTTTCGGTTTTGAAAATTGGTTCGGGTTTCAAATCTTATTCACCAAAAAAAGGTTTATATCTTGAAAATTGTTCATGATTCGAAAATGGTTTAGATTCTAAAAGAATTCTCTTAAAAATGTTTATATTTAAAAAATTGTTCACTTGGTAAAAATATTTCAGATTTAAAGATGGGTTCACTCGGTAAAAAAGGTTTAGGTTTGAAAATTGTTCACATTGGGAAAATTTTCACGATTTAAAAAATGGTTGTACTTTTTAAAAGTTCACCATGTAGAAAGGTCACAATTTAAAAATTATTCATGATTTAAAAAATATTTTTTTACCGAGTAAAAATAAAAAAGATTTAAAAACATAAAAAAGGAAATTGGGAAGAACAAAAAATAGGAAGAAATGTTCAAAATTGATTTCTAAAAACTGTTGACAAATTCAAAAACATTCACGGGTTTAAATAATGTTTGCAAGTTAATATTCTAAAAAAATCATGATTTTAAAAAATCTATAAAAACTTTTGATGCGTACCCATGAAAAGATACTTAACCCACACAGATAACATAAAGACACATATGATAGGTTAATTGACAAGGATTAGCATACCAAAAGATCACACAAACCCACGTGGTACATTCTTTATGCTTCATTTGTTGACTAACTTGAATCCAATTATCGTTCTTAGCTTTAGTCAACCTTATATCTCCTTGTGCTCTAGGTACATAGAGAACTCTTCATTTGATTGCATGATCTAAATCTTAGTCAGGTATAACTCAATTCATGAGTCTATAATGACACCGGGTTTAGAACCAAAACTTGAATTCTTCTTTTGAAATTAAACTCCCAAGATATTGATCATCCATTGGTACAACACATAAGCTCTAGCATGGGTTAAAAGAGCTCCACACAAGAAATCTATCTTCATTTCTTATTCTTGATAGTATCATATTTTTTCTTAAAATTGATGATCTTGATGCCAATACTAAAAATATATATTTATCTTCATGACATCCACAATTGAATCTAACACATGAACTACAAGAATTACCTATAAAATATTCCTTCATATAAACTCAATGAAAACATTAGTCTATCGAGATTATCATTAATTACCAAAAATATGCATAGATCTAATGTACACTCACAACAGGCACGGTACCTACAAGGATGCATCGGTTAGAGGTTGTCAACACAAGTACCTTGGACGCGGTGACGATAAGGTCTTGGTGTAGGACACGTGATTATGGACGCACGTAGGATGGTGTCGCTATTTGGTATAGTGGTGACGTTGATGGTAGGCCTTATGAGTACCGTTGCTTCGAACTTCCCCCTGAGGATAGGTTGGCACAAGATTACGAAGGCGGGTGCGGAGCATGCACATGAGACACTATCTTGGAAAATAGCCCATGAGCCGACGATTGCCCCCCGTTTGACCCTCCATCATTATGTTATTTGGTGGTGCTTTGTTACCTTATTTACATGCTTCCATTTATATTATTTTTATACTTTTTATATGTATTTGTTTAATAGATAAATAAAATAAAACATGGCCGTTTGTATATATCTCTACGTTCGAGATTGGATCCATAAATTTAATTTTTCTTGGTCAAGGTGGTCAAACGACTAATGTTCCGCTAGAAGATATTAATAATCCCAACATAGCAATGAATAAAGCGTCCTTATTTTCTCTGTATTGTATTTAACTAAAAATTATTTTGGTTATATAAAAAATTATATAAAATTAGCATCATTAAAAAATATTTTTAAATACAAATTCAACGATACTAATTGCATGCAATACAATGAAGAATTTGTTACTCAATTTTTTCATCAAAATTTGTCTTGAAAATTGAAATACAGGTGCTGTTTATTCACCGTAGTTATCTCAACCACACGGACATAAATAGTACACCCTCTATCTCGAACTACGTGACAAGTAATTCGGGAGTTAAGTAGTAAAAAGATGTGACATGTCATTGGCATAAGTGCTCTTTTGTCCTCTCCTTCCACTAGCGGAGTGTGTCGAGGTACACCTGTGTGCTGGACTCTGACCGGAGTAAACTGGATCTTACCGGAAGTGGGGGGAGAGCAAGAGGAAGAAGGAGAGTAGAGGAGAAATGGGCAATGTCGGCCGAGAGGGAGCTCTCGCGGTGCTGCCCGCCGCCATGCCGACAGAGCCGCAGCTTCCCGTCGCCGCTAGGATGCTCTACTTCCCCGCGGAGCTGCTGGACTGCCATGCCGGCCGCCACCCCCTCAAGCCGCCCATCTACAAGGTGATGAATCAATCAATCCCCTTTCCAAGTTCCCTTCTTTCTTGGCAGGAGATCAGTCAATCTCCATTCCAAGGTTCCTTCCTTCTGGAATGAATCGCCATGGCATGAGTGCTGAATCTTGATGCATGGTTCACAGTGCGAGGCCGAGCACCGGGTGTGCTCGACCTGCCGCGTCCTCCACGGCGAGGCCTGCAGCAGCGCCCTCGTCCACTCCCAGATGGCCGACGAGTTCGCCGCCGCCGCCAGGGTGCCGTGCGGCTACGAGAGGTACGGGTGCGAGGCGGGCGGCATAGCCTACCACCTGGCCGCGGAGCACCGCAGCTCGTGCCCGCACGCGCCCTGCGGCTGCCCGGAGGGATGCGGCTTCGTCGGCTCCCGGCAGATGCTCCTCAACCACGTCTCCGGCCCGGACCACTCGCGCCCCATCATCGACATCCGCTACGGCCAGGAGTGGAAGCACAGCCTTCCCCTGTCCCGGCGCTGGTATCTCCTCCTAGGAGAAGAAACCCAAGCTGCTGTCGCTGCTGGCGCGGACCGGCACCGGAACGTGTTCCTCGTGTCCCTCGGCGAGCGCGGCGACACCACGGCGGTGTCGGTGGTGTGCGTCAGGGCGGACGGCGGCGCGCCCGAGGCGGCGCAGTTCTCCTGCAGGCTCGCCGTGGAGCACCCGGGCGATGGCACTAAGGTGATCTTTGAGTCGCCCCTGGTAACAAGCAGCTCCCTGTCCGGCGGCGCGCCAGCGCCAGGCGGGGTCAGGTCCTTGCCGGTGCCGAAGGAGTATTTGTCCGGCGACAGTATACCGCTCAGCATCCACATCCACAAGCTCGAGCCTCCTGCTTCTGTTACTAGTCCTCCTACTGCTGTCCCTCTTCCTCCTACTACTCCGGCTTCTCCTCGTCCTGTCGCCGCCACCGTCACAGTCGCCACCCCTTCTCCTCGTCCTGTCGCCGCCATCGTCACCGTCGCCAGCCCTCCTCCTCGCCCGGTCGCCGCCGCCGCCACCGTCACCCTTGCCCTCCAGTCGCCAGCAACAGATCAGAGCAACAAGAAACGGAAAGCTACGAATCCGAAGAAATTTAGTACTGCTAACAGAAGCTGATATGTACTGTACTTATGATCTACTACTACTGTAGACTAGAAGAAACCCATGCCGATTAGCTGGTGCTGGGGCTGTGATGGTGTTCCGTTGCCGTGGTCACGTGGTGCCTTGTATGGGCGTAGTTTCGTTTAAAAGACTCCTAGAAGCTCTGTTTTTTTTTCTTCTTTTGATGCTGTTGAACACTGGGTTTCGTTTATGATAAATGGAACCGGGGGGTTTGTCTCCCTGTGAATCTAAAAAGAAAATTAGCTATTCCGTTATCTGTACTTGTGCATTTCTTTCATTCTGAAGATTCCATCTCATGCCACTGCTGCATGCACATCCTGCCCATTATTTCGTGGTTACTGACTCATCTTTTTTCAAAAAATAAGACAATAGTATGCACTAAAATTTGGCACTTTATAAAAATACCAAGAAAAAGCTCAGATCTGAAAAAGAAAACATCACCATAACTTTCACATACACTCGCAGATGACATTATCCATATTTTATACCAATACAAAATCGAAATGTGCGAATACTTGCCAATGTATTCTTATACAAACCAAAATGACTTTGCCCTATTTCCTCATGATATTACTTAACTCACTTCTTGTAGGATCCTATAGGTTAATATTTAAGCATTTTGAATGTTGAAACGATAGTAGATACAATATATCTGACGTAACTTTACTCTTCTTTCAATATATATGTATCTATGGAACAAAATTGCTAGAGTGCATCTTTTGGAAGATGAGGTTGACTCTTTCAATTGGATTTGGACTACACTTAATGACTTCTTGGCCAAATCGGCATTCTTGGCCTTCTTTGGGCGCACTCTTTAGCATTTACATGACCCAATATGGAAATGCAAAGCTCCTATGAAATTCAAGTTATTTGCGTGGAAAGTGGTGTGAAACCGTTGTTGGACGAGCGACAGAAGATTTCGACATGTCCTATCTAATGATGACTCCTGCAAATTCTCTCTTTTTACACTCCGAGACAATTGAGCATCTTCTTATGCAATATCCTTTTTATAGGAGCATTTAGTTTGAGGTCTTGAGAGGTCTAGCTCGGTCCTCTCTTTCCCCGTCTAACGTGGATGAGCGTTCCCTTTTTCTCCTGATGCTTTGATCTATTTGGATTGAGTGGAATAATCGAATATTCGAGAACAAGTTAAGGACGGAATCACTTTTGTTAGATGCTATCATTGAAGATGCAGACAGGTGGAAGCTTGTGGGTCGTTTGTGAGGTTTTCTTCCTTTTATTGCTAGTGATATGTGTGTAGGGAGTTGTAAGAGTGGATATTTATGTTTGCTTCTTCTCCTATCTATAAATAAAAAAGGCATGCTTTCTTGCGTGTTCCTGACAAAACCCTTTTCATGGCAAAACTAACGACATGGCGAGGGAAGTAAGAGCATCTTCACTCGAAACCCCCATACGAGGTCTTAAGTTTTCTCGTATGGGAGGGCATCAACGTATTTTTTAAATTATAGGGGGAGTATAGACCCAGCCACATTCCCTATTTTTTTGGCCCTTTGGGAGGAGAGAGATAGATAATGTTGTGGTCCTCGTAGGACGCGTGGCCTGTTTTAGGTGTGGTGTTAGCCGATGCCTCTGCTTTCCTCCCTATAGCCTGGGGTACCGGATAAAGAAATTTTTACGCGCGCTAGTTGTCTATAGGGGATGCGGGTGGGCGCATTTTCTCTCTTCAGCGTTACCATTTTGATATTTTTAACCCTTTGAGAGGAACGAGTGGAGATGCTCTAAGATGGGCTCGTCGCTCATTCTGATGCTATAGAAGCCCGGTGGCAAAATGTGTGAGCTGCAGGCTGAGACCGTTACTGGTATTAGAAGAGCACAGGGCGATAGGATGACCATTGTCATTGTGGGCTTTGACGGTTCGGTTGAATAGTTAAGAAGAAAGTTCGCTTCTCGTCCTTGAACTTTTGAAGAAGTTCACTCTTGGTTCTAAAACATATTTGTAATTTAGAATGAACCTTGAACTCTCGAAATAGTTCGATTTTTGGCTCTTTTCGGTAAAGTTGAGAAAACTATTAACATGGAAAGAAGAACAACCAACCGAGTTGGTTTTGAACCGAACCAAGGCCAAGTTAGATGAGATGTCAAACCCAACATCTTAAATGCAAAAATAGAAATCCTTGTGTCTTCGAGTCAGTCTCTCACTCAATTTCACTCTCTACCAATTCACTTAAAGCATCTCTTCACGAAGGCCCCCGCTTGCTTTGCCTAACAGCATCTCCCGCCTCTTTGTTCTTGCACCGTTGCCTTCAATTTTTTCTCACCCATGACAGATATTTGTCTGGCTACACTAGTTTTGAGTTTGCAAATATTAAATATTTTATAGTGAGGATGAACTTTATAGATATTATTATAGATATATTAAGTAATAATTCATACCTCTATAGAACTATAGATATCATAGATTTAAAATTTAGATGCACGTATACATTATTTAGTCTATAGAACTATAGATACATCTAAGTTTAGACAAATCTAAGACATCTATTGATGAATGCAAGGAGTAATATGTATTAAAGGGCTTGTGCTTCGATAGACCCCAAATCTCAAAACAGTAAAAAAACCTGAAAGGGTATCATGGTATCTTTTAATCTTAGTCAGTCTACCCATAATCCCGAACATGTATCATCTAATTTCAGCCATCAGTGTGTTTCACTCAAGAAAACATTTCAGTTTAGAGGGTCCATAGAAGCACGAGCCATATTAAAGATGAACAGGTTTGTCCTAGGTCTGCATTCTTTTAATTGTTTTGATATATTTTTTAATAATATTTCATGCGATTTTCTTAATCATTTCCGTTAGTTTATCATTGAGATTCTTGGTTTTGGCAGAAAGATTGATAGTAATTTATCATTGAAGATCTTCAAGTTCGGTAGCAATTTCCTACTTAACAGTAATATTTGAGAGTCCTTAAGTATCTATTTTTAAGGTAATTTACCGGTACAAATCTTCAGCACCGACGTTAACTATCTAAACATTATTTTCTGAGGAGCGTTACTTGTTACTTATTTACCAATAAGCATAAGTAATTGTCTGACAGTAATTTTGCTACAATAATTTTTCAAGAGTCATTTCTTGAACGACGTGCGAGCGGGTTATGTTGTACATAACTCTTCAACCTCACCGGTTTTTTCGATAGTAATCCCCGGAATTAATTCCTCGATGCTACACAATTATTCTACAACGGTAATTTTCCGACAATATTCTTTCGGTGCAGAATGCTATTTTTTTGACATTAGTTCTTCTGCACCTTTAATAAAAAATAACTAGCATGGTGGCACTCGCAAATGCAATGGCATAATCTAAAATATGTCTAGAAATAAATATAGTGTGTATTACGTGTTCCAATGCACTCCCTCCTTCTTTTACTTATCTGGCATTCAAGGGTTTTTTGAAGTCAAACTTTATCAAAGTTGATTAAAAGTATCTTAAAAATATTAACAACCATAAAAACAAAGTCATATAACATAAATATATAGCTTATGTCAATTATATTTGTATAACCTTTTTTTCAAGCTCCATATAACTTTTACATTGCAAATGTTTATATTCTTTCCAAATATTTATTCAAATTTTGCAAAGTTTGACTTTGGCTAAGTCTAGAATACAGACTAATTGTGAAAAGGATGGATTAGTACAATTCCATAATCATCGTAAATAATATGCTAATAAATTCCATGGGTAAAATAAGCGCTTTAAGCATGTGTTCATCGGGTTTTCAATGGTATTTCCAAATTGGCCGCAAATTTAAATTTCAAATTCAAATAATCTCCTGTCTACTCGCTGTTGGAAGGCTCCCGCGAAGGTCACCCGGCCTGATCTGTTGAAATTATCCAGTATGGGCCCGCCACTCCGCTTGCGCTCCGTCCTCCTCGTTGGAAGTAGGATATTTATATTTATATACTTTTGTACATTCCAAATTTATTCTAGAGTCCTTTATAAGAGCTCATTTTCAACACGACGTAGTATTTGATAGGAAAAACATTGTCTATTGATCATTTGTAGAAGACTTGCATATCTACTTCTGGCACGCGGCCGTATATGGCTATGACTTTTCATAGCATGGAAAGATCTTGCTATTCCAACATGTACACAGATTTTTATTGCTGAAACTATTTGAGGGAAGTCGTGCTTTGGTAATCATAGGTGAATATGAACTATTATGAAATACATAAATATTTTCTAATAAAAAGTATCAAAAAATTCGAAATAAAATTTTGGCTTGTACATCCGGACACTCTATGTTCGTAAATAATTTTTCAGAATTTTTTTTATGTGACTAAAAATATTATTTGCTCGAAACTTATGTACAAACATAGAATATCTAGATGTATATGTAAAAAAAATATTTGAAATTTTATGACAGTTTAAAATGTGTTTACGCACAACATATTCATATGTAGCCGAGATATAAATTGGATTTCCCTATTTAAGACGTGATGGAGACGGATTCCCTAAAAACTTGGACACCTAACAACACACGCCTTATTGAGCACCTTTTTGTTTTTGCCTGCTGACCTTGGTTGGGTAACTTCCTTATAACCCATAAGGATATACGTGCAATGGACTTATTTTGTACCTGTTAACCAAAATACTTTTTACGCATTATCTTCTAAATCTCAACCGTTAAAATTTATAATCAATGGTTAAAACATTTTTTGTCTATACTGGTAGAAAAAGGGGCTTTAGTCCCGGTTGGCAACTGCCATTAGTCGTTAATGCATGCATGTATCTTCAGAACCTCTAAACCTAGAGGACAGACAACCTTCTTTGCTTCGTACGTCCTGGCGGGCAACTCGTTATTCTTTGGAAACATATTCTTCATCATTTTCAGCAAATTTTCAAATCCCGAGTTAGATAGACCTTCCTGTGCCTTCCATTTCAGCAAATCCAGTGTGCAGCCCAGCTTTTTCAGACCATTATCGCATCCGGGGTACAACGACTTTTTGTGATCCTCTAACATGCGATCCAAATTCTCCCACTCCTTTTCAGTTTCGCAGCGTCTCCGTGCATCAACAATGGTCCGACCAAGATCATCAGCAGGCTCATCACGTGCCTCTTCTTCACCTTCCCCTTCACCTTCCCCACCTTCAGCATCCTCCATGAAAGTATCACCGAAGTGATCAAGATAGTTGTCATCGATGAAATCATCCCCTTCTTCATCTTCTTCCATTATAACCCCTCTTTCTCCATGCTTGGTCCAACAATTATAGCTTGGCATGAAACCGTGCCGAAGCAGGTGCAGGTGAACTTCTCTTGAGGAAGAGTAACCCTTCTGATTCTTACAGCCAACACATGGACAGGTAACAAAATCCCCCTGCTTGTTCGCATTAGCCACTACGAGGAAATCTTTCAAACCCGTAGTGAACTCACCGAAGAGTCGGTTACCGTACATCCATTGCCGATTCATCTGCATTATTATTATATAAAGTATATAATTAACCATCATGCATTTGTTAAACTAACTAGCTAGAAATAATAGAAATTAAACAATGAACTACGCACATGCATATTTTATCAATGACACATGAAAGGTTCAAGTTGCTAACTGCGATCGAGGAAAAATAAATGAGAAAGCTCAAGTGTGGCTCGGAGACTTCATATCATGTTTCTTTCTATCTCTCGGGCATTTCATCGAACACCTTCTATGCATAAGAGGAACCAAAATCAAACCAACCACCCACTTGTGAAGATTGTGAAGAAAGTGGCACCAAATGGCTAAGTGAGTGTGCTGAACGGGTATATATAGGTGAGGGGGTTTAGTCGCGGTTGGCCTGGCAAACCGCGACTAAAGGTGGCCTTTAGTCGCGGTTGGCCTGGCCAACCGCGACTAAAGCCCCTCCCGTGCACCAGCTAGCCACAGAGCGCCCTGGGCCCAGGCCTTTGGTCGCGGTTCGCCTCCCGAACCGCGACTAAAGATTCCATTAGTCACGGTTCGTATATTTTGGGGACTAATGGGGACGGATGGAAGGCCCTTTTTCTACCAGTGCTATATGGAATCACGTGGTGCCTCTATTTTAGAACCTCGTATTGAGCTTTTAGTATATACTACCTTCATCCCAAGGCTTAAGACCTATATTTTTTTTAGTAAGTCAAACTATGTCAAATTGGACCAAGTTTTTATCAAAAATCATTAACATGTAAAATACAAAATTAGTATTATTAGATAGATAATGAAATATATTTTCATATGGTATCTACAAAATATCATATTGTTGATACATTATTCTGAAATTTTGATCAAACTTTACTTGTTTTGATATTTCTAAAAATAAATATAAACATTAAACCTTGGGATGAAGGTAGTAATAGATTGTATTATCTTTCATCTAATCTATTAACTGTAAAATACTATATATAAAAGATGGCCAGCCACTAGGGTACTGTTCATCCGTGAATGGACAGTACCCTAGGTCTGCATTTTGTTTTTCTATTTTTGGTAGACTTTTTAAAATAGTTATTCAAATGATTTTCTTAATAATTTACTTCGGTTGGGCACTGTGTGGTAGACGTAGAGATGGCATGTGTTTTCATAAGCAGACTCTGCTCGATGTAATGTGCTATGTGCTTAGTGATGTTATATGAAACAGAGTGGTGTTTGGGGCCACAAGTGCTTAGAGAAAGTACAATAAGATTTACTTAGTTAGCTACAAGGAATTAAATAATATATTTTTATCTAGTTGGAGGTGAGAGAAGATGAGAACGAAGGTAAGTGAGCTCTAATGCAAGAGCCAACTCTACCACATGCTTTTATGTAATTTGTGAGGGTGAAAGATTTGCCATATTTGATAAAGTACTACTACCTCTATCCCAAAGCTTAATGCTTTTTAAAAGTCAAACCAATTAAAGTTTGACCAAATTTTTAAAACATTCTACTAACAAATATAATATTTTGTAGATACCATATAAAAATATATTTCATTATTTATTTAATGATATTATTTTTGTATTTTGCATGTTAATGCTTTTTTTGTTAAAAGCTAAGACAAACTTGACATAGTTTGAGTTTATAAAAATAATATAGGACATAAGCTTTGGAATGGAGGTAGTACATCTTTATAGCCAACTATTGTACATGTTAGCTACAAGTTAGCTATAGATGACATGACAACTTACTTATATCAAACAACCGGCTATATTATTCAAATTGCTCGTATATGGTGTCAACAGAGTACATGTTCTCTACTGGATTTTTGTGTGTAATTACTATCATCTCCACCCTCTCGGGACAATACATAAAAGAGAGCATTAAATAAACTAAAGAAGCACATTGTACATTTCGAGAACCCGGTGTCCTCTTCCCATTAGTGACCGCGCAGTGGTGGCAGTGGATTGGGGTCCGCTAACCGTCAAAGTGGGTAGGAGGGCCGATCCTTGGACGGGGAAACTTATGTCGTTAGCGGACAGGCTGACTCTGATTAACGCATGCCTTTCTAACCTCTCTTTCCATGCTATGGGTGTGTATCTGCTGGATGACGGTATCCACTTGGTGTTGAGGAGGATTAGGCCCAGGTTTTTCTGGGAAGCTAATGGCCCTAAACTCAAATACCACTGGGCTGGGTGGGATGCGTTTTGAAAACCCAAATCCTTTGGGAGGGGGTGGCTTGGGGATTATTGACACGAAGATCATGAACGTGTGCCTTATGGAAGCTCTATGCTGGGGAGCAGGGGCTGTGGGCTAAGATCATCTGGAGGAAATATCTGTGGACCAAGGACTTGCTGACGGACTCATATCGTCCTGGTTCACAGTTCTGGAATTCCCTGCAGAAGATTAAATCGGTGCTTTCCCTGGGGCAAATCACCAGGTCAGGAACAGGAGGCCGACCCGTTTATGGTTGGATTGGTGGCAGGGGTCGGTGGCAGATCCTCAGGCCACGGTGGCAGAGTACATGTCCTCCGCCGAGTTGCTGATCCTGCTACGAAAGGGCATGGGGGCCCAAGAAAGGAATGAGTTGGCATCCCTACTTTTCGCTGTTGCAGAGGTGCGTGATGTCTACGCACGCTTCTATTCCTGTATACAGTGTTGGGCCTCCAAGAGCAGAGGTTTGTAGAACAGCAGCAAGTTTCCCTTAAGTGAATCACCCAAGGTTTATCGAACTCAGGGAGGAAGAGGTTAAAGATATCCCTACTGAAGCAACCACCGCAATCACGATACAAGAAGTCTCTTGTGTCCCCAACACACCTAATACACTTGTCAGATGTATAGGTGCACTAGTTCAGCGAAGAGATAGTGAAATACAAGTAGTATGGATGAATATGAGTGGTAGTAACAATCTGAATAAAATATGGCAGTGAGTAAACATGCAACAGAACAGTAAATAAACGGTGATTCGATGCTTAGAAACAAGGCCTAGGGATCATACTTTCACTAGTGGACACTCTCAACATTGATCACATAACTGAATAAACAAATACTACTTTCTCTACACTCTCTTGTTGGATGACAAACACCATTCATTGTGTAGGGCTACAAGAGCACCTCAATGCCGGAGTTAACAACCTCCACAACATTCGATGTTCATATTTAAATAACCTTAGAGTGCATGATAGACCAACGCAATTATACCGAGTACTAACATAGCATGCACACTGTCAACATCAACTATGAAAGGGGAATAGATCACATCAATACTATCATAGTAATAGTTAACTTCATAATCTACAAGAGATCACAATCATAACCTACACCAAGTACTACATGATGCACATACTGTCAACATTACATCATGGAGGAGGAATAGAGTACTTTAATAACATCACTAGAGTAGCACATATATGATATTCAACTAGATCACAAAGCTCATGATCACATAAAGATCACATGGGAGAGAGAGATGAACCACATAGCTACGGTACAACCCTTAGCCTCGGGGGAGAACTACTCCCTCCTCATCATAGGAGACAGCGATGGCAATGAAGATGGCGGTGGTGTCGATGGAGATGACTCCGGGGGCAATTCCCCGTCCCGGCAGGGTGCCGGAACAGAGACTTCTGTCCCCCGAATTGGAGTTTCGCGATGGCGGCGGCTCTGGAAGGTTTTTTGGTGTTTCGTCAATCGGTGTCGAAGATTTAGGTCACGAGGCTTCTAATAGGCGAAGAGGCGGAGTCAGAGGGGGTCTGGGGCAGCCAGACAACAGGGGGGCGCCCCCCCCCCTTGGGCCGCGCCGCCACCTTGTGTGGTGGCCCTGGGCCTCTCCTCTGCCCCGTCTCCGGTGTTCTGGAAGCTTCGTGGAATTTTAAGATATTGGGCGTTGATTTCGTCCAATTCCGAGAATATTTTCTGTGTAGGATTTCTGAAACCAAAAACAGCAGAAAACATGAACTGGCACTTCGGCATCTCGTTAATAGGTTAGTGCCGGAAAATGCGTAAATATGACATAAAGTGTGTATAAAACATGTGAGTATCATCATAAAAGTAGCATTGAGCATAAGAAATTATAGATACGTTTGAGACGTATAAAGCATCCCCAAGATTAGTTCATACTCGCCCTCAAGTAGGTAAACGATAACAAGGATAATTTCTAAAGTGACATGCTATCATAATCTTGATCAATACTATTGTAAAGCATATGAGATGAATGCAGCGATTCGAAGCAATGGTAAAGATAATGAATAAACAACTGAATCATATAGCAAAGACTGTTCATGAATAATACTTTCAAGACAAGCATCAATAAGACTTGCATAAGAGTTAACTCATAAAGCAATAAATTCTTAGTAGAAAGCTTTGAAGCAACACAAAGGAAGATATAAGTTTCAGCAGTTGCTTCCAACTTCAACATGTTTATCTCATGGATAATTATCAACACAAAGTAATATAACAGGTGCAATAGGTAAACATGTAGGAATCAATGCACACAGTTGATACAAGCGTGTTTTCTTCTAAGATAGAAAGAATAGGTGAATTGACTCAACATAAAAGTAGAAGAATGGCCCTTCGAAGAGGGAAGCATGGATTACTATTTTTGTGCTAGAGCTTTTCATTTTGAAGACATAGAAACAATTTTGTCAACGGTAGTAATAAATCATATGTGTTATGTATAAGATATCCTATAAGTTGCAAGCCTCATGCATAGTATACCAATAGTGCTCGCACCTTGTCCTAATTAGCTTGGATTAACATGGATTATCACTGCATAGCATATGTTTCAACCAAGTGTCACAAAGGGGTACCTCTATGCCGCCTGTACAAAGGTCCAAGGAGATAGATCGCATTTGATTTCTCGTTTTTGATAGATCTCAACTTAGACATCCATACCGGGACAACATAGACAATAGATAATGGACTCCTCTTTAATAAATAAGCATTTAACAACCGATTGAGGATTGCTGTCCAAACTGAAACTTCCACCATGGATCATGGATTTAGTTAGCGGCCCAATGTTCTTCTCTAACAATATGCATACTCAAACCATTTGATCATGAAAATCACCCTTACTTCAGACAAGACGAACATGCATAGCAACTCACATGATATTCAACAAAGGTAATAGTTGATGGCATCCCCAGAAACATGGTTACCGCTCAACAAGCAACTTATTAAGAAATAAGATACATAGCAACATATTCAATACCACAATAGTTTTTAAGCTATTTTCCCATGATCTATATATTGCAAAGACAAGGAATGAAATTTTAAAGGTAGCACTCAAGTAATTTACTTTGGAATGGCAGAGAAATACCATGTAGTAGGTAGGTATGGTGGACACAAATGGCATGGTTATTGGCTCAAGGATTTGGATGCACGAGAAGAATTCCTCTCAATACAAGGCTAGGCTAGCAAGGTTGTTTGAAGCAAACTCAAGTATAAAACGGTGCAGCAAGACTCACATATGAACATATTGTAAGCATTATAAGACTTTACATCGTCTTCCTGTTGTTCAAACACCTTAACCAAAAAATATCTAGACTCTAGAGACCAATCATGCAAACCAAATTTTAACAAGCTCTATGTAGTTCTTCATTAATGGGTGCAAAGTACATGATGCAAGAGCTTAAACATGATCTATATGAGCACAAAAATTGCCAAGTATCAAATTATTCAAGACATTATACCAATTACCACATGCAACATTTTCTGTTTACAACCATATAACAATGAACGAAGCCGTTTTAACCTTCGCCATGAACATTAAAAGTAAAGCTAAGAACACATGTGTTCATATGCAACAGTGGAGCGTGTCTCTCTCCCACACAAGCATGAATTTATTCAGAGAATGAAAATAAAAAAAACGAAAATAAAAGCACACAGATGCTCCAAGTAAAGTACATAAGATGTGACCGAATAAAAATATAGTTTCAATAGAAGAAACCTGATAAGTTGATGAAGAAGGGGATGCCTTGGGCATCCCCAAGCTTAGACGCTTAAGTCTTCTTGAAATATGCAGGGATGAACCACGGGGGCATCCCCAAGCTTAGACTTTTCACTCTTCTTGATCATATATCATCCTCCTCTCTTGACCCTTGAAAACTTTCTTCACACCAAACTTCTCATAAACTTCATTAGAGGGGTTAGTACTCAAAAAAAACTTTAATCCACCTTGGCCCTGTAGTGACACATTGCAAGAACTCAATAAAACAGTAGCTACAGCTCTCCACGTCTAGAAAACCTCACTTAAAGTCCACAAGAGACAATGCAAAAAACAGAGACAGAATCTGTCAAAACGAACAACCGAGTAAACACTAATTTTTAAGAGGTACTTCCGTTGCTCAAATAAGAAAACTCAAAACTAATGAAAGTTGCGTACATATCCGAGGATCACTCACGTAAATTGGCAGATTTTTCCGAGTTTCCTACGAGAGAATCTTACCCAAATTCGTGACGAGCAAGAAATCTGTTTCTGCGCAGAAATCCAAATCTAGCATCAACCTTCTATTAGAGACTTCACTTGGCACAACATTGCAATAAAATAAATATAAGGAGAGGTTGCTACAGTAGTAAAAACTTCCAAGACACAACAAAACAGTAGCAAAATAAAAACATGGGTTATCTCCCAAGAAGTGCTTTCTTTATAGCCATTAAGATGAGCTCAGTAATTTTAATGATGCACTCGCATAAGGATGAGAGTTGAAGCAAAGAGAGCATCAAAAAGCAAGTATGAAACAATTTAAGCCTAACCCACTTCATATGAGAAGGAATCTTGTACACAAATAAATTCATGTGGAGCAAAGTGACAAGCATAGGAAGATAAAACACGAGTAACTTCAAGATTCTCAACATAAAGAGGGGAAGCTTAATATTATTAAGACGCATATAACCATGTTTCCCTCTCTCATAATAACTTTCAGTAGCATCATTGATGAAATCCACAATATACCCATCACTTAAAACTTTCTTATCATGATTCATATGCATAAAAGTATCATTAATTTTGGCATAAGAAGAGTTCTTCTCATTAATAGTAATTGGAGCAAGATTATTATCAAGAATTTGAACATGGTAAACAAGTTGCATACTAAGGGAATTGTTTTTAGAAATCCAATCATAACTATGACAAGTTTCATAAGGATAGTTATAACCTATATCATAGCATTCTTTATGACAATCATCAAAGATTGGAGGCATAGTGTCATCATAAGAAATAGAATAGTTATCTTTCACAGTATGTTCATCTGCGACCATACCATCATTGTTACTAGAAGGAGATGTATCAAACATATAATGATCAGTAGCAAAAGGATTTTCAAACACCTCATCCCCAAGCTTAGAGCTTTCTATATCATTATGGGAGGAAGCATGGATAATACTGATACTATGGCAATTATTAACATCATTATTTTCAGAATTAGTTTCCCAGAGATTTACAATATCAAAAGTAGTGTGCTCTTTCAAATCATGATCACTAATGTAGGTAAAGGGCATAGGAAGATCATTGTACTCAGATTCATTATCATAATAATCATTAGGAGCAACATACTTACGGTTACCTATCGTTATCTCATACACGCGGGGATATGCCGTCACCTCTTTCTCTTTATTCCCCTTCTTCTTCTTCTTCGTTCCCTTCTTCTTCTTCTTCTTCTTCTTCTTCTTCTTCTTCTTCTTCTTCTTGTTCTCTTCCTTCTCCTCGTTCCCTTCTTTAGGAGGAAGAGGCTTGAAGGGAGGCTCCTCCACATAACCTGATTTATTTCCAGAAACAATAGAAGAAACTTGGGAGGATTCCTCCTTTTCATTAATAAGTTCAAAACACACAGAGGTCCTATCATATTTTGGTAAAGTGTCATCTTCTAAAATATTTTGTATGTAAGTACTTGTATGGCAATTATCAATGCAATAAGAAAAACACCCACGCAGGACATCATCAATATCAAGATCACTCATATGTAACAAAGAGATTTTTCTTGATAACTCTTCACACCATGATACGTCCCAAACGTATCTATAATTTCTTATGTTCCATGCTACTTTTATGAGGATACTCACATGTTTTATACACATTATATGTCATATTTATGCGTTTTCCGGAACTAACCTATTGACGAGATGCCAAAGGGCCAGTTGCTGTTTTCTGCTGTTTTTGGTTTCAGAAATCCTAGTAAGAAAATATTCTCGGAATCGGACGAAATCAATGCCCAGCATCCTATTTTTCCACGAAGCTTCCAGAACACCCGAGAGCCACAAGAGGGGAGCCCTAGTGGGCCCAGATGATAGGGCGGCACGTCCAGGGCCTGGGCCGCACCCCCCTTATTGTGTCACGCCCCCGTCAGCCCTCCGACTCCGCCTCTTCGCCTATTTAAGCCTCCTCGACCTAAAACCTTGATACGGAAAAGCCACGGTACGAGAAACCTTCCAGAGCCGCCGCCATCGCGAAGACAAGATCTGGGGGACAGGAGTCTCTGTTCCGGCACGCCGCCGGGACGGGGAAGTGCCCCGGAAGGCTTCTCCATCGACACCACCGCCATCTTCATCAACGCTGCTGTCTCCCATGAGGAGGGAGTAGTTCTCCATCGAGGCTAAGGGCTGTACCGGTAGCTATGTGGTTAATCTCTCTCCTATGTACTTCAATACCAACAATGATCTCATGAGCTGCCTTACATGATTGAGATTCATATGAGTTTTGTATCACTATTCATCTATGTGTTACTCTAGCGGTGTTATTAAAGTACTCTATTCCTCCTCCACGGTGTAATGGTGACAGTGTGTGCATCGTGTAGTACTTGGCGTAGGTTATGATTGTAATCACTTGTAGATTATGAAGTTAATTATTGCTATGATAGTATTGATGTGATCTATGCCTCTTTCATAGTGTGATGGTGACAGTGTGCATGCTATGTTAGTACTTGGTGTAATTGCAATGATCTATCATGCACTCTAAGGTTATTTAAATATGAACATCGAATGTTGTGGAGCTTGTTAACTCCGGCATTGAGGTGCTCTTGTATCCCTACGCAATTAGTGGTGTTCATCATCCAACAAAAGAGTGTAGAGTGGTTTTATTATGTGATCAATGTTGAGAGTGTCCACTAGTGAAAGTATGATCCCTAGGCCTTGTTTCTAAGCATCGAAACTCCGTTTATTTACTGTTTTGTTGCATGTTTACTCGCTGCCATATTTTATTCAGATTGCTATTACCACTCATATACATCCATACTACTTGTATTTCACTATCTCTTCGCCGAACTAGTGCACCTATACATCTGACAAGTGTATTAGGTGTGTTGGGGACACAAGAGACTTCTTGTATCGTGATTGCGGGGTTGCTTGAGAGGGATATCTTTGACCTCTTCCTCCCCGAGTTCGATAAACCTTGGGTGATCCACTTAAGGGAAACTTGTCTGCTGTTCTACAAACCTCTGCTCTTGGAGTCCCAACACTGTCTACAAGAATAGAAGCACCCGTAGACATCAAGCACTTTTCTGGCGCCGTTGCCGGGGAGGAAAGTTAAAAGGCACTCATACTCCGGTCCCAGGTAACTAAGTACTTTTCTGTTGCCGTTGTGTGTGTGTTCGAAGCTATTTCCTTTAGATCCTGCAATTGCATCTTTTTGTTTCTTGTTTACACTAGTTAGGCATAATGGAAAACAACAAAAATATGAGAGATCTTTATGAACTTTATCTTGAATTAGGACATGATGTGTTTGAAGAGAGAATTAAAATACTCATGGAAATTTATATGCATACTAATGGGAATGTTATTAATATGAATGCTTTGAACACTATTGTTGCTAATGCTATGGAAAATTCTAAGCTTGGGGAGGTCGGTTTTAATGAAAATGATCTCTTTAGCCCTCCGGGTATTGAGGAGAAAGTTTGTGTTGATTATGATATGCCTCCCATATATGATGATTATAATGATAGTGGTCTTTTGGTGCCACCTACTATGGAGGATAAAGCTTATTATGATTATACTATGCCTCCTATATTTGATGATGAGAATAATAATGATAGCTACTTTGTTGAATTTGCTCCCACTACAACTAATAAAATTGATTATGCTTATGTGGAGAGTAATGATACTTTTATGCATGTGAATAAGAATGCTTTATGTGATAGTTATATTGTTGAGTTTGTTCATGATGCTACTGGAAATTATTATGAGAGAGGAAAATATGGTTGTAGAAATTTTCATGTTACTAAAACACCTCTCTATATGCTAAATTGTTTGAAGTTGCGCTTGTGTTACTTTTCTATGCTTGTTGCATTATGCCTACATGACTTGTTTATTTATAAGATTCCTTTTCATAGGAAGTGGGGTAGGCTTAAATTTGTTTCATACTTGCTTTTTGATGCTCTCTTTTGCTTCAACTACTATTTCTTGCGAGTGCATCATTAAAACTGCTGAGCCCATCTTAATGGCTATAAAGAAAGCACTTCTTGGGAGATAACCCATGTGTTTATTTTACTACAGCAATTTTGTTTTATATTTGATTCTTGGAAGTTGTTACTACTGTAGCAACCTCTCCTTATCTTTATTTTATTGCATTGTTGTGCCAAGTAAAGTCTTTGATAGTAAAGTCATACTAGATTTGGATTACTGCACAGAAACAGATTTCTTGCTGTCACGAATTTGGGTATGATTCTCTGTAGGTAACTCAGAAAAATCTGCCAATTTACGTGAGTGATCCTCAGATATGTACGCAACTTTCATTAAATTTGAGCATTTTCATCTGAGCAAGTATGGTGCCTCTTTAAAATTCGTCTTTACGGACTGTTCTGTTTTGACAGATTCTGCCTTTTATTTCGCATTGCCTCTTTTGCTGTGTTGGATGGATTTATTTGTTCCATTAACTTCCAGTAGCTTTGAGCAATGTCCAGAAGTGTTAAGAATGATTGTGTCACCTCTGAACATGTGAATTTTTCATTATGTACTAACCCTCTAATGAGTTTGTTTTGAGTTTGGTGTGGAGGAAGTTTTCAAGGGTCAAGAGAGGAGGATGATACCATATGATCAAGAAGAGTGAAAAGTCTAAGCTTGGGGATGCCCCCGTGGTTCATCCCTGCATATTTTAAGAAGACTCAAGCATCTAAACTTGGGGATGCCCAAGGCATCCCCTTCTTCATCGACAACTTATCAGGTCATTTCTCTTGAAACTATATTTTTATTCGGTCACATCTTATGTGCTTTACTTGGAGCGTCTGTGTGCTTTTATTTTTGTTTGTGTTTGAATAAGATCTGATCCATCATGCTTGTGTGGGAGAGAGACACGCTCCGCTGGTTCATATGAACACATGTGTTCTTAGCTTTACTTTTAATGTTCATGGCGAAGGTTGAAACTACTTCGTTAATTGTTATATGGTTGGAAACAGAAAATGCTGCATGTGGTAAATGGTATAATATATGTCTTGAATAATTTGATACTTGGCAATTGTTGTGCTCATATATATCATGTTTAAGCTCTTGCATCATGTACCTTGTACCCATTAATGAAGAACTACATAGAGCTTGTTAAAATCTGGTTTGCATGATTAGTTTCTCTAGAGTCTAGATATTTTCTGGTTAAGGTGTTTGAACAACAAGGAGACGATGTAAAGTCTTATAATGTTGCAATATGTTCATATGTAAGTCTTGCTGCACCGTTTTATACTTGAGTTTGCTTCAAACAACCTTGCTAGCCTAGCCTTGTATTGAGAGGAATTCTTCTCGTGCATCCAAATCCTTGAGCCAATAACCATGCCATTTGTGTCCACCATACCTACCTGCCACATGGTATTTCTCTGCCATTCCAAGCAAATACTTCATGTGCTACCTTTAAACAATTCAAAACTTTATTATCTCTTATTTGTGTCAATGTTTTATAGCTCATGAGGAAGTATGTGGTGTTTTATCTTTCAATCTTGTTGGGCAGCTTTCACCAATGGACTAGTGGCTTCATCCGCTTATCCAATAATTTTGCAAAAAGAGCTGGTGCGGGGTTCCCAGCCCCCAATTAATCAACCTTCATTAATAATTCTCTTCACATGTTTTGCTCTGATTCATCGGTAAGCAACTTAATTTTGCAAATAGACACTCCTTCATGGTATGTGAATGTTGGAAGGCACCCGAGGATTCGGTTAGCCATGGCTTGTGTAAGCAAAAGTTTGGGAGGAGTGTCAACCATAAATAAAACTAAAATACATGTGTAAACAAAAGAGAAGAGGGATGATCTACCTTCGTCTGGTAGAGATAACGTCCTTCATGGGAGCCGCTCTTTGAAAGTACTGTTTGGCAAGGGGGTTAGAGTGCCCACTACCATTCGTTGACAACAACAAACACCTCTCAAAACTTTACTTTTATGCTCTCTATATGATTTCAAAACTTAAAAAGCTCTAGCACATGATTTAATCCCTGCTTCCCTCTGCGAAGGGCCAATCTTCTACTTTATTGTTGAGTCAGTTTGCCTATTCTTTCTATCCCAGAAGCAAACACTTGTATCAACTCTGTGCATTGATTCTTACATGTTTACCTATTGCACTTGTTATATTGCTTTATGTTGACAACTATCCATGAGATATACATGTTATAAGTTGAAAGCAATTGCTGAAACTTAATCATCCTTTGTGTTGCTTCAATTCTTTTACTAAGAATTTATTGCTTTATGAGTAACTCTTATGCAAGTCTTATTGATGCTTGTCTTGAAAGTATTATTCATGAAAAGTCTTTGCTATATGATTCATTTGTTTACTCATTATCTTCATCATTGCTTCGAACCGCTGCATTCATCTCATATGCTTTACAATAGTATGATCAAGATTATGATAGCATGCCAATTCAGAAATTATCTTTGTTATCGTTTACCTACTCGAGGGCGAGTAGGAACTAAGCTTGGGGATGCTTGATACGTCCCAAACGTATCTATAATTTCTTATGTTCCATGCTACTCTTATGATGATACTCACATGTTTTATACACATTATATGTCATATTTATGCGTTTTCCGGAACTAACCTATTGACGAGATGCCAAAGGGCCAGTTGCTGTTTTCTGCTGTTTTTGGTTTCAGAAATCCTAGTAAGGAATTATTCTCGGAATCGGACAAAATCAATGCCCAGCATCCTATTTTTCCACGAAGCTTCCAGAACACCCGAGAGCCACCAGAGGGGAGCCCTAGGGCGGCGTGGCCAGGGCCTGGGCCGTGCCCCCCTATTGTTTCACGCCCCCGTCAGCCCTCCGACTCCGCCTCTTCGCCTATTTAAGCCTCCTCGACCTAAAACCTTGATACGGAAAAGCCACGGTACGAGAAACCTTCCAGAGCCACCGCCATCGCGAAGCCAAGATCTGGGGGACAGGAGTCTCTGTTCCGGCACGCCGCCGGGACGGGGAAGTGCCCCGGAAGGCTTCTCCATCGACACCACCGCCATCTTCATCAACGCTGCTGTCTCCCATGAGGAGGGAGTAGTTCTCCATCGAGGCTAAGGGCTGTACCGGTAGCTATGTGGTTAATCTCTCTCCTATGTACTTCAATACAATGATCTCATGAGCTGCCTTACATGATTGAGATTCATATGAGTTTTGTATCACTATTCATCTATGTGTTACTCTAGCGGTGTTATTAAAGTACTCTATTCCTCCTCCACGGTGTAATGGTGACAGTGTGTGCATCGTGTAGTACTTGGCGTAGGTTATGATTGTAATCTCTTGTAGATTATGAAGTTAATTATTGCTATGATAGTATTGATATGATCTATTCCTCCTTCATAGTGTGATGGTGACAGTGTGCATGCTATGTTAGTACTTGGTGTAGTTGCAATGATCTATCATGCACTCTAGGGTTATTTAAATATGAACATCGAATGTTGTGGAGCTTGTTAACTCCGGCATTGAGGTGCTCTTGTAGCCCTACGCAATTAGTGGTGTTCATCATCCAACAAAAGAGTGTAGAGTGGTTTTATTATGTGATCAATGTTGAGAGTGTCCACTAGTGAAAGTATGATCCCTAGGCCTTGTTTCTAAGCATCGAAACTCCCTTTATTTACTTGTTCGTTGCATGTTTACTCGCTGCCATATTTTATTCAGATTGCTATTACCACTCATATACATCCATACTACTTGTATTTCACTATCTCTTCGCCGAACTAGTGCACCTATACATATGACAAGTGTATTAGGTGTGTTGGGGACACAAGAGACTTCTTGTATTGTGATTGCAGGGTTGCTTGAGAGGGATATCTTTGACCTCTTCCTCCCTGAGTTCGATAAACCTTGGGTGATCCACTTAAGGGAAACTTGCTGCTGTTCTACAAACCTCTGCTCTTGGAGGCCCAACACTGTCTACAAGAATAGAAGCACCCGTAGACATCACACCACAAAAATATAGTATGTTCATCATGCTGATTAGGAGTAATTTCATCACAGTACAAATTTGCAGCACTCATGGGGTTCGAATTATCATTGGAGGAGCATTGAAAATTAAAATGACCCACTCTATGGCAAAGTTCACAAATAAAAGGATAGATGGCACAAACCTTTTTACCAAGATCATCTAGAGCCCTAGACCACTTTCTAGTTTTTTCATTCATATGGTGGATACAATATTCATCTTCGATTTGATTAATTTCACAGGGTCTATGCATTCCACAAAAATTAACATGCTTATAAGAAACGAAGTTTGGGCATGTTCATTGCAATCATTAATAACAGTTTCATCCTTCATGCAAGTGTCTTTAAAAGGTTCATGATACTTATCAAAATTCTTCCTAGGCAATTCAAAATGAGAGGGAAAAGCTTTATAAAGATTTGCAACAATTTGAGAGTCTCGAGACCATAAGTAGCACTCATACTTCGAATTTTATCAGTATCCATAAAAGTTTCAATGCATTCATAATCATAATTTATACCTGACTCTTTACCTTTGTCGTTCTCCCAATCTTCAGCGTTCTCCTCAATCCGGTCAAGAAGATCCCACCTAGCTTCAACCTCCTTGCTTGTGAACCCTCCAAACAGGCATCTAGATAGTCCTTGTGGTGTCCTGAAAGCCTTGCATAAAAATTATTAATAATAACATTACGGGGGAGCTCATGAATGGGACATTTGAGCATTAGTGACTTCAATCTCCCCCATGCTTGGGAAATACTCTCTCCATCACGAGGATAAAAGTTATAAATGTAATTTCTATCAGTATGCACTTCATGAGGAGGATAAAATTTAGAATAAAAGAGAGGTACAATTTCCTCCCAATCAAGAGAAAGAATATTCTTCAGCAATTTATACCAATGCGCCGCTTTACCAGACAGCGAAATAGAGAATAGTTTCTTCCTCACTTCATCCATAGAGATACCTGCACACTTGAATAACCCGCATAATTCATGCAAAAACAGTAAATGATCTCCGGGATGGATAGTTCCATCCCCTTCATAGCGGTTATCCATAACACGTTCAATAATTTTCATGGGTATCTTGAAAGAAGTACTTTCAGTAGGTGGATTTAAAATATCACAAGCATCATTAGAGTTATCGCATATGGGAGATAAAGCATTATTAGAGCAAATTTTCTCCCCTAAAGATGGGAAGCTAAAAAGATCATAAAAACTAGCTTCCCCAAGCTTAGACTTCTCCATAGCATTAGCAGTAATTGCATTCATACTAATAACATTGCTACTAGCATGCAAATAAGGTTCCATAGGTTTTTTAATTTTCGCATCAAACAATCCATGTCTTAACTCAGGAAATAGTTTAAAAAACTCACAGTTGTTTTTCATTATGCCTAACTAGTGAAAAATAAAAACAAGAAACAAAAAGATGCAATTGCAGGATCTAAAGGAAATAGCTTCGAGCACTCACACACCGGCAACAAGACTAGGAGATAGCTTAGTAGTCGGAGGATGTGACTACCTTTTACCTTACCTCCCCGGCAACGGCGCCAGAAAATAGTTTGATGTCTACGCACGCTTCTATTCCTGTAGACAGTGTTGGGCCTCCAAGAGCAGAGGTTTGTAGAACAGCAGCAAGTTTCCCTTAAGTGAATCACCCAAGGTTTATCGAACTCAGGGAGGAAGAGGTCAAAGATATCCCTCTCAAGCAACCTTGCAATCACGATACAAGAAGTCTCTTATGTCCCCAACACACCTAATACACTTGTCAGATGTATAGGTGCACTAGTTCGGCGAAGAGATAGTGAAATACAAGTAGTATGGATGAATATGAGTGGTAGTAACAATCTGAATAAAATATGGCAGCGAGTAAACATGCAACAGAACAGTAAATAAACGGTGATTCGATGCTTAGAAACAAGACCTAGGGATCATACTTTCACTAGTGGACACTCTCAACATTGATCACATAACTGAATAAACAAATACTACTTTCTCTACACTCTCTTGTTGGATGACAAACACCATTCATTGTGTAGGGCTACAAGAGCACCTCAATGCCGGAGTTAACAAGCTCCACAACATTCGATGTTCATATTTAAATAACCTTAGAGTGCATGATAGACCAACGCAATTATACCGAGTACTAACATAGCATGCACACTGTCAACATCAACTATGAAAGGGGGAATAGATCACATCAATACTATCATAGTAATAGTTAACTTCATAATCTACAAGAGATCACAATCATAACCTACACCAAGTACTACATGATGCACATACTGTCAACATTACATCATGGAGGAGGAATAGAGTACGTTAATAACATCACTAGAGTAGCACATAGATGATATTCAACTAGATCACAAAGCTCATGATCACATAAAGATCACATGGGAGAGAGAGATGAACCACATAGCTACGGTACAGCCCTTAGCCTCAGGGGAGAACTACTCCCTCCTCATCATAGGAGACAGCGATGGCGATGAAGATGGCGGTGGTGTCGATGGAGATGACTCCGGGGGCAATTCCCGTCCCGGCAGGGTGCCGGAACAGAGACTTCTGTCCCCCGAATTGGAGTTTCGCGATGGCGGCGGCTCTGGAAGGTTTTCTGGTGTTTCGTCAATCGGTGTCGAAGATTTAGGTCACGAGGCTTCTTATAGGCGAAGAGGCGGAGTCGGAGGGGGTCTGGGGCAGCCAGACAACAGGGGGCGCCCCCCCCTTGGGCCACGCCGCCACCTTGTGTGGTGGCCCTGGGCCTCTCCTCTGGCCCCTCTCCGGTGTTCTGGAAGCTTCGTGGAATTATAAGATATTGGGCGTTGATTTCGTCCAATTCCGAGAATATTTCCTGTGTAGGATTTCTGAAACCAAAAACAGCAGAAAACAGGAACTGGCACTTCGGCATCTCGTTAATAGGTTAGTGCCGAAAAATGCGTAAATATGACATAAAGTGTGTATAAAACATGTGAGTATCATCATAAAAGTAGCATGGAACATAAGGAAATATAGATACGTTTGAGACGTATCAGTGCGCCTGCTTGAGGGTCAAGACAAACTTTCCTGGGCTTTGGAGCCCTCTGGAAGGTTCTCGGTCCCTATGTTGGCAATTGTGTCAGGGACACCTAGGAAACACTTCGCTGAGATTTCGAAGATTGCGGTGCCCATGAAGATCAGGATATTCTTGTGGCAGTTGGTTCGAAAAAGACTTCCATCCAACGATAACGTCCATCGCCGCCACGGACCGTCAAACGGCAGATGTGCGATGTGCGATGAGTTTGAGGATACCTCGCACATCTTCTTTCGATGCCCACTAGCTAAGTTTATGTGGAGTGCGGTTAAGGAACTGCTCGCCTGTCCTTGGAATCCTTCCTATTTCGCAGACGTTTATATGTGGCTTGGTGATTCGGCCGGGCAACCCAAGTGCATTCTCGCAATCTGCTGCACTGCCTTGTGTTGGGCATTGTGGAACATTAGGAACAAGTTTACAATCGAAGGGGTGTTTCCATCCCAACCTGCTGATGGTTTATATAAAATGTTGATGTACCTACATGTGTGGAAGCTAGTGGCTAGAAGACAATAATCGGGATGCGCTGGAGGTGGCAATGGGCAGGATCCGATCCCTCCATGCTAGCATCAGGGATCGGCCGGAGTGACCGCGTTCCTGACCTGGATGTATCCTAGTTGTAGTACCTGATGCATTGTGTCCCTCTGTCCGTCGTTGTATTTCGCTCGGTATTGGCGTTGGGGCATCTCACCTCTGCGTTTTATGCTGATACTATCCTGTTATGTGTGCGTGGATCGGAGATCCATGGTGGTGTTGTGTGAACTTTGTCGTAATTGTACTTTGCCGGTGCATGGCTTTATTAAGTTAAAGTCGGGCTCGTCTTAAACCTATCGTCTATAGAACCCGATGTTCTATCCTTCAACAGGTACAAAAGTTTGGGCAGATGTTCAACAATTATTTATCTGAACCGTCTCTAGGCAGGTTGAAGCTTGCAAAAACAGTAATCTCTCAGTTTTGTGTTTACTTCATGTTCTAGGTTTGGTTAAAGTTAAACTTTATTTATTTTGAGTTCTAGGTTTAGTCAAAGAAAATTTATCAAACTTTATCAAGAATGTACTAGAAAAAAAACAACAACTATAATAACGAAGACATATAATATGAAAATATTGTTTATGATGATAGATCTTACTACCTCCGGACGGAAAAATTGACGCATGCACCTGCTATACGCACGAACGGGCAGACCTCCCTCCACGTCGATTAAATCCGACCGGAGGGAGTACAAAAAATGTTAACATTTCCTTCAAATATTTGATTAAACTTCATAAATTCTATCTTTAACTATGATCTAAATAAGCAGGGACGCAACGCATGAAGCAGTTGCACACAACACCAACGAACCCGGCGCGCCTGCACACCGTGGCCGGACCCGGCTCCCGCTCGCCGTGCCGCCGATCTCCCCTAATCAGGCGCCGCATGAGGACAAATCGGACTCGCCCCTCCTTCTCCTCCCCCTCCTCCTCGTGGCGGCGCTAGGGCTCGGCCGGCATGGGCGGGAGGTGGTACAGGGGCATGTCCACGGACAACTTGAAGGGGCTGGCGCTGGCGCTCTCCTCCAGCCTCTTCATCGGCGCCAGCTTCATCATCAAGAAGAAGGGCCTCAAGAAGGCCGCCGCCTCCTCATCCGGCGTCAGGGCCGGTAATAGATTTCTCCTTCTCATCTTGGACGAACAAATTTTCTTCGAGAACTCATCTTGAAGTCGGCAGACCACCTATTTGGCCCGAACTTACTGAAGAACCTAAGGCCTAGAGAATGGCCTGACACAGCGCCTTGCACTGACGAACATTATTTGCTATGCTACATTCCTTTCATCCAGTTGGAATCACTTGCCATAGTCCACAAACTGGATTTCCATTCATGGCAGCGACTAATGCGCACAGATTTGGCGAATGCATCGCCTCGTACGCGCTAACCGCATGCCTCTCTCGCTTATGTTCAGAAATGGATTTAGTCATCGTTCGGTTACAGTGGATATGTTATCGGCGTGCTCCCCCTGAGATTTCGATGTTTACAACATCATGGATCCCTCTGATGTTAATGTCATTATACATTGCACCTCACTGTGAGCCATGTGTTAAATGCTCGATCAGAATTGGATTTCTGAACATTCCTGCTGTATGTTATTTTTAATCTGTGTGGTGTGATGCTCTGAACAAACTTGTTGCTTATATTCAGAAACAGAATGACTTATTGTTTGCTTCCACTGAATGTTTAGTGGAGGTCTCAAAGTTTACACCACTATGTGTCCTTCCAATGTTAATACTATTAGATGTTGCACCTCATTACAAGACATGTGCCAAACTCTCCGAACTGAATTTGCATTCTTCCTGCTACACAGAGAGACCCAATTCCAGTGCTGCACTATTTATCTTGTATGTTATCTGTGTGGTGTGAAGCGCTGACCAAACTTGTTGGTTTACCCAAACCGTTATATCCCATGTACCCGGTGACCATCTATACCACCGTTACATCCCAAGCTCACATGAACATTTGTATTCCAAGTGTTGTGCTTCATGTGTATACTAATGCTCCATGCTATCGCAGGGGTTGGCGGTTATTCTTATTTATACGAGCCTCTTTGGTGGGTTGGCATGATAACAAGTGAGCACTGTTCTCTAAGCTCTGTTTTATTTCTGTATCGGTACCTCATTTTGTACTCTGTATGTTTCTAAATTATCTTGCAGTGGTTGTTGGGGAAATCGCGAATTTTGTAGCTTATGCTTTCGCGCCAGCTATTTTGGTTACTCCTCTTGGTGCTCTTAGCATAATCATCAGGCAAGGCTTTTGTTCTGCAATATCCTGTGTTTCTGTTTCCTCTTATGAGATCCTTACTGATTTCATCATTAATTTGGAGTTTTATTGTACTGCAGCGCTGTACTTGCACATCTAATGCTGCGGGAGAAGCTGCACATATTTGGCATTCTCGGATGTGTCCTATGTGTTGTGGGGTCCATCACCATTGTCCTTCATGCCCCGCCAGAGCGTCAAATCGACTCGGTTACAGAAGTTTGGGGTCTGGCTACTGAACCGGGTACTGCCTATTACATTGTTCACATTCGGCCAATTTCTGAGTGTTACTTGAAGCTGTAATTACGCCTGTGCTTTATCAACCTCACGATGATTAACAACCAGTGCTGACTAGCTGATTGTTGTTTTTCAGCCTTCATGTGTTACGTAGCCGTAGTACTTTCTTTAGTTGCTGTACTTGTGTGCAAGTTTGTTCCACTTTATGGACAAACCCATGTCATGGTGTATATTGGTGTTTGCTCTCTCGTAGGTTCCATCTCGGTATGTTCTCACTAGGTTTGCATCCTTGTATTTAATGTTTTTTAGCTGTATATTTTGCAGACTTGTTTGCTGAACTGTGCAGGTCATGAGTGTAAAAGCTCTTGGGATAGCTTTGAAGCTGACATTTTTGGGGACGAACCAACTCATATATCCACAGACGTGGGCTTTTACTATGGTTGTAATCGCATGCATCATTACTCAAATGAATTACTTGAATAAGGTATTCTTGATATCTTCTCTCTGAACCAGCCTTCTGTGACCTAGCATACTGATATAATACGAGGGTGATTGGAGTTTGGAAACTATTCGATAGAAACAAAAGAGAAATGGCATACAGTTTCTATTAGTTCCACCCCCTCTAATCCATCAGTGTTATTAGAGCCTCAAAGGTTTAGAATTTACAATATATAGATTCATGCCCCTTGGTAGGAAGTCTTGTGTGTTACTAGAGATATCATTTGCTGAAATACAAGTTCATGAACGGTGCATCGTGTAAGCGGAAGGAATGTTCTAGATGCTGCTTTATAATTCTTAGCTCAACAAACCGTATCAGTATTATTTTCCTAACAAGGCATTTGTAATTTATTTTTCAAAAATATGACAGTTTCCCCCCTGAATGCAGGCCCTTGACACGTTCAATACATCAGTTGTTTCCCCCATATATTATACAATGTTCACATCTTTAACCATCTTGGCTAGTGTCATTATGTTCAAGGTATGATGATTCGACCGCTTAAGCTAGTGTTTTGTCTCTATCCATCTTTCACTTATTATCTGCTACGGAGTTCTAGCCATACTCTCCAACCACAAACGCTTGCCTTCTACTCTGAACATCTCAATTTTTGCTTTGAACGTCATTTCACTCTGTACCTATCTACACACAGGACTGGGACAGGCAAAACCCGACGCAAATCGTGACAGAGATGTGCGGCTTTGTCACAATCCTCTCGGGGACATTTCTGCTTCACAAAACAAAGGACATGGCTGATGGTGCTACGATTTCTTTTTTAGCATACTGTCATTTTCATGTTCATTTGTTGGTCGAGTGCTCTGAAACCACATTGTCTGCTGTGTATGGCTGCAGGGCTTTCGAATTCACCTTCATTCCGCCTTCCAACGTCTACATCAACGCGGCCCTCCAAGCAAACCGATGAATATAGCGAAGGAATTCCTCTTAGATCGTCGGAGTCATTCCGGTCATCACACTAATACCCTTTTGCTGATCTTCACCGAGTTAGGGCGCAGGAGCAAGCTTGCACTCCAAACTGGTTCATATGCGTTGTAGTCTAGCCGCTTCCTATGCTCTAGTCCGAAGGCATCTTATAGATGGTTAACATAGCACTAGAAAGGAAAAAAATGTTGTTGGTTCTGTAGTTTTGTATGATGGATGATCAAAGCAGTGTTCTGAAAAATGAACATATTGTACTCCGTTGTTTAAATGGTTTTCATACCAGAGCCGACGTCCTTAACAAGCAATTGTGCCCAAACATCTTGCAAAGCCTGAAGCTAGCTATGATTTTAGCTTCTCTGAAGAGAAGGTTTTAGAACTTCGAGCATGTAAGCGTAGCTGCGTATCATGAGCAGTCATGCCACTCTCTCTTGCAACCTCCAACTTCCTTGTGGCGACCTTATTTCTATAACCTCATGATAAAATGAAAATAGAAATAACAAGAAAATCCTTCCAATTTGACCTCCCAAACAACAATTATTTTTGGCTACTTTACAGTACTACCTCCGTTCCATAATATAAACCGTTTTGGGTTTATATTGTGGAGGGGGAGTAGTATGAATTGAATGTACGGTTGAGATTGACCGAAATAGATTAGACCCAGCAAGTCCATCAAGCGGTAATTCTTGGATACTTTTTTTGGGCAGCCCCTATAGGCTGACTTGGTCGGCGGGGGCATGCCCGCACACCCCAAGCTGGGTTTTGAGCTGGTGTAGCATTTTTTTTGTTTGCCTTTTTTGGTTTTCGTTTCCTTTTTCTTTTCTGATGTTTTTTTCTGTTTTTGTATATTTTAAATATAAACTTTTTTATTTTTCATAAGCTAAACACAACACTTTGGCCCAAGCCTCGGCGACTAGCCGTATTCCTCTCATCAGAAATTAGCCAGAGGTTAGGAGGGGCAACAAACATGGCTATATTAATTTGAGAATAAGTAGTCCCCGTGGCTATCTTGACGTGTTTGAATCTCTTTTGGGATATTTAATTTTTCTATCTTATTGTTTGAACTATGTCATTTAAAACATGTTGTTTGAACACTGTGTATGAACCATTGTTGTTTGAACTTGTGTCAAATGGAGTTTGTTTGAGAAAAGGTATGAAAAGGTAGTCTTTCCTTGCACACTATCTCCATATTCTCTAGAAAATTATGGAGGATATGTAAACCAGTTTTAGAGGCTTAATTTTTAGCGAGTCGAGCCCAACTATACTCGCGGCCCGGCCTACTTCCGGCCCAACCCCCAATCTCCATCTCCATCTCCATCTCCGGCTCATCCACTTGTCTCCCCGCCACCGGCACCGCTCGCTCGCCGGCTCTCGAAACCCCGCCGGCGACTGCCGCCCAGCCTTCGGGCTTCCCTCATGGCATCGGCAGCATCCACGGCGACGTTCGCCGGCCACCTTTATCCACTCCCCAGCACCACCCGCCTCGCCCCATCCGCGTGCCACCCTCGCCCCCGCCCACTTCGCGCCGCCGCCGCCGCCACCCTCCGCGAGGTCTGCGTCGGCCGCGTCCCGGACCACGTCATCCAGAGGTAACAGACCGAAACCCCATCGCCGCAGCTCCATTGGTCTCGGTTTCTCACTGAAGAGAAGTTCCTGGCATTTTGCAGGGCCGAGGATGTCGGGTACCTGGTGCCCACCGAGGTCCAGGAGCAATCCCTGCCACTGCTACTTTCCGGCCAGGACTGCATCCTCCACGCTCAGGTGGTCACCGCCTCTGTCAGTTCCTTCAGACATTTCAGATTGTACAATGGCGATGTGATCTCAGTGTACATTTGTGGGGGTTGGATGTAGACAGGTTCTGGGAAGACGCTGGCCTACCTGCTGTCGATCTTCTCGGTGGTAGACGTGGGGCGGTCCTCGGTGCAGGCGCTGGTTATCGTCCCGACCCGAGAGCTCGGCATTCAGGTGAGGTGATAGCTGTTGTTTTGCTCTGAAATGTTGTTGATGGCTGGTTTAAGTGCCTGGTGGTGAGAGTCTGACTCGCTCGCATGTGACTGTTAATACACTACTGCAACTGCAAGGTCACCAAGGTTGCTAGACTTCTCGCCGCGAAGACTTGCAACGTCATGGCTTTGCTTGATGGTGGGATGCTGAAGAGGCAAAAGAGCTGGGTAAAAGTAAGTGACCATCTTTTGGTGGATTTTGTGCCTGTGCCATATGCAATACTTAACTGCACAAACGTTCTGGTACACAAAAAAGATGGCATTGTTAGATGTAGATCTCGTATTGGTGCAGTGTAAGGTCCCTTTATGTTTGTATGATCATATTGCACAGGAAGTTATGACATAGCAAGGTAAGTTGGCTTGGAAGATGTACCCATCCATCCATGTATAATTTCGTCGTACTAGGCACTGATAGACTGTTGTTATGAATGTATTTCTCTCATCTTTTGTGCTGTCTCCCTGCTAACAACATCGGCCTGTTGCCAGGCAGAGCCCCCTGTAATAATTGTGGCTACCGTTGCAAGCTTGTGTCAAATGGTTGAGAAGCGTGCTTTCAGTCTTGGATCCATCAAAATATTAATTATCGACGAGGTGACCCGCTCTATTCTTCGGCCACAGAGCAAAATCGCGTATCAGTTGTCTACATATCTTCTAAGACGCCATGCTTATTCGTTCGGAGAGAGATTAGCTAATGCAAAACCTTGTTGGTTTGTCAGGTTGATTTTATCTTTGGATCGTCAAAGCAAGTGAACCCCCTTCGCAAAATATTGAATTCTTACACATCAGCTTCCAGTCGTCAAACCATATTTGCTAGCGCATCGATACCTCAGCACAATCGCTTTGTGCACGACTGTGTACAACATAAATGGACCAAGGTAGATCTAAACATCCATTCACCTGTCATGTGCTGTTGGGATTGTTTGTCTGCACGCGATGAATATGCATTCTCATTTCTGTCTGAATGGCTGTGCATTTTGAACTTCAGGTACAAGTGCTAATTTCACATTTGTGCGTCTCTTCTTTGTGCAGAGCGATGTGGTTCATGTTCATGTCAACCCTGTACAGCCCATGCCTTCGCACCTAACTCACACATATGTGGTGAGCATATATTTTCAATGGTTCACTTTCATCTTAAAGTTCCTCACTTATTTCCTGCAAAGATACATTTCAATTTGCTCATCCATCTCCTCCCACGACCGCAAACACTTACTCACATGCATGGCAGACCTTCTCTTATTCTAAATAATCCCGTGGACATTTCCCTCTGATCATGAAGTGCACAAGCACAAGTTGCACCATCAATCTCCTTGTTCCTGAAAGTTCTTTTTTGACCGCTCTGATTCTTAATCCTTATGACAACACAATCAATGTACAGATCTGCAGTAAGAAGGAACGGTTGCATGTTTTGCTATCCTTGCTGGAGAGGGATGCACCAAAGTCGGTGATTATATTTGTCGCTCAACAGGTAATAATATAAATTCATTCATTTTATGACTTGCCATGCCATGTTGATTATAAAATTGCTGTAGTACCATGGGATATTGTTTCACCTGCTTCCTGAGGTGCTAATTTATGAGCTATCATAAGAGATCTGTCATGTTTTCTGTTTCTGCTAATGTAGGGGCGTGATGCTATGGTCAATGCCCAGTTCAAGATCTGAATTAGTTTCATTTGAGAAACTTGCATTCATGTATAAGTAACAATTCTGGTTAGTTTAGTAGTTGATCATGTGATTGCTGTGTTGCCAATTTCCTGACTGAAATGATCGTAATAGTCTGAGATCAGTATTCGGTTTGATAACCGTCGTAACCATTTTCTTCAGTCCGAGAAATCCAAAAGGGCTGGAAATTCTCCTTCATCCACCCTTGTTGTTGAGTTTCTGAGAACCGAGTACAAAGGTGCCCTAGAGGTGCTTCTACTAGAAGAAGATATGAACTTCAACGCCAGGGCTACATCATTCACTGTAAGTTCACGCAAGTTCACCCGTTAAAATCTTTGTCCGAATGTATATTTATTATGTTGATCGAAAGAGCCATGGACGTAATGTCCGTCTGCAGGAGGTCAAGGAAAAAGGTTTCCTGCTGGTTTCTACAGACATAGCGAGCAGAGGGTTTGATCTTCTGCAGACCAGCCACATATACAACTTCGACCTCCCTAAGACGGCAACGGACTACCTTCATCGTGCCGGAAGGACCGGGAGAGAACCGTTCTCCAAGTCGGAGTGCACCGTGACGACTCTCATAACGGAGGATGAGCGCTTCGTGCTGCAGAGGTTCCAGAACGAGCTCAAGTTCCACCCTCGACAGCTGCCCTTGGAATCCATGTTCACTTTTAGCCTGTGAGGCTCATCTGGAGACCTGATGTAAATAGTTTTCCCTCCCAGTTTTTATGTTGACTGGATCGGGGGTTCTCTGTGTATGTACGTACTATTTAGAGTTCCAGATCTACCTTGCATTACACGATCTAGGTACTGTACCTTCACAGCTTGACAGCATATCCACACATGACAACTTCCGCTGTTAATTTCAGTCATCCACAAAGTTACATTACTGACAGAAATGAGGAACTCGCCATTCCATATATATATATATATATATATGTTGACTTTGATCGGTTGTGCTGGAAGAAAGAACTGGGAGAGAACCATTCTCCAAGTCAGAATGCAGTCTCAAGAGTCTCATTACGGAGGAGCACTCAATTCGCATTACAACGTTTTAACATTATGAACATGTCACATTCTGCTCTTAGAGTCAGTCACCAATCAGATTATGTCATCGGCACAAAAAATGTGAGATCATCAATGACAACAACTTTGAAGCCCAACAGAAGATAGCAATGAGAGGTGAAATGATTCAATAACCGGAATCCATGACTATTTGATTTGGGTGGGAGGCGCCTGGTCTAAGTATGGTTATAGGGCTGGACCCCTGGCAAGTAACTACTGTTGTGGAGGCACCTTAGGCTTCAGCAAACTGGAATCGCATGCCACAATCTTCAACTTGCCAATATCCTGTGAAATGTCCCCATTCCTGAACGTCACGTCTCTCAGGTTGAAAGTCCACACGCTGTCGCAGTACCTGTAGGTGCGCAGATTGCCCTGCCAAGACAAGAGGAAGACCATCATGTAAATGCAGTCAAGTGTGGATGGAAACATGATCACAGATTTCAATGTATGATATTATCAAATATCAGCAAGAAGCATTCGGTATACCTGGCTGCTAGGTAAATGTGGTAAATACAAAACAGCTACCTCAAATGCAATAAGGAAATGAGCCTGAGATGCTACTCCTTGTAGAAGGTGATATTCTGAATCTTGATTGAAATAATATGGATAACTGTTTGAGCGAAGTTATTCCCATGTACAAGTAATGATTTCAGTAATAAACAACGTCATCAAGATGCATACCAGGAATAAAAAGATGAGTGTTGTTTCTTCCTGGTTTTGACTTTGGATACAGAAAAGGACCTATTCAACTTCAGTCAGTAACAGGTACTCCGTATGTCTTTCCACATGATATAAGTAACAGTGGAACACATAAGTATGTTGTTCTAAGTTAGCAAATTTTTCAAAGAGTAGATGTAAATGATTGCACGGAACTATCATTTACATCATACTTATGTGTTCCACTGTTTCATTTTTGTGTGTCTTATCCGCAGAAGGTTTAACCAACTGCCTAATTTGGCTGTTAAGCAAGTACAGAAAATTCTTCTACAAGACCAGTGTCCTGTGGTGATTTGAAGAGAACGACATTAATTACTTCATAAGCACACAAGTAGTGCCTAGAAATTTGCATCCCTACATGCAGCTACCTACAGTGCTCAGGCTTGAGATGCTAGCCCTGGAAGAGGGCGATATTCTGAATTTTCAGTGAAATATTTTAGAGAGAACTATTTGAGTAAAGCTTTTGCCATGCAGAAGTATTGCTTTCATTCAGTAATAAATAGCATCACCTACATACATGCCCACTCATGCAAAAAATGTGTGTTGTTTAAGGAATTATTTCCAGCTTTCAATACAGAAGAGGAGCTATTCTAGGAAGTGGACGGCAAACGCACATACTTGCATGCAACCAGGTTACAAACAGCTAGTTTATCCATGATACTAAGCAATAAAAATGTGTTCTTATGATCTTATCTCACAACAGTGTTTCTGCAAGTATTCAGAAGGTTTAACCAACTGCTGAATCTGCAATAAGGTATTACCATAAGTTCACTTATTTTTGCAGAAATCTGCTTCTCAAGTAATAATGGCAAATAATTTGTTCCATAAGTCCACAGTCATGGGTTGTCATAGCATCAATTGAAGGTACAATCAGTAGCAGTGCAGGAACTTAATTGGCATCAGAACCACTACACTGACAGGTAACTGAAAACATGTACCCAGTCGAATCTCTACGGTTAAGATGAGAAATTGTGCAACAGAAAACTAGGGAGATGAGCTGAAACATTCTGCAATAGGGAAATGAGCTTAAGATGCTACTCCTTGTAGAAGGTGATATTCTGAATCTTGACCGAAATACTAGGGAAAACTGTTTGAAGCATGCAAAAAAATAAATGTTGTTTCCGGAATTATTTCCTGTTTTGAATACAGCAAAAGGAGCTATTCAACGTTAGTAAGTAACAAGAAATCTGTCATTGCACATGATATCAGTACAGTGGAAAACATAAGCCTGTTGTTCTCCAAAAGTTCGCAATATTTTCAAATAGTATTCACAAATAATGGAGCAGGACTATTATATCAAGTTAAAAAAACATTATCCATGTAGGTCCAAATATAAGTTAGAAACAGGACAATCCACATACTTGCATGCTGATCATGTTGCAGAGAATTATCTTTGATACTAACCAATTAATATCAGCAAATAGTTGCATTTTTAATGGGGGGAAACAAACAGATCCTCAAAGAGACGTTAACTTAATTGTGTTTTTTGCGTGTCTTGTCCACAGAAGGTTTAACGAACCACCTAATTTGGCTAATATAAGCAAGTTCAGGTTTGTTTTTCAGAGAAGGAAATCAATCTGCTCCTAAACGGCTAATGTCCTGTTGTGATCTGGAGAGGATGACACCCCAGGTTATTTACTTCATAAGCACACAAGTACTGCATCAGTACAGCTACACACAGTGGCAGGCAGGTAACAGACACGGTATATCTGCATTCTGCTAAAACATGTACCTACACGCCTACATACAGGTGATAACAAATAAGATGCATATGCTGTCGAACAGCGATGATTGTGCCCGTCTCGTACCTTGAAGTGGACCGTGGTGGTCACCAGATTCTCCAGCGCCGCGCCCATGGACTAATTGAGAGCAGGAAGGCCATGCACGCAAGGTCCAAACACCCATCAGCAACTCGTCATCAAACAGAATTCAGTGAGTAAGCGTTCACGGCGCGCCGAGCAAACCTCGTCGAAGTGCAGGAGGACCTGGAGGGCGAGCAGGGGGTCGAGCTTGCCGCTGGAGACCATCTCGCCCAGCGCGTCCGTGAGGGCCCTGCCGATGGAGGCGCTCCGGTATATCTCCAGGGCCGCCATACCCTCTTCTCCTGTGACGGCACCATCATCATCATAGTATAGTTTAGAAGAACAGCACGTTCGGTATGTCCTCACGAAATTTCTACCCAAGCAACACAGTTGGCCAGCATTTTCTCGAATCGCGCGACAAATTGGACAGCCCCCGCGCCGCCTCGTCGTCCCGAGCCGACCGAATCCGTCATCCGTACGGCGTGAAAAAAAGGAAACCCTAGGTGCTCGCCCGCCGCCGGCCGGCGCGGCCGAATCGACCCGCGCAACCAAGACCCTCCGGAGAGGCGGGATCTTACACGCTCGCGCGGCGCATCCGGGCCCGCCGCCGACGCGGCGGGAGGAGAAGTAGGCCCGGCTTTCCCCCGCCCGCCGCAGCAACCAAAAAACCGCCGCCAAAAATGCACACGAATCGAACCGCGGGGAGGCAGGGCAGGCAGACTCTTACCTCGCGCGCGCGCGGCGCGGGCGTAGGGCTCGAGCTCGACTCCCTTGGCGGCGGAGCGGTCGGACGGCGGGCGGGCGGGCGAGGCCTGGAAGGTTGGGTTCGGGGAGGGGAGAAATTCGAAATCGGGGTGGTTAAATACGGACGGGGTGGAGGCTGAGCGGAGTGACACCTCCTTGGGTTCCCATTCTGCCCCTGGACTCGACGCCACCGCGGGGAATCGTCGTGGGGGCCACCCAAGTCAGCGCATTTCATGTTTTTTTCGAGACAACACCGCCCATCTCAATTCCTAGTTACACATTGAAGCGGTTAATGGAAATTTGGAAATTATCCTCCACCACAATGAGCTCAATAAGATGGCTTGCAAAAGCCTAAGCTTGGGATGTGTTCCTGTTGACGTCAGAAACCCCCTGGCGGGCAGAGACGGGCAACACGGTAGAGCCGGGAACAACTAGGGCTGCGGCTGGCCCCAGTCCCTCTGAGCGACGGCCCGCAAAGCCTCCTGGTCGCACGCGCCGATGTTTATCACAAGGGCGTGCCACCTGACCTATACCTGGTCGGGAAGGTGTGGATGATGCCTCGCTTAGTTTCCTGCAGGGCACACACGTAAACGTTAAATACGAGCCTCGATCGGCTCTCAGGTTATCCTGTGAATCGGCTCAAAGAGCCGATCCACCCATGATTCAGACGGGGTGTCCGAATATATGGTGGTCCCGCTTGATCAAGGTAAAGCTAATGAGATCTACGACGATTTAGGGTTTTCACCGCATAATCGGATCATCCTACTCGGGATTGGGCCTCGCGCTCGCGCACGGTGATCGTAAGTCGATCCTAGACGGGGCCTAAAAACCAACACGAGGTTGATCCCCGGAACATCCGTTCTAGGACTAGCAAACGCCACCCTACACGCCGCTGGATCCTCCAGACCCCTTGTAAGGCCTAACTATTGCGGATATTAAACTAATCCTTGTAGAACAAGGATGCAATCGTAACGGATCAGATCTACTAAACTATGATCAAGCGGGGTGCCGCCCCTACGCCTAAGATAGGCGTAAGGGCGGCTAGACATGCAAGGGTTGCACTACGAAAGCATGTAATATGAAGAACAATGCTAACCCTAACATGTCTAAGATAACTACGTTGCTCGCCATCAAAAAGGCTTCGAGTACGAGCAACGCATGAACAACGTAGGCAGGCTTGTGCTGCCTAGATCGCAAGATGCGATCTAGGCAGCATGATGCTTACCGGTAGAAACCCTCGAGACGAAGGAGTTGGCGATGCGCCGAGATTTGTTTGTGGTTGAACGTTGGTTGTTGTTTATTCCATAAACCCTAGATACATATTTATAGTCCAGGGGACTTTCTAATGTGGGCGTGCACCAAACCGTGCACGAGATAAGATTCTAACTTCTAAACTAAGATGCGATCTAATATGTTACGGATACACGGGCAATTAAGCCCAACTTGGTATAAAAGGCCGATTCACGTATTCCTTCTATATGTATATTTCTTCACGTCCATCTTGATCGCGGCCTACCTCCGACTCGGTCAAATTCGGTGATAACACATGCCCCCCTGGTTTTGGAAATGACATTTCCAAAATCATTACGCCTTTCTTTCATCGGGTCATGTCGTGGCAGAACCGTCGCAATATCCGTCATCATGATGACTTGCCTTCTCAACTTCTCCGCGTGACTTGGCAGTCTTTTCTCTTTCTTTCAAGCACCACTTCCTCGGAAACTGCTGTGGCATTGAATTTCCACTATATCCCCTTTTATTTAACCGTTCCGCACAGCTCAATCCTGCATCTCCTTCGCATTAGCATTCCAAAAGCCGCCCTGCGCCACCATGTCTTCTTCCTCCTCCGCTTCATCGGCTCTTTCCACCCAGTCCTCTTCGTCTCGCGCGCCGACGCCGGAGCCAAACCCGGCGGAGATCCATGCGGCCAACATCCGCCGCGCCATCGAGGCCGGGGAGGAGTCTAGCCATGACTTCTCCCTCTGGTCGGAGGACGACAAATCCTCGACGGACGGGGAGAGCGACCTCCGCTTCCTCGCCGACGGGGAATCGGAGGAGGAGAGCGATGCCGATCGCTTCTCCTGGGACGACTTCACCACCTCCGAGGAGGTGAAGGAGGAGGAAGAGGAGGACGACGACGACGAAAGCTCCCCCGACGAACCACCGGCCAAGCGCCATTGCCCCTGGCCGGGGAATCTGAGTGACTTCGACAGCGACAACGACGACGACGAAGAGGAAGATGAGGACAATGAAGGTCCTGCCGGCGGCCGTTGGAGCAGTGACGACGAGCCGGCCGGGAGCAGCGCCGACACCGGCGACGACGGCGATGATGAGGGCAGCGACGGCCCGTAGATAGGACATCTAGCATAGGACCAGTAGCAGTAGATGGGGCCTTGTATCCCCTAGCACTTCCTTTTGAGGGCTATCAGCTTCTTATGTAAGAAATCTGTCAATGAATAACTTTTCCCAATCTGATTTGCCGATTCCTTTAGCTTATCTTAGCCGATTTCTCCTCATACTGGTCTTGCCGATTCGTCCTCTTTTGCCAATGCATAACGAGCCGATAGCAACGCATCGGTCCCTTGATATTTACCCTTACATTCTTCACATGATGATTTTCTTTCCGGTGGATACTGTGGGATTTCCAAGAGAGCCCTTAAATTCCTCCCACCGGTTTCAGAGATCCTTTTTAGCGAGCGCTCATCATTTTGTGAAGAAGGTTGCAACGAAGATCAGCCGATGGTACCCGATCGGTTCCTCAAACGAGCATCCACCAGGCCTGTTGCCCCCCGAGTCTCAGCCAAGGCAAGACAGAGACGAGGATACGCGAATTAGCTGTATGGACCCGGGCTTGATCATGTCTGAGGAAACTTCTTATGCAGAGCCAGCCGATTTGAACATAAATTGGCTTCTCAAAGCGAGAGAGCCTTCAAGGTGAGCTGCCCCCGAGCTTTCTTCGGTTCTTGCCGGCCGGATCGGCTCCTTTCCTTTGGTGGATCGATGCGCTCCATCCTTGACCTGATCCGTACGTCCGAGCTGCTCTTGGCCTTTGCCCTTGAAGAGAGGATCCGAGCTCTTACACTACTCCATTGAGGAGTTCTTCCATTAGTGCTTCATTGACCCTCTGATCGTAACAGTTATTCCTCTTGAGTCGATGGCCATGCATCGGCTTTTATATCCTTAAGTCGATGCCTGCTGCATCGGCTGTGCTCGAAAATTTTCGAATTTTCAGAATTTTTTTTTTACGGCCGACTAGCGCATTGGCCCCCATATTCCGATACCCATCACCAAAGGATGAGACGCTTCTATTGCATATCCTCGTGTTCTGTCCACACAGGTGCCCCCGAGCCGAGTCTGTCAAGAGAATTGATGATATCGGCTACGTTGGATAACATGTCGAACCCGAGGCGAGAATGGATGGTGAGGATAATTTTGGCCGATTCGTTGGAATCGGCCTCCATGTTGCTTGTTCGATGAAAGGTTTTATAATGCCCCTTCATAAATTTTTGGGGCCGATCACAAGGATCAGCCTCGCCACGTTTGCTCATTGATGTGCTCTTGCTACTCGTTCAGGCCGGTAGATAAAACCAACCCAATCTCTGACTTCATCATGTTGGTGCGCTTGCTGTCGTTCACCTTGGATGTATCGTGTAACCGTGGAGCGCTGAGCTTCGTCGGGAGAACGAGCACCATGTTTGTGCCAGCCGACGTTTCATCATCGGCTTTCCTTTGCTTGGGGCGCCACTCCATTTTCCGTGGACGACCCTCTTCATCTAGGGTTCGCTGAACCTTTGCGGCACGATCGGGCCTTGCTTTCCTCAATGTATGCAAGTATAACCTCTCGGCTTCTTCCGGGCCGCGCAATCGTTGAACCCTGCGTTTACGGGAACGGCTGAGTCCGTCGGGGGCACACCTTGGCCGGTGGTACTGTCTTCTTCTTCTCCCTCGTCTTCGAATCTTCGAGATCTTCCAACCGGGGACTCGGCTCGTTTGCTGCTGTAGGCGGGAGAGGGTCCTAAACGCTCGAACACGGACACGTTGGCTGCCTCCTTCTTCTTCCGGTTGCATTACGGGCAGTTGCCGATTGTTGGCAATCGGCTCATTCCTGAATCCCAGCGGTGCACTGAAGAAAGGACAATCCCGATCACCTGTCCTCGTCGTCTCGCTCCTTTGTCGTTCCCTTGGCACAACGCTCGTGCTCCTCCTCATCGTGATTATGCCGACGATGTCTTCTGGCTTCTCTAGCCAGACGATCTCTTTCATCATCATCGCTGGACCGTCGGCGTTGGTCGTACTGACTCACATACTTGTTGAGGAGGTGATCGAGGAGAGGTCGGCGATATCTTATGTTCTTCACTTCTCCCTCCGTTACGTAGCGCTTGCCGGTCTTGGCGGAGCCGATCGCGTGGAGCGGCTTCCTCTGTTTCTTTGCTATGAGAGCAGCTGCCCTCATCTCCATCCTTGCCGGCGTGGTGTCCAAGATCTACCATGTTGATATTGCACGGAAACCCGGCTGGCACCCTGCATGGCAAGCATACTCCACCAAGTTTACGGCGGGAAAGGGGTGTGTGTCGACCTTCATGGCGTATTGGTTGAAAATCAACCGTCCGTTTTCTATCGCCGCTTGGATGTGCTGACGCCACACCCTGCAGTCGTTGGTGGCATGGGAGAGCGAGTTATGCCATTTGCGGTATGGCTTTCCATTCGGCTCTTGCGTCGTGGGGAATTTGAGACCTTCGAGGTATCTTCAGCTGCTTTTCCTTGAGTAGGAGGTCGAAGATTTGCTCGGTCTTGGTCACGTCAAAATCAAATCCCACAGGGCGGGCCTGGTGGCTTTACCCATTTGCGGGACACGGGGGTTCCTCCCCGAGTCCACTCGGCCACTGCTACTTCTTGGTCTCCCGCGGGAACTTCGTCTTCCTCTGCATCGACCGGGGCTACGCACGCTTGAACTTGTCTTGGTACGAGGTCCGGGTGGCGGCTGTTCATATGCTGAAAGTTTACGAACCACGTGCGCCGGCGAGGATAATACTGCAGGGAGGCCATGTCCTTGAGCTGTGTTGCAAGGCACTGCTACGCCAACTCGATCGCTTCCTTTTCGGTTATACGAACGAAAAGCATCGGTTCCTAATGGTCTGAAGCGGCTGGATGTATTCGTCACGGTTTCTCCGCGCTTCGACGTAGTTGTGCTAGATCGGCAATGCTAGACTCGGAAGCTTCGAACGATATTGCTCATGGAGCTGTTCTTCCAAGCTGCTTCCAAGTTTGGATGGAGTTCGGTGGTAGCGATGTGTACCACCCGAAAGCCGATCCTGTGAGGGACCGTGAGAAGAACCTCACGCGCAACTCATCTGATGTCTGAGATCGTGCCCGAGTTTGTGCCAAATATCGGCTCACATGCTCGATGGAGCTGGACCCCTCGACCCACTGAACTTTGTGAAGTCCGGGAGCCGATATTTGGGTGGCAGCGGGATCGGTTCGTAGGCTGTTGGGGTACGGCTTGGTGTAGCCGAACGCTTTTCTTTTCGGCATCATACCGAGGCGATCTTTCGAGAATTGTACAAATCTGATCCGGCTGTGATGGCTGAAGGTGTCGAACCACGAAGATTCGCCGGTGTGGCATACTTAACCAGCCATGCTTGCTTTTCGGTTCTAAGCCAAGCTGCGGGAGCTGGGCTTTGGAGGTTCGTCGGGGTGGCGTACTTAGCCGGCCACGATTGCTTCTCGAGGATCGGCTCCGACGTTCCTCTGCCGTTCCGGAAGGCCGGCTGATATTGCAGCCTGGTTCGAGAGTGCCCGGGCGTTGCGGTCCGCGTACGTATGCGCACGTGTATCCGTGCGGGATCTCCTTAGGCGGCTCGGGTAGGAATTGGTAGTCACTAGGATCACCACCAACCTTGTAGACGACGTATGCCGATGAGTTCGGCGAGTTCCGGTGCTACCCATGCGAACGGCTGGGGGCTGGAGCGGCATCTCTCCTTTGAAAGTCCCCGAGCCGGTCCCGACGGGGAGTACCGGTGACTCATGATTTCTGGACGACGCGCGGAGCGACACGCTCCAAGGTGTTCACCGAGGCTCTCGAGTGGCGGTGCGGCGAATGAGCCACCATGTAGTTGATCTCCTGCCGCGGCGACACTGGTGCGTTCTTCGACGGGGCGGACAGGTCCACTCCATCGAGCGCGCCTTCGGGTGTGAAACCCTTCCACACGACGCCGTGGGATCGGGTTCGGTGGAAGGAGCCGATGAGTTCGGCTTCGAGGGTTGTCTTGATCTCGTCATGCTTTTCTTGAGCTCATCGGGCGGATCCGCGTATGTGACCGGAGTATCTTCCGCCATCTCG
>NC_061513.1:20223165-20249301 GCF_022539505.1 Lolium rigidum
TAAATCTTGTTATGCGAGAGCAATTTTGCAGTGTTAGTTACGATGATCTCTGCTGCCCATCTTAATAATTTTGTTGAACTATGTGAAATGCAAAAGTATAAGGATGTAGATGGTGACATTATAAAATTAAAATTATTTCCTTTCTCATTAAGAGGAAGAGCTAAAGATTGGTTGCTATCTCTGCCTAAGAATAGTATTGATTCCTGGACTAAATGCAAGGATGCTTTTATTGGTAGATATTATCCCCCTGCTAAAATTATATCTTTGAGGAGTAGCATAATGAATTTTAAACAATTGGATAATGAACATGTTGCTCAAGCTTGGGAAAGAATGAAATCTTTGGTTAAAAATTGCCCAACCCATGGAGTGACTACTTGGATGATCATCCAAACCTTCTATGCAGGACTAAATTTTTCTTCGCGGAATTTATTGGATTCAGCTGCTGGAGGTACCTTTATGTCCATCACCTTGGGGGCGGCTACAAAGCTTCTTGATGATATGATGATTAATTACTACTGAATGGCACACGGAAAGAGCTCCACAAGGTAAGAAGGTAAATTCTGTTGAAGAATCCTCTTCCTTGAATGATAAGATTGATGCTATTATGTCTATGCTTGTGAATGGTAGGACTAATGTTGATCCTAATAATGTTCCGTTAGCTTCATTGGTTACTCAAAATTCTAGGCCATATCCTGTTAATGGTAACTCTTATGGTAGATATGTTTCACCTAATGAGGAAAAGATGTTAGAAATTGAAAGATCCACCAAGAGCTTTATGCAATCACAATATGAGCAAAATAAATTGTTTACTAAAACTATGAATGAACAATCTACCTTGTTGAAGAATATAGGAAATCAACTTGAAAATCTGAATATGGAGATTTCGGGTTGCAAACTAAACTTGCAAATGCTGAAAACCGAATCTCATACATGTCCGCATCACAATCTTCTTTAATTAATAAAATGGCTGCTAAACCCGAGGATATTGAAAATAAAATTGTTACTACAGCAAATGCCATCCAAGTTAGAATTAATGAGAATATAAGATTAATGGCTGAACTGCGTGCTAGGTGGGATAGAGAAGAAAATGAAAAACTAGCTAAAGAGAAAAATGTAGCTAAAGTTTGGACTATTACCACCACTAGCAATGCTAATGATTCACATGTTGCTGCACCTCCTACTATCAATAATAAAATAATTGGTGTTGGCAATGTTTCTACTTCTAGTGCAAAGCGCGCAAAATTACCTGAAACTGCTAAAACTGCTGAAACTGCCTGTGATAAAACTGCTGAAATTTTTTCCAACCTTGGGGATGATAATCCCATTGCTTTAGATTGTAATGATTTAGATTTTGATGATTTCCACATCTCTGAAGTTATAAAGTTCTTACAAAAACTTGCTAAGAGTCCCAATGCTAGCATTTGTAAACTTGGCTTTCACAAAACATATTACAAATGCTCTCATAAAAGCTAGAGAAGAGAAACTAAAACTTGAAACTTCTATTCCTAGAAAGCTAGAAGATGGTTGGGAGCCCATCATTAAAATGAGGGTCAATGATTTTGATTGTAATGCTTTATGTGATCTTGGTGCAAGTATTTCTGTTATGCCTAAAAAAGTCTATGATATGCTTGACTTGCCACCATTGAAAAATTGTTATTTGGATGTTAATCTCGCTGATAATGCCAAAAAGAAACCTTTGGGGAGAGTTGATAATGTTCATATTATGGTTAACAATAACCTTGTCCCCGTTGATTTTGTTGTCTTGGATATTGAATGCAATGCATCTTGTCCCATTATATTGGGAAGACCTTTTCTTCAAACTGTTGGAGCTACCATTGATATGAAGGAAGGTAATATTAAATATCAATTTCCTCTCAAGAAAGGTATGGAACACTTCCCTAGAAAGAGAATGAAGTTACCTTATGATTCTATTATTATAACAAATTATGATGTTGATGCTTCATCTCTCGATAACACTTGATATACACTTTCTGCGCCTAGCTGAAAGACGTTAAAGAAAAGCGCTTATGGGAGACAACCCATGTTTTTACTACAGTATTTTTGTTTTATATTTGAGTCTTGGAAGTTGTTTACTACTGTAGCAACCTCTTCTTATCTTAATTTTGTGTTTTGTTGTGCCAAGTAAAGTCTTTGATAGTAAAGTGAGTACTAGATTTGGATTCTTGCGCGAGTTTCAGATTTCTTTGTCTGTCACGAATTTCGACCTGCCTCCCTGTAGGTAGCTCAGAAAATTAAGCCAATTTACGTGCATGATCCTCAGATATGTACGCAACTTTCATTCAATTTGGGCATTTTCATTTGAGCAAGTCTGGTGCCTCAATAAAATCCATCTTTACGGACTGTTCTGTTTTGACAGATTCTGCCTTTTATTTCGCATTGCCTCGTTTGCTATGTTGGATGAATTTCTTTGATCCATTAATGTCCAGTAGCTTTATGCAATGTCCAGAAGTGTTAAGAATGATTGTGTCACCTCTGAACATGTTAATTTTTATTGTCCACTAACCCTCTAATGAGTTGTTTCGAGTTTGGTGTGGAGGAAGTTTTCAAGGATCAAGAGAGGAGTATGATACAATATGATCAAGGAGAGTGAAAGCTCTAAGCTTGGGGATGCCCCGGTGGTTCACCCCTGCATATTCTAAGAAGACTCAAGCGTCTAAGCTTGGGGATGCCCAAGGCATCCCCTTCTTCATCGACAACATTATCGGGTTCCTCCCCTGAAACTATATTTTTATTCGAGTCACATCTTATGTGCTTTGCTTGGAGCGTCGGTTTGTTTTTGTTTTTGTTTTTGTTTGAATAAAATGGATCCTCGCATTCACTGTATGGGAGAGAGACACGCTCCGTTGTAGCATATGGACAAGTATGTCCTTAGGCTTTACTCATAGTATTCATGGCGAAGTTTCTTCTTCGTTAAATTGTTATATGGTTGGAATTGGAAAATGCTACATGTAGTAATTCTAAAATGTCTTGGATAATTTGATACTTGGCAATTGTTGTGCTCATGTTTAAGCTCTTGTATCATATACTTTGCACCCATTAATGAAGAAACACTTAGAGCTTGCTAATTTGGTTTGCATATTTGGTTTCTCTAGAGTCTAGATAATATCTAGTATTGAGTTTTGAACAACAAGGAAGACGTTGTAGAGTCTTATAATGTTTACAATATGTCTTTTATGTGAGTTTTGCTGCACCGTTCATCCTTGTGTTTGTTTCAAATAACCTTGCTAGCCTAAACCTTGTATCAAGAGGGAATACTTCTCATGCATCCAAAATCCTTGAGCCAACCACTATGCCATTTGTGTCCACCATACCTACCTACTACATGGTATTTCTCCGCCATTCCAAAGTAAATTGCTTGAGTGCTACCTTTAAAATTCCATCATTCGCCTTTGCAATATATAGCTCATGGGACAAATAGCTTAAAAACTATTGTGATATTGAATATGTACTTATGCACTTTATCTCTTATTAAGTTGCTTGTTGTGCGATAACCATGTTTACGGGGACGCCATCAACTATTCTTTGTTTAATATCATGTGAGTTGCTATGCATGTCCGTCTTGTCCGAAGTAAGAGAGATCTACCACCTTAATGGTTGGAGCATGCATATTGTTAGAGAAGAACATTGGGCCGCTAACTAAAGCCATGATTCATGGTGGAAGTTTCAGTTTTGGACATATATCCTCAATCTCATATGAGAATAATAATTGTTGCCACATGCTTATGCATTAAAGAGGAGTCCATTATACTGTTGTCCATGTTGTCCCGGTATGGATGTCTAAGTTGAGAATAATCAAAAGCGAGAAATCCAAAATGCGAGCTTTCTCCTTAGACCTTTGTACGGGCGGCATGGAGGTACCCCATTGTGACACTTGGTTAAAACATGTGTATTGCGATGATCCGGTAGTCCAAGCTAATTAGGACAAGGTGCGGGCACTATTAGTATACTATGCATGAGGCTTGCAACTTGTAAGATATAATTTACATAACTCATATGCTTTATTACTACCGTTGACAAAATTGTTTCATGTTTTCAAAATAAAAGCTCTAGCACAAATATAGCAATCGATGCTTTCCTCTTTGAAGGACCATTCTTTTTACTTTTATGTTGAGTCGGTTCACCTATCTCTCTCCACCTCAAGAAGCAAACACTTGTGTGAACTGTGCATTGATTCCTACATACTTGCATATTGCACTTGTTATATTACTCTATGTTGACAATTATCCATGAGGTATACATGTTACAAGTTGAAAGCAACCGCTGAAACTTAATCTTCCTTTGTGTTGCTTCAATACCTTTACTTTGATTTATTGCTTTATGAGTTAACTCTTATGCAAGACTTATTGATGCTTGTCTTGAAGTACTATTCATGAAAAGTCTTTGCTTTATGATTCACTTGTTTACTCATGTCATTACCATTGTTTTGATCGCTGCATTCATTGCATATGTTTACAAATAGTATGATCAAGGTTATGATGGCATGTCACTTCAGAAATTATCTTTGTTATCGTTTTACCTGCTCGGGACGAGCAGAACTAAGCTTGGGGATGCTGATACGTTTCCGACGTATCGATAATTTCTTATGTTCCATGCCACATTATTGATGATATCTACATGTTTTATGCACACTTTATGTCATATTCGTGCATTTTACGGAACTAACCTATTAACAAGATGCCGAAGAGCCGATTCTTTGTTTTCTGCTGTTTTTGGTTTCAGAAATCCTAGTAACGAAATATTCTCGGAATTGGACGAAATCAACGCCCAGGGTCCTATTTTGCCACGAAGCTTCCAGAAGACCGAAGGGGAGTCGAAGTGGGGCCACGAGGCGCCGCCACACTAGGGCGGCGCGGCCCAGGCCCTGGCCACGCCGACCTGTGGTGTGGGGCCCTCGTGTGGCCCCCCGCGTTGCCCTTCCGCCTACTTAAAGCCTCCGTCGCGAAACCCCCGATGCGAGAGCCACGATACGGAAAACCTTCCCGAGACGCCACCGCCGCCAATCCCATCTCGGGGGATTACGGAGATCTCCTCCGGCACCTGCCGGAGAGGGATTCATCTCCCGGAGGACTCTTCACCGCCATGGTCGCCTCCGGAGTGATGAGTGAGTAGTTCACCCCTGGACTATGGGTCCATAGCGGTAGCTAGATGGTTGTCTTCTCCTCATTGTGCTTCATTGTTGGATCTTGTGAGCTGCCTAACATGATCAAGATCATCTATACGTAATACTATATGTTGTGTTTGTCGGGATCCGATGGATAGAGAATACTATGTTATGTTAATTATCAAGTTATTACCTATGTGTTGTTTATGATCTTGCATGCTCTCCGTTATTAGTAGAGGCTCGGCCAAGTTTTTGCTCTTAACTCCAAGAGGGAGTATTTATGCTCGATAGTGGGTTCATGCCTCCATTGATATCCAGGACGAGTGACGGAAAGTTCTAAGGTTGTGGATGTCTTGTTGCCACTAGGGATAAAACATTGATGCTATGTCTAAGGATGTAGTTGTTGATTACATTACGCACCATACTTAATGCAATTGTCCGTTGATTTGCAACTTAATACTGGAAGGGGTTCGGATGATAACTCTGAAGGTGGACTTTTTAGGCATAGATGCATGCTTTGGATGGCGGTCTATGTACTTTGTCGTAATGCCCAATTAAATCTCACTATATTTATCATGACATGTATGTGCATTGTTATGCCCTCTCTATTTGTCAATTGCCCGACTGTAATTTGTTCACCCAACATGCTTTTATCTTATGGGAGAGACACCTCTAGTGAGCTGTAGACCCCGGTCCATTCTTTTATACTTGAAATACAATCTGCTGCAATACTTGTTCTTTACTTGTTTTCCGCAAACAATCATCTTCCACACAATACGGTTAATCCTTTGTTACGAGCAAGCCGGTGAGGTTGACAACCTCAACTGTTTCATTGGGGCAAAGTACTTTGGTTGTGTTGTGCGGGTTCCACGTTGGCGCCGGAATCTCGGTGTTGCGCCGCACTACATCCCGCCGCCATCAACCTTCAACGTGCTTCTTGGCTCCTCCTGGTTCGATAAACCTTGGTTTCTTTCTGAGGGAAAACTTGCTGCTGTGCGCATCATACCTTCCTCTTGGGGTTCCCAACGAACGTGTGAGTTACACTCCATCATTCACCCTTGGACTATGGGTCCATAGCAGTAGCTAGATGGTCGTCTTCTCCCCGTTGTGCTATCATGTTAGATCTTGTGAGCTGTCTATCATGATCAAGATCATCTATTTGTAATCCTTCATGTTGTGTTTGTTGGGATCCGATGAATATTGAATACTATGTCAATTTGATTATCAATCTATCATATATGTTATTTATGTTCTTGCATGCTCTCCATTGCTAGTAGAGGCTCTGGCCAAGTTGATACTTGTGACTCCAAGAGGGAGTATTTATGCTCGATAGTGGGTTCATGCCTCCATCAAATGCTGGGACGGTGACGGAAAGTTCTAAGGTTGTGGATGTGCTTGTTGCTACTAGGGATAAAACATCGATGCTTTGTCTAAGGATATTTGTGTTGATTACATTACGCACCATACTTAATGCAATTGTCTGTTGTTTACAACTTAATACTTGAAGGGGTTCGGATGATAACCTGAAGGTGGACTTTTTAGGCATAGATGCATGCTGGATAGCGGTCTATGTACTTTGTCGTAATGCACTGATTAAATCTCATAGTACTCATCATGATATATGTATGTGCATTGTTATGCCTTCTTTATTTGTCAATTGCCCAACTGTAATTTGTTCACCCAACATCTGTTATATTATGGGAGAGACACCGCTAGTGAACTGTGGAACCCGATCCTATTCTTTACATCTGAAATACAAACTGCTGCAATTGTTCTTTACTGTTATTCGCAAACAAACATCATCATCCACACTATACATCTAATCCTTTGTTTACAGCAAGCCAGTGAGATTGACAACCTCGTCTGTTACGTTGGGGCAAAGTTCCGTGATTGTGTTGTGCGGGTTCCACGTTGGCGCCGGAATCTCCGGTGTTGCGCCGCACTACACTCCTCCGCCAACAACCTTCAACGTGCTTCTTGACTCCTACTGGTTCGATTAAACCTTGGTTTCTTACTGAGGGAAACTTGCTACTGTGCGCATCACACCTTCCTCTTGGGGTTCCCAACGGACGTGTCAACTACACGCATCAGTGCTCCATCGACGAAGAGACCGGGGAGAGAGAGAGAGCTAAGCTTTTGCAATGGTGGATGAGGAGAGAAGGTCGGATGGAGAGAGTGTGTGTGGCAATGGTGAAGAATGGTGTAGCTTATAAAGCAATTGGAAGAGGAAGATAAACAGTGGTTGGCTGCATCGGTGACTCGGATTCCACGTCGACGCTCGATTTCGACGCGGCCAGTAATGGCGACGCGCGATCGGCGTCCGCGGGAAACGAACCGTTTGATTTTAGGTCCCGGTTTGGGACACGCGCCGGGACTAAAGGGGTACCGCAGGCGCCGCGTGGCGCAAAACCCTTTAGTCCCGGTTTGGGAGACAAACCGGGAACTTTGGGACTTTACGAGCCAGGACCTATGGGTGCCGTACGCTATAGCGTTTACAGGGCGGCTTGGTCAGGCCTTGGGTCCCGGCCTAGGACACGGCCGGGACCAAAGGTGTCTGACCAAAGACCTGTTTTCTACTAGTAATTGCAACCTTAAAAAAATCCAAGAAAGATTTGCTGAGAAAGTATACAGAAGCTATTACGAACGAATCTTCCGGTAAAATGGAAATATTCCACGCATTTAAGGCATACTAAATTATGCATAAATACATGGTAATAGCCCAATATTTCATTATATGATTATATCCTAGATTATTTATAGCTAAGAGGTGCTAGCAGAAAACAAACAAAAAAAGTCCCAACTAGAAACTATATTAGTTCAAATGAATACTATATTGCATGAACGTAAGACAACAAACCATGTTTTGCTAGTATGTGTTTCTTGCTATACTTTAGTCTTTAATTATAGGGATTTCTATTTTCGTGCCCCTGCTTCGTTAGTTGTACTCAGTTTTCCCCAGCTCGTTAGTTTTTCCTCAGTTTTCCCCTCCCTCTAGTTTGAAACCCCTCGAAGACGCGGGTTGCCGTCAGGTCGGAGGCCTTACCGTTACCGTGAGGTCGGTTCCTCGCCGACCGTCTCGTGCTGACGGGTGGATCCATCTACCGGCCGACGCGTGGGCCGTTTTATTTCCTGATTGTATACGCGGTGCTGCCAATGACAAATGGGGCCGCTCTATGGGGCTGCCGCAGCCAATGACCGGTGGGTCGTCTATTTATTTATAGAAAATTATATATTGCCGCTCCGTGGGGCCTCCGCAGCCAATGACCGTTGTGGTCGTCTATTTTATTTAGAGAATATAATATAGAGCCGCTCCGTAGGGGCCGCCTCAGCCCATGGCACGTGACTATTTTCGCAGCTTAATCTAAAGTGACTCTTATGCTAAACATTGTGCATCCCGACGTTGACCTAGCAGTGGTGGCGAGCATAGCCGTTCCGACCATGCCGATATCGGCATCGGCATCGGCATCGTTTGGAGGATGTGGTGCTCGAATAATAGTGGAAATGGGATGTTATTTTTTACATGCATAATATATAGAAAATAGCTAGATCTCTAAATCGATGCATATGAAGCTACATATATATTCTTGGTCATAATCCCCTTAATTATCTAAAGGGGATGGATGCATGGCTTCACGTCGTCGTCGCTTTCATCGTCGGTATCTTCGTCGTCCGAGTAGTAGTACCTCCTGCACATTGTTCCGTCGAACACCTTCACTGTGAGCACATCATCGCCTTCATATTTGAAGTGTACGAACCAGCCGAAATCCACACCGTGCGCGATGGCGAATTTCTCCCAGCCCTTGTCGAGGTACATCCGGCCTTGTCCGTCAAATAGGACCTCCACGGTCCGGAGACGAGGACCGCGGTCAGCTGCTCGCGGATACACCTTAGCTGGCTCCTTGCCGTCAAGATAGTCCGCAAATTTTTTGGGAGTTCCTGCAAAGAGATCGAGCGCCGATCGTTTGAAATTAGGGAACCCTTGAAATTAAAGGTTTTTTAGAACATGCCCATAATTAATCACATGCATCATATATGTGGGAACGCGTACGTACCTTCTTGACCAAAGGGTCTTCATAGACGACGATGAAGAACTCCTCTATGATCAATGGCGGTGTTGACGGTGGTGGTGGCAATGATGATGATCCACTTCCCCTTCCCCTTCCCCTTCCCCTTCCCCTTCCCCTTCCGGTCCGCGTCCGAGACGTGGAAGCCATGGCAATGGATAAAGTGTATGTGAACGAAAAGAAGAGAGAGGCAGAACCTATTGACACAAGGGATGGCCGTGTGGGTGTTTATAAGGGAGAGATGACCGTTGTAGGGTTTACACAATAAAATAAGGAGGAGATGACCGTTGTGGGGGTTTATACACAATAAATTAAGGAGGAGACGACCGTTGTGGGGGTATAGTTTATCATTTTACCGTGAAAAGTAATGCCTAAAAGGAAAGTAATGGCTACAAGAAATCGGTGATGGTTTATCGTTTTTTGCGTGAAAAGTAATGGGTACAAGAAATGGGTGATGGTGTATCATTTTTTGCGTGAAAAGTAATGGCTACACGAAATGGGTGATGGTGTATCATTTTTGTGCGTGAAAAGTAATGGCTACAACAAATCGGTGATGGTTTATCATTTTTGTGCGTGAAAAGTAATGGCTACAACAAAATTGGTGATGGTTTATCATTTTTTTGCGTGAAAAGTAATGGGTACACGAAATGGGTGATGGTGTATCATTTTTGTGCGTGAAAAGTAATGGCTACAAGAAATCGGTGATGGTTTATCGTTTTTTGCGTGAAAAGTAATGGGTACAAGAAATGGGTGATGGTGTATCATTTTTTGCGTGAAAAGTAATGGCTACACGAAATGGGTGATGGTGTATCATTTTTTGCGTGAAAAGTAATGGCTACACGAAATGGGTGATGGTGTATCATTTTTGTGCGTGAAAAGTAATGGCTACAACAAATCGGTGATGGTTTATCATTTTTGTGCGTGAAAAGTAATGGCTACAACAAAATCGGTGATGGTTTATCATTTTTTGCGTGAAAAGTAATGGGTACACGAAATGGGTGATGGTGTATCATTTTTGTGCGTGAAAAGTAATGGCTACAACAAATCGGTGATGGTTTATCATTTTTTGCGTGAAAAGTAATGCCTAAAAAGAGTTTATAATTTAGCTCGTGAAAAATAATGCAGAAAACCAAACTTTGCGTGAAGCTAACCGACGACAGAGAGAGAGAGAGGGTGGTGGCCCCGACCCGAGAGAGAGATAGGGGTTATCCTGCCCGTTAGATCATACGATCAACGGTCGTCGGGCACGATCCGCGTGACATGGGCTAGACCAATCAGGGCAATGTTGGGCGTCCGTGAGAGTTTGTGAAGGGAGAGGGCAAAGCCGAGTAGTATCAAGAAACCAAGGGCAAGTGAGTAGTAAACAGACTAAGGGATTCAAATATGAGATTTAAAAAATGGAAAATGCGTGTTTTGTACAATGAAACCCATCTTGGCCTACCTCAAACTATTTGCAATACAAATCTACATGAGTGTGAAAATTATGGTCTCATTCGGACAAAGTATGTTTTGGGGAAAGTCTGTTTTGGGTAGGGCTTATTATGGAAAACCATGCACCTTCATAGCTACTAGGTGATTTGAGAAGTGGCAATTTGTGGTGAAACTTGATTTATCTACGATTTATCTATGATTTGAGAAGTGGAAATTTGTGGTGAAGACTCCATGAGTAAGTGCCACTCCTTTTCGGAATTTTTTGCACATTAAATAACTCATTTAACTAGTTAATCCCATTTGTTGACTCTCTCGTTGACCAGCCACTTGAGGGTAAAACCGAGTATATTGCACTAGCCGTATTAGCACTCAAGGTGAAAACTGAGCATACAAAAAATGCTAGTATATGACTCGAGGGTATACATGAGTATATCTAAATTTCCGGGGTTAGACTCGAGGACGCGTGTTGCGGTGCGAAGTGGAAGAAGTGCCATTGTTGACGCGTGTCACGGTGCGGACGTGGAAGACGTGCCATTGTTGACTCGGGTCGCATTTAGGACGCGTAAGCCCCTCTCTCCCTCCCTCTCGCACACGGTACGTCTCATTATCGCTCACGCACGAAACCACCCCTCTCACGTCCCATCAACTTCTCCAAAAAACCCCAACCGCCGTACGAGCCCTCCCCTGCCGGCGATGGAGAAGAAGAATGCGCCGGCGGCCATCGCCCCCGAGCCCGTCGCCTCCGAGCCCGTCGCCTCCGAGCCCGTCGCCGCCGAGCCCGTCGCCGCCGAGCCCGTCGCCGCCGAGCCCGTCGCCTCCGAGGGCGGCGCATCCGAGGGCGGCGCATCCAAGCGCGGCGCCTCCGTGAACTCGGGCCGGTCTCACTGCCGACGGACCACTTCACAAGATCGGCGAATGCTTATTGGCCAAAGAGGAGTACGTTGACAGCTACTCGCTATGAGGCAAGTACTGTAGAAATTGGCGCTCAGGTTTACCTGATCCCGACGTGCACCTGCACGAATGGATCATGCTACACCACGCCCTTCCACGCGCCGCTGAGTTCACCTTCCTCCATCTCGGCACATCCCGCTACGTCACCATAGATCTATCTCGCGGTTCGTGCAAGGTTCAAATTCCTCGGCTTTTCCCGTGGCGTCACCATAGATCTTATTTTCAATCTTAGTGCTGAATGTTATCTTTTCAATATATTTTAGATTCTACTTCCTCGGCTTTTCCCGTGGCGTCATCGTGCTTGCCCAGAAGAACCCACCGCACAAGATACGGCTGCTGAACCCACTCACAAAGAAATCGAACACGATGTTTGAGGCGCAGATGCCATCTGTTTTTCTGAAATCAGTCGCTGTTATCAAATCCCCGACTATGGTCTTCGTTGCCACACATTACCCGCCGGAAATTGGTTGGGTCGATGAGAGCACTCCAACTAAGGATATAAATGAAGATGGGGATTGGGGAGAAGGAAGATTTTCGATCAAGAACCATGGTTTCCGTTCCATTACCCCGTTCAATGGTGAACCGTATGCGGTAGCTGCGGACAATTTTGAGATCGGAAGAATAGTGTGCACCAATATACAGTTGCAGCAGCGCGCGAGCACTCGTCAAGATGGAGACACTAATTTCATTTCCGGAACTTGGACGTCGAAGTTCTACCTTGTGGAGTCGGATGGTGAGCTGCTGCTTGTGTTGTTGGTCGGCGCGGCTTTGGCGGGCAGACCATTGGTGTACCGTGTGGACACTCGGAGCCGCTCTCTCCATCCGGTCACTAACATTGGCGGTAATGCCTTCTTCGTGAATTATATCCGGTGTATCTCCGTCGACACCCGAGTGTACCCGACACTTCAACCTGGCAGCATCTACTACACGGATTTGGGTTATATCGGAGCGTACTCTCATGATACAAATGCCTGGGATGAGTGGCCACTACGTGTGGATAGAATAGGATTCTACGGTTTGAGAAATGAACACGAGGCCATACCGTTTGGAGGATGTATTGGCCTCACACTGCGGACGGAAGGAGTTCAATGAATATTTCCTTGGGGAATTGCACGAATGGAGCGACGGAGAAATATATGAGGAGGAATGAAGAACAAATTCATTCATCCTAATCTTCTTGTTGTCCATACATTGCGTGCGTGATCTTGTATATTTTTGCAGCTTAGTTTGTCGTGAACATTAACAATGTTATTGGCTGCTTTTGGCTGCTGTATGCAGTTTACCTATGTATTATACTTAGTTTTCGGATTATGCTGCTGTGAATTTATCATATAATAGCTTCTAGATTTGCTACTAGATTTGCTGCCATATTGGGCAAAAAACGAGGGCCAAAAGGCATAAATAACCCAGAGATTTGCTACTAGATTTGCTGCCATATTGAAGAAAGACAGAAATAGAAGCTTCTCTAGATTTGATACTAATTTGGTGAAAAAGACAGAGAGAGAAAGAGGGGAAAAGGTGCTCTTAAAAATGCCAATTTGGGCCGAGAGAGACAAAACCCAGCTCCTGCTCACATGCAACCAAACGCTTCTCGTCCCGTCCCACGCGGTCCCTTTCTACCAGCCCCACGCGACGCGGCCCCACACGACGCGGCCCCACGGACGACGCGGCGCAACACGTCGGCACAGAACGTCCAAATAAACGGATTCCTTCCGTCTGAGCTCCTTCTGCGGGTCTTCAGACAAAGGCTAGGGTAAAACTGAGGAAAAACTAAGGGGCTGGGGAAAACTGAGCACAACTAAGGAACCGAGGGCACGAAAATAGAAATCCCTTAATTATATTAGAGGAAATATTGCACAAGTGCAAGCATGCGAAGAATAACAATGTTCAAATGTATAAGAAAACACACCATGCACAGCTTCACCAGATATAAGAAAAGATTCCCAAGCCCACCATCAACCTATGAGATGAATGCTAAATGATTTCAGCGGTGGAGAATCTCCGGCCGCCTCCTCCAAAGAATTTCTCCAAACAGCGTCGGATCGAGCTTTTGGGGGACGCGTTTTCTTCGTGCCGCGTTTGGGGGTCGTCGCTCCCTACCCGTGCGCCCCCCCCCCCCCCCAAAACGTGGTTCCCAAACAGAAATTTAAATATTTCTTATTCAAAAGTGATTGTTTCCGCTGAAATCGTCGCGATCGAAGTAGCCGCGATCAAAGTACTAGACGCGCGATCATATTACAGAACAGTGGTGGAAGCTAAACATAAATTAGAAGATGGGGTTCGGCGATGCTGACAGCGCATCCTGAGTCGACGTAGGCCCGTCGATCACGACGACCTCGTTGTGCTCTGCCCAGTGTGCCTGCTCCGTCGCCGACACCGAGGCTGATGCAGATGCAGATGCAGATGCCGATACAGATGCTGATGACGATGCCGCCAACGCTGATGCAGATGTCGATGCCACCGACGCATGTGTACTAGCAAACGCTGTCGCAAACGCACCTGCTAGTGCTGGCTCTACCTCCAGGGGTGGGATTCCTGCGCTGACTCGACCGCCGCCATTTTGGATTCGATGTCGAGGATCATGCCTTTGTAGAACTTCTGCGCCACCCGTGTTCGGGGAGACATTCTAGCTGTCGACCTGGTCAGCAGGGACATGTCCTCCGATGGTGCTCCAGGTACGGCGCCAGACAATCATGGTGGCTCGAATTTTGGAGTTCAACAAGGCTCGGGGCTTTCCAGGTATGCTCGGATCAATTGATTGTATGCATTGGAGCTGGAAAAAATGCCATGTGGCATGACATGGTCAATTCAAAGGGTACAAAAAGGATTCAACTTAATCCTTGAAGCCGTGGCCGATACGATACTTGGATTTGGCATGCATTCTTTGGAATGCATGGGGCGTGCAATGACGTCAACATTCTCCAACGGTTACCACTTATGACAAAGATTCAATGCGTGAAGGGCCAGAGGTGATGTTTGAAGCAAATGGCCACAAATACCACTATCCCTACTGTCTTGCTGATGGCATCTACCCAAGATGGTAAACAATTGTGAAGCCGGTCGTCCAACCCAACGGTTAAAAAACAACTCAAATTTCACAACACACAAGCGGCGGCTAGGAAAGATGTAGAGAGAGCTTTTGGTATTTTACAAGTCCAATTTATTATTGTGAGAGAACCAACTAGATTTTGGGACCAAGAGTGTATTTGGTACATAATGAACACTTGTGTCATTATGCATAACATGATCATAGAGGATGATCGTGGAAAAGATGTAGATTACACATACTAAGACTTGATGGGGTTCCCATGCAAGTAAATAGAAGAGCAGAGAGAGTAGCTCGTTTCATTGCGCCGTATCATGCGATTCGGAACAATGATGTGTATGACAAGCTGCAGCATGATGTCATCAAGGAGTGGTGGAAGTGGAGAGGAGAACAAAAGTAGTGTCTACTTTGTTGTATTTGGTCATGAAGAAGTTTGATCCATTTGTTTGGCTTGTAATAATAACTACAGATTTTCCTACATTTTCTCATTTGTTTGATCTTGTTGATTATATTTGCGTGTGTTTATTGTTCGCGCGTGCTACAATTTACAGCCCCCGATGGAGGATGTTTTTGCGCTGCATTTCGCGCGCCGTGATATCGCGTGCCGTGATATCGCGCGCCTGTTGGAGCACGCGGAGGCTCTCCGCGCTAAATCAGGCTGCAGCGCCTGCGTTGTGGTACTCCTGTGTGGTGCTCGTGCGCGTGCTAGCTGGGCCAAAATGTAAGCGGGCCGGTGTGTGCTTGTCCCCGAGGCGTGATCCGGTCCAATCAGCGGACGATGAAAATTCCCCTCGGCGACCGCGAGCGTCTCGGATGGATCCATGCGTGTCACTCGAAATCAAAATTTCGAGCTTTTTTTTATTGAGAGAGAGAGAGTCTTAACTTTATTTAGACAATATAGTCATTATAGAGACTTTCCTGGATACACACCGGGATGACACCACGGTAGACCTGGCTAACAGATTGCTCATAGGACCGAGCAAGAATGTGAGCTGGTACATTATACTGATGCTTAACATGAGAAAACGACCAAACTAGATAACTTGCATCAATCTTCTTGACGTCAGCGACTATCGTGCCCACACTGGACAGGTCCTTCGCTGTAGAATTGATCCTCACGATCAGGGACAGACAGTCCGAAGCCATGATCACCATGGAGAGTTATTCGTCACGAGCAAGGCCTAGGGCGAAGTGACACGCCACAGCCTCTGCAAGCTCAGGATCCATCACTCCATCCAGGCGCTTGTTGCAGGCGAGAATGCAATCGCCAGCGTGGTCTGTCATCACCACCCCAATGTCCATCCGATGAGAGCTAGAGAAGATAGCAACAACAGAGTTGATCAACAGCAAACCAGACGGCGGTGGACTCCATCGAAGAACAGAAACACAAGAGTCACATCTAGAAGCCAGGTTAGTCATGTATAGATTATGCACAATCATCTCAACGAATCGGCCACCATGCGGCAGCACATCTCACTTCCATTATTTCACGCATCATTCCTTGCCTCCCAAATGTGCCAAATGGATACAGCCAAGACCGTTCTCAGAAGGCTCGAACCCCTCTCAAGAATAAAATCATAGTTCTCCGCTATAACAGCGGGCTGAGTTATGGGTGCACGAATAAAATCATCATTTGGAGTAGCATATTCCTCAAGCTTTTTTTCTACAATGGTGATTATATTTTTGGTATTTTCTCCGATGATTGTAAAAGAACAAGTAACTAATTTTTGGGGGGTTTTCAAGTAAGGAATAAAAAACAGTAAACTAATAACAGTAAATAAAAACTTAAATGAAAATAAAATGACTAACAAGGTCTCTAGTAACCTTGCCGGAATAGCAATATTGTTTCCCCGGCAACATCAGAAAAAAGGTTGATACCTTCGATCCAGATTACAGATTGTAGTAAACTTTTTTCCTAGAAGACCTATGTTTAATCGAACCTTGGTAAGCACTGCTATATGGTGTGAAGGAAACTTCTACAAGACTTGCTATTTTATTTTATTTTATGTTTATCGAACCTTTCTAGTTTACTTTTAGGGGGTTGTGTTCAATGATGGAAATAGGCCAGGGTTAAGGTTTTTCATGTAGCTATGCATATATATATATATATATATATATATATATATATATATATATATATATATATATATAATTGAAACACATTTGTGTAACAAATAAAATAGATATAAGAGATTTGTGAGTAGCACATCCGTAAATACTCTTTCCCTAAAGCTAGAGGTGACAAGAGCCTCTTGGTCCAACCATTGTCCTCGCAGCCGCAAGAAACAATAGTTATTAAGCATATGAATACAGATCAAAGCATTAAGCTAGATAATTGTGCCATGATCCCGATTGAATCACTAAACATCTACTGTTACTATTCCCTTTTTGTCACTGAGGTTTCGCGGTAGCACACCGTTGTCCACTCATCCCAACTCTTTCCTTGATCGATCTAAATGATATGGGTACCTGCAGATCATCGAAACGAGGCAAATAGACAAGGATACAAGATTGCAAAACTCTTATACTATCCTTACACATATAATAAGATTAGATGCACATAAACGTTGTGAGGATTGACCCCAACCCGCAGCTCATGAGGACTACGCACACATAATATCAAGATCAATAATAAAGATAGAAATCATTGTGGCAAGTACTTAGATTGAAATCACAATATTCTTACAATGGTCGTCAGTTCACAAGGATATCTCTATTACAATGGTGATTACTATGGTTATGGAGGAGATTGGAGATGGAATGCACGAACTATGGTGGTGGATCTCCTTCGGTGTGGTGTAGATGGATCTGATGGATGTAGGCTCTGTTTGGCGACGAATGGATCTCTTTTTGGTTTCGGGTTTGACGAGGGGGATCCTCAGCAATGTCCACCATGAGGGGCTTAGGGTTGATGGAATCCTCTGCAAGTTAACACAAGACATCGAATACCAAACGAATAGAAGGCGAGATCTACCTAGGTTCTGGGCCCTCGATGAGGTAAAACCCTTACTACTTCTTGTCTGATCTTGATTTATTGATGAAAAAGGTTCAATGGGGCAGCCGATAGACTTCGTTTTTGGTGAACTCGCTGGAAGGCAAGGTTTCTAAGGTTTGGTGTATGTGGGACAATGTTGGCTAATTTCGATGTTCTCTGGCATGCCCTCTTATGGCCTTTATATAGGAGGCCAGGTCCCGAGATTCCTGTCGGATTCAACTACGTTACAATGAGATCTAATCTATCCTTTCATTATTCGACTTTTACTTGCCTTGTCCATCAAGAATACGTCTACTTCTACGTTTCTTCTACCGCAACCGACGTATTGGTTCATCTTGGGCTGCGGTGATCTTCATGGATCCCTTGTTTGGCCAAAGGAGGTAGACCAATGTTGGGTACCGAAACGGTAAAGCCCACATCAGGGTCTTTCGCGAAACTTATAGGGTTTGATCTCGGGAAGGCTGCCACACAAGGTACGAGCGGACGGTACAGGCGGGGCTTGCTCGTACCGATACCCGTTAAAGTCCCTAGAACCGCATCTTCGAGTGTATTCAACTTTGACATACTCCTGATGCGATTTTCTTCAGTAATTACAGGTCTATTTATCATCATGACGTGATTTTCTGCACATCATCGAAAAATAAAAGAGATTGCACATCTTTGCATTAATTAGTCATTAATGGCAAGTTGAGAGGTAAACTTAGTCGATTTCTTGACTTAGCTAAGGGTTTAAATGCGAGAAAAAGTGACGTATTTCACAGCCATCAACTTCCCCAAGCTTAAACTTGATCTTCCTCAAGCAAGAAACAAAGAACCATAAGGAACCTTGCGTTTAAACCAAAACAACGAGAAAGCAAAATTACTTACAAGTGGTAGCCTTATGAGTCCAGCACTACTTCCATTTGAAAGCTTAGCATAGTTAGAGAAGTGCCAGGAATATAATACAAGTATTGGTAACTCGAGACAATCACAATAAAGATTATAAGTATGAATAACTAGTTGTGTAAACAATCACTCTAGCTTAAGTACTTAACTCTCAGTTTGCCAAGGAACACCGAAATTTTATTATCATCAAATTAAGTATGGTCATTCATGTCAAAATAGGTATAGACAATGAAGTATCTTAATTACGTCCATATCAATTGATCAAGGCTATCAAAACACTTACTATGTATTCATTGTCTTTCAAGAATATTCATCTAGTAGTAGCGAGTCCATACCAAGACTTGAGAAATGATATTTTTGGATCCTTTGATAGTTTCCAAACAAGAGTCATGAACGACCTTTTGAGTAAAATTTGCAACACTCAAGGGGTTAGTACTAGGTGCGAGTAGCTGGCTACCTGCATCTTCAACTCGTAGCAGAATTTGAGATTTATACCTCAAATCGTTCATAAGCTAGTGGAGTTGCTAGCATCCCAAGAGTGTGCACACAAATTGTAGACATGCATAAAGCAATATCATACAACGGTTTGTAGACACGCGTAAAGCAATATCATACTTTCATTCACAACATTACAGCTTGGCATGCGTCTCTGCTACCACTAGGTTTCAATTCTATCTAACAACTCCTATCAAGAGTGCTATCAAGTCTATCCCAACATCTATGGAGTTAAGTATCTTCAAAGTTAAATCCTTAAGACAATTGGTCATCATACAAGTCAAATTTAGACTTTTTCTTGTTATACTTGTTTGGCAATATTACTTCCATGCCAAGGCTCGGTTAACTAAATGAACTAGAGTAAGAGCTTTCACAATTAATTAAACATACAAATAAAAACTCTACTCCAATTGCTTCAAATCACTCCCACTAGTACCATACCTTAACATGTCTACTGACTAGCATTAATAATTTCAAGCTTCTAAAGTTGGATACCCAAAACATACCTCTTGTATACGACTTCATATTTCTCTTCCTTATGACGTGTTCTTTCAAAACTCTTGGTAAATATCTCTCATTAATGATATCAAAAAAAAGAGGCAAATGCAAATTAGCATTTTCAAGAACACGGATAAAAGAAAAATCTTTTTATATTTTTGTGAACTGAGATTGAGAGGGAAAAATAAAAAGATTGGAACAAAGTAAGGAACAAAAAAACAAATAAAAAGGAAGACGAACTAAAACGGAAAACAAATAAAAAGCAAAGTCTTGGAATAGACCAACACGAGTGTTTGAAAGCTCTTCGAAGAGCTTTTTTTTTCGATACGGGAGCATCGCTCCGGCCTCTGCATCAATAGATGCACACAGCTGTTCAAAGAGCTGTAGTACAAATTTTTTTCAAAATAAATAAAAATGCTTGAGGAACTGTTATCACCAGAATTTGACCGAGTCAGAGGTGGGCCGCGATCAAGATGGACTTGAAAAATATACATGGAGGAAATACGTGAATCGGCCTTTTATATCAAGTTGGGCTTAATTGCCCGTGTATCTGTAACATATTAGATCGCATCTTAGTTTAGAAGTTAGAATCTTACTCGTGCACGGTTTGGTGCACGCCCACATTAGAAAGTCCCCTGGACTATAAATATGTACCTAGGGTTTATGGAATAAACAACAACCAACGTTCAACCACAAACAAATCTCGGCGCATCGCCAACTCCTTCGTCTCGAGGGTTTCTACCGGTAAGCATCATGCTGCCTAGATCGCATCTTGCGATCTAGGCAGCACAAGCCTGCCTACGTTGTTCAAGCGTTGCTCGTACTGAAGCCTTTTTGATGGCGATCAACGTAGTTATCTTAGACATGTTAGGGTTAGCATTGTTCTTCATGCTGCATGCTTTCGTAGTGCAACCCTTGCATGTCTAGCCGCCCTTACGCCTATCTTAGGCGTAGGGGCGGCACCCCGCTTGATCATAGTTTAGTAGATCTGATCCGTTACGATTGCATCCTTGTTCTACAAGGATTAGTTTAATATCTGCAATAGTTAGGCCTTACAAGGGGTCGGAGGATCCAGCGGCGTGTAGGGTGGCGTTTGCTAGTCCTAGAACGGATGTTCCGGGGATCAACCTCGTGTTGGTTTTTAGGCCCTGTCTAGGATCGGCTTACGATCACCGTGCGCGAGCGCGAGGCCCAATCCTGAGTAGGACGATCCGATTATGCGGTGAAAACCCTAAATCGTCGTAGATCTCATTAGCTTTACCTTGATCAAGCAGGACCACCATATATTCGGACACCCCGTCTGAATCATGGGTGGATCGGCTCTTTGAGCCGATTCACAGGATAACCTGAAGAGCCGATCGAGGCTCGTATTTAACGTTTACGTGTGTGCCCTGCAGGAAACTAAGCGAGGCATCATCCACACCTTCCCGACCAGGTATAGGTCAGGTGGCACGCCCTTGTGATAAACATCGGCGCGTGCGACCAGGAGGCTTTGCGGGCCGTCGCTCAGAGGGACTGGGGCCAGCCGCATCCCTAGTTGTTCCCGGCTCTACCGTGTTGCCCGTCTCTGCCCGCCAGGGGGTTTCTGACGTCAACACATTCTGGCACGCCCGGTGGGACCGTCGACGACATCCACGACATCGCCATCTACATCCGAGATGGCGGAAGACACGCCGGTCACGTACGCGGATCTGCCTGATGAGCTCAAGAAGAAACATGACGAGATCAAGGCAACCCTCGAAGCCGAACTCATCGGCTCCTTCCACCGAACCCGCTCCCATGGCGTCGGTGGAAGGGTTTCACACCCGAAGGCGCGCTCGATGGAGTGGACCTGTCCGCCCCGTCGAAGAACGCACCAGGTCGCCGCGGCAGGAGATCAACTACATGGTGGCTCATTCGCTGCACCGCCACTCGAGAGCCTCGGTGAACACCTTGGAGCGTGTCGCTCGCGCGTCGTCCGAGAAATCATGAGTCACCGGTACTCCCCGTCGGGACCGGCTCTGGGGACTTTCAAAGGAGAGATGCCACTCCAACCCCAGCCGTTCGCATGGGCAGCACCGGAACTGCCGAACTCATCGGCATACGTCGTCCATAAGATTGGTGGTGATCCTAGTGACTACCAATTCCTACCTGAGGCACCCAAGGAGATCCCGCACGGATACGCGTGCGCATACGTACCCGACTGCAACGCCTGGGCACTCTCGAACCAGGCTGCAATATCGGGGGCCTCCGGAACGGCAGGAGGAACGTCGGAGCCGATCCCGAGAAGCAATCATGGCCGGCTAAGTACGCCACCCCGACGAACCTCCAAAGCCCAGCTCCCGCAGCTTGGCTTAGAACCGTAAAAGCAAGCATGGCTGGTTAAGTATGCCACCCCGGCGAATCTTCGGGGTTCGACACCTTCAGCCATCGCAGCGGACCAGATTTGTGCAATTCGAAAGATCGGTTCGGTATGATGCCGAAAAGGAAGGCGTTCGGCTACACCAAGCCGTACCCCAACAGCTACGAACTGATCCCGCTGCCACCCAAATATCGGCTCCCGGACTTCACGAAGTTTAGTGGATCGGATGGGTCCAGCTCCATCGAGCATGTGAGCCGATATTTGGCACAGCCGGGCACGATCTCGGCGTCGGACGAGTTGCGCGTGAGGTTCTTCGCACAGTCCCTCACAGGATCGGCTTTCGGGTGGTACACATCGCTACCACCGAACTCCATCCAGACTTGGAAGCAGCTGGAAGAGCAGTTCCATGAGCAATATCACTCAGAGGCTTCCGATGTTGGTTTTGCCGATCTAGCGCAAGTACGACAGAAGCGCGGGGAGACAGTGGCAGAATACGTCCAGCGCTTCAGGACCATTAGGAACCGATGATTTTCGGCTCGTATAAGTGAAAAAGAAGCAGTCGAGTTGGCGGTGGTGGGTCTATCACCATCAATCAAGGACGTGGCCTCCCAAGCAGACTACCCTTCGTTAGCGCACATGGTGCAGAAGCTGTCAGCATATGAACAGCGCCACCCAGATGTTTATCAGGACAAATTCAAGCAGGTGGTGACTGTGGTTGAGGCAGACGAAGACGAAGGTGCCATGGGAGATCAGGAGGTAGCAGTGGCTGAATGGACTCGAGCGACAGGCCCCGTGACCTGCAAATGGGTGAAGCCACAAGGCCCTCCAAAAGGGTTCGACTTCGACGTGACTAAGACGGAGCAGATTTTTGACCTCTTACTCGCGGAGAAGCATATAAAGGTACCCGAAGGCCACAAGTTCCCCACGGTGCAAGAGCTGAACGGAAGGCCATACTGCAAATGGCATAACACGTTCTCCCACACCACCAACGACCGCAGGGTGTGGCGGCAGCAGATCCAAATGGCGATAGAAAACGGACGGTTGATTTTCAACCAATACGCCATGAAGGTCGACACACACCCCTTTCCCGCCGTAAACATGGTGGAGTATGCTTGCCATGCAGGGTGCCAGCCGGGTTTCCTGTGCAATATCAACATGGTAGGTCTTGGACACCTCGCTGGCAAGGATGGAGATGAGGGCAGCTGCTCTCATAGCAAAGAAACAGAGGAAGCCGCTCCACGCGATCGGCTCCGCCAAGACGGCAAGCGCTACGTCACAGAGGGAGAAGTGAAGAACTTGAGATATCAGCGACCTCTCTCTGATCACCTCCTCAACAAGTATGTGAGTCAGTACGACCAACGCCGACGGTCCAGCGGTGATGATGAAAGAGATCGTCTGGCTAGAGAAGCCAGAAGACATCGTCGGCAGAATCGCGATGAGGAGGAGCACGAGCGCTGTGCCAAGGAAAAGGCAAGGGAGCAAGACGACGAGGACAGGCACTGGGATTGTCCTTTCTTCAGGCACTGCTGGGATTCAGGAATGAGCCGATTGCCAACAATCGGCAATTGCCCAGAATGCAACCGGAAGAAGAAGGAGGCAGCCAACGTGTCCGTGTTCGAGCGCTTAGGACCTCTCCCGCCACAGAGCAAACGAGCTGAGTCCCCTCGGTTGGAAGATCTCGAAGATTCAGAAGACGAGGGAGAAGAAGAAGACATGTACCACCGGCCAAGGTGGTGCCCTGACGGACTCAGCCGTTCCCAGGAACGCAGGGTTCAACGATTGCGCGGCCTGGAAGAAGCCGAGAGGTTATACTTGCATACATTGAGGAAAGCAAGGCCTCGATTCGGCTGCAAAGGTTCAGCGAACCCTGGATGAAGAGGGTCGTCCACGGAAAATGGAGTGGCGCCCCAAGCAAAGGAAAGCCGATGATGAAACATCGGCTGGCACAAACATGGTGCTCGTTCTTCCGACGAAACTCAGTGCTCCACGGTTACACGATACATCCAAGGTGGACGACAGCAAGCGCACCAACACGATAAAGTCAGAGATTGGGCTGGTTCGGTCTACCGGCCTGAACGAGTAGCAAGAACGCGTCAATAAGCAAACATGGCGAGGCTGATCCTTGTGATCGGCCCCAAAAAATTTGTGAAAGGAACTTACAAAACCTTCACCGAGCAAGCAACGTGGAGGCCGATTCCAGCAATCGGCCAAAATTATCCTCACCCACCATTCTTCCTGGGTTCAACAAGTTATCCAACGGAGCCGATACCATCAATTCTCTTGACAGAATCGGCTCGGGGGGGCACCCAGGTGGATAGAACACGAGGATATGCAGTAGAATTATCCCATCTCATCTTTGGTGATGGGTATTGGAGTATGGGGGCCGATGCACAGGTCGGCCGTAAAAAAAAAAGGAAGAATTCTGAAAATTCGAAAATTTTCGAGCACAGCCGATGCAGCAGACATCGACTTAAGGATCAGGTCAAGGTTGGATTGCATTAGATCCACCAAAGGAAGGGAGCCGATCTGGCCGGCAAGAACTGAAGAAACTCGGGGGGCAGCTCACCTTGAAGGCTCTCTCGCTTTGAGAAGCCGAACGAGGTTTGGACCGTACCGGTGGCCACAGAAAGAAGAGATTGGTTCCTCAAATTTAGCCGATGAACAGTCACCTGGGCCGCGGACCGCAAAACGCCACTTCGTCGAGAAAACACTAATAACCCGATTCGTCACTATCGGCCTTGGTGTGGCAAGCGAAGGATGGAACGATTAACGAGCGGGAGAAATTGGAAGAACACCCCTATTAATTCAAAGGAGCACGACAGCAGAAGAGCCGATGGCTCTCAAAAAGGGGGATCGAGTGCTCAGTGCATCACATCGCTAGTCCTATTCCTCGCTAGTCGTTGCTGTCCGCATCATCGCCATCGTCGAGGTCGGCTTCGCGCCGCTCCCGCAGCTCCTCGCTCGCTCGCTCGCCCCGCCGTCGGCCGGAGCCTCCTCCTCCTCCCCGTCATCATCGTCCTCGCTATCCGCCCAAATGGCCAAGCGCTTCGTTGGAGGATACCTTAATGGAGGCGAGGGAATCATCTTCCTCCTCCTCATCCTCTCTTCCCTCGCCGCTCGCCGCCGTCCCCGCCGGGTCCGCCCGCATGCGTGAGCGCTTCTCTCGCTGTGGAGCCCTCAGTGAGGTGGGAGGCCTTGGTCTTCTCCGCTTCCTCCCTTCTTCTCTTGCTCGAGGAGATGGGGTGCGCCCGAGCGGAGATCGTCCTCTTCTTGTTCTTCGCAACAGTTGGAGAGAGGTGCCCGGTGGCGAGGAGGAAGAGAAGACATGGCTTGCCGGAGAGAAGGGTTTTTTGGTTTGGTGGATAGAGCGCAGCAAGGCGATGGAGTGGTGAGCCGTTTGGCTAGGATAAATAAAGAGAGTGTAGTGGAGATTTAATGCCATGACGGTTCTCGAGGACGAGGCCGGGATTGACAGCTTCATACGTGAGAAGCCCGGAGGCGAGGCGTAATGATGGAAGATTCTAGGCGTGCAGCTCCTGCTCGCCACGACATGACCCGACGAGAAGAAAGCGTAATGATTTCGGAAATGTCATTTCCAAAACCGAGGGCATGTATCACTCGCGAGAATTCGACCAGTTCGAGGTAGCCGCGATCAAGATGGACGTGAAGAAATATATATATAGAAGGAATACGTGAATCGGCCTTTTATACCAAGTTGGGCTTAATTGCCCGTGTATCCGTGAACATATTAGATCGCATCTTAGTTTAGAAGTTAGAATCTTACCCGTGCACGGTTGGTGCACGCCCACATTAGAAAGTCCCCCGGACTATAAATATGTACCTAGGGTTTATGGAATAAACAACAACCAACGTTCAACCACAAACAAATCTCGCGCATCGTCAACTCCTTCGTCTCGAGGGTTTCTACCGAGAGCATCATGCTGCCTAGATCGCATCTGCGCATCTAGGCAAGACAAGCTCGCTTACGTTGTTCATGCGTTGCTCGTACCGAAGCCTTTTGATGGCGAGCCAACGTAGTTATCTTAGACATGTTAGGGTTAGCATTGTTCTTCATGCTGCATGCTTTCGTAAGTGCAACCCTTGCTGTCTAGCCGCCCTTACGCCTCATCTTAGGCGTAGGGCGGCACCCCGCTTGATCATAGTTTAGTAGATCTGATCCGTTACGATTGCATCCTTGTTCTACAAGGATTAGTTTTAATATCCGGTGAATGAGTTAGGCTCACAAAGGTGGGAGGATCCGAACAAGACGTAGGGTGTCGTTCGTTGGCCCTAAGCGAGGATGTTCCG
>NC_061513.1:20249401-20415545 GCF_022539505.1 Lolium rigidum
CTTTGCATCAACAAGTAAAATTCAACCCCTCAGTTTGAAACACGTTATGATAGTTCAAATCCTCGGATCAACCACCAAGGCCGGAAAATTTTGCAAAAATGTACCCATCATAATACATGAGGTAGAATTCTATGCAAATCTCATCATTCTTGGAACCAAAGGTTTGGAAGTTGTCCTAGGAATGGATTGGATGTCCAAGCACAATGGATTGATAGATTGTGCCAAGAAAGCCATAACCATGACTAGCGAGCACCGGTATCGTAGTTGAGCACGTCTCCGAAAAACTACCCGAGAAAATTCACGTGTAACCAAAGTGTAGCCAAGCCAACTCTGGATCAAATCGGGGTCGTCCGTCGATACCCCGATGTGTTTCCGGATGATCTACCGGTATGCCCCCGGATAGGGATATCGAGTTTATCATCGAGTTAATTCCGGAACCTGGACCCATAGCCCGAAGAGCCTACGAGCATGAACGCAACAGAGCTTGTGGAGCTGAAGAAGCGAGATAGATGATATGTTGGCCAAGGGTCTGATTAGACCAAGTGCATCCCCCTGGAGATCCCCCGTCTTGTTTGTGGACAAGAAGGATGGTGCAAATCGTTTATGTACCGACTATCGAAAGCTTAACGACGTTACCATCAAAAACAAATACCCCCTACCCAAGATAGAAGACTTGTTTGATCAACTCACCGGAGCCAAAGTTTTCTCCAAGATCGACCTTAGAACGGGATATCATCAACTGAAGATCCGCGCCACCGACATCCCAAAAACTGCCTTTACCACCAGATATGGGTTGTATGAGTACAACGTCATGTCGTTTGGACTAACCAATGCCCCCGCGTACTTCATGAACCTCATGAATAAGATTTTCATGAACTTTTTGGACAAGTTTGTCGTTGTGTTCATCGACGATATTCTAGTATACTCCAAGTCCGAAGAGGAACATGAACAACATTTGGAGATTGTCCTAGAAACCCTTAGACGAGCACAAGTTGTATGCCAAGTTTAGCAAGTGTGAGTTTTGGCTGGAAGAAGTTGGATTCTGGGACACATCTTGTCTGCGGGAGGAATTGCCGTAGATCCCGCCAAGATAAAAGCTGTTATGGAATGGAAAGCCCCCACCACCCAAACCGAGGTTCGCGCTTTTCTTGGATTAGCCGGATATTACCGCAGATTTGTAGAAGGTTTTTCGAGCATCGCTCGACCAATGACCCAACTGTTGAAGAAGGACAAGAAGTTCGAGTGGACCGATAAATGTGAAGAGAGCTTTCAACAGCTCAAGAGTAGACTGACCACCGCCCCAATCCTGATCATGCACGATATCGCTAAGCCCTTTGACGTATCTTGCGACGCCTCCAAGATTGGTCTTGGATGTGTGCTTATGCAAGAAGGCAAGGTTGTATCCTACCTTTCAAGACAGCTCAAGCAACATGAACAAAACTACCCAACCCATGACCTCGAGCTTGCAGCCGTGGTCTTAGCCTTGAAAGTTTGGCGTCATTACCTCATGGGTAATCGATGCGAGATCTACTCCGACCACAAAAGCCTCAAATACATATTCACCCCGGAAAGAGTTAAACATGAGACAACGCCGATGGATCGAATTGATCAAAGATTACGACATGGAGATTCACTACCACCCCGGCAAGGCCAATGTGGTAGCGGATGCTTTGAGTAGACTGCCGTGTCAGTTGAACTCCATGCTCGCAACCGAACAGCCCAGCTTGCATCAAGAGTTTGAACAGTTCAGACTTGAACTTGTTAGTGAAGGATTCCTAGCCAGCATAGAACTGCAACCCACCTTGGTTAGTCGGATCAAGGAAGCCCGGAAGGACAACGCTAGCATCGACGGAATCAAGAAACGAGATAGCCGCAGGAAAAGCCCCCGGATTCACCGTAGACGAAGCCGGAGTTCTTTGGTACAAAGAACGTCTCTGTGTACCATCGGACTCTGACTTGAAACAAGTCATCCTGCAAGAAGCCCACGACACCCTTTACTCGATCCACCCTGGAGGTACCAAGATGTACCAAGACCTGAAAGAACAATTTTGGTGGCACGGAATGAAGAGAGAGATCGGTAGCTATATCGCCAAATGTGACATCTGTCAGAGAGTCAAGGCCGAACATCAACGACCCGCCGGACTGTTACAGCCCCTTCAGATTCCGGAATGGAAATGGGACTCCGTAGGAATGGACTTTATCACCGGACTGCCCAAATCCAGCAAAGGCAATGATTCCATATGGGTAGTGGTCGATAGATTGACCAAAGTCGCCCAGTTCATCGCCGTCAAAACCACTTATCAAGGCCCAAAGTTAGCTGAACTATACATCTCCAGAATAGTCGTTCTGCACGGAACCCCCAAATCGATAGTGTCAGATAGAGGATCACAGTTCACCTCAAGGTTCTGGCGGAAAGTGCACGAAGGATTAGGAACCCGTCCGAATTTCAGCACCGCCTATCACCCTCGAGACCGACGGACAGACCGAGAGAGTAAACCAGATCTTGGAAGACATGCTTAGAGCATGCGTACTGGAATACGGATCCAAGTGGGAAGACTGCCTACCCTACGCAGAATTCTCTTACAACAATAGTTACCAAGCCAGCCTACAGATGGCCCCCTTTGAAGCCTTATATGGGAGAAAATGCCGTACCCCCCTAAACTGGTCGGAAGTCGGAGAAAGCCAAGTTTTTGGCCCGGATGTTCTTCGTGAAGCCGAAGAGAAAGTACACAAGATCCGAGAGTACCTCAAGACGGCGCAGTCCAGACAGAAGAGCTACGCCGATAAGAGACGTCGGGAGATGACCTTTGAGATCGGAGACTTTGTCTATCTCAAGGTATCCCCCTTGAAAGGAATGCAAAGGTTTCAACTGAAAGGAAAGCTAGCACCCCGCTATGTCGGACCCTTCAAAGTCCTCAGCCGCCGAGGAGAAGTATCTTACCAACTGGAGTTGCTCGAAGAAATGTCGGCCGTACACGACGTGTTCCATATCTCACTCCTCCGGAAATGCCTTGAAGTCCCGGAGAAGACCGAAGTGTTCAAGAACATAGATCACCGATCGGTAGATATCAACGAGGATCTGACTTACCGCGAAGTGCCGATTCGCATCTTGGAAGAAGCGTATCGAACCACCCGCACCCGAAGCATCAAGTTTCTGAAGATCCAATGGAGCAATCATACCGAGGATGAAGCCACATGGGAACGCGAAGACTTCATGAGGAAAGAGTACCCAGATCTCTTTAGTACCTAACTTTCTTTTCGATCTCGGGACGAGATCTTTTGTAAGGGGGAAGGGTTTGTAACACCCCAAATTTCAATAAAAAGAAAGTTAGAGAATTCCAGAAACACAAAATTTCAAACCAACAAAAACTTTTCTTTTGCATATAGTACCATGCATAGGACTTGTGCATTTGAGTGATATGCCATGATGATTGTTATTACTTGTATTTTGATGTGCTCTAAAATCCTAGAGTGATCATATGAAGATCACCAACCAAATAAATCAAAGAGGAAGAAAATCAAATAAAAGGCAAAACCCTAAAAACCCTCACATATGCCCTATGGCATTTTTACAAATTTTGACCCTAGACCTATTTGGTCTTCACCATTAGTTGAATAATGTTGTTAAACACTTATTACAACTTTTGGAATCAAGGGTTCACAATTCAAAGGAATTTCAAACACTTTTTCCACTCACATGTGATGATGACCAAATCTGCCAATTTTAGTCTGATCACCACTTTGAGCCCCTGCATTTCAATTTTCCCAAACCAATTCTTGCTAACTCCTTGCACCATTTCAAAGTCAACATCAAGGTGAACAACTTTGATGAAGATCACCCTGCCAAATTCATCTTTGATCACTAGCTATGCTCATCCAAAGTTGCAACTTTATAACAAGTTCAACAATCTTCACTTAGCCATTTTTGGCCATTTTTGAAATCTAACTTTTCCACCACCACCTCAATTCATCTCTGGTAAATTACAACTTATCTCAACACTCACTTTTCAAAAACTTTCACCATTTGATTATTTTCAAATTTGGATATTTTTGGGAATTCCAAAATTGGGCACTATTTGCAACTATTGCAAATAGTGATTCTACTACACCTAAAATCCCCTAACCTACACCATTGTGTCCCCTTGTCCCCTCTCTCACTAAATGGCCCACAGGAACACTAGGGAGGCAAGCTCTAGCTTGCATGGCATGGCCATGCCGGCCATGTCGAGCCCCCTCTCTTCCCCTTCATCCCCAACCCTGGCCCCTGCGCCACAGCACGCCACCACCTCGCCTAGCAACGCCTAGCACCGCCGTTGTCGAGGAGGAGGCCACAGCTCGCCGGATTTCGCGCGCCCAGCACGCGCCCAGACCGCCAGTATGCCGTGGACGTCGCACACGCGCACGCCACGGACACCATCTGGCCACCTGCCGCCTCGACGCTCTACGCACGCCCTGGACCCCCGTGGGCGCCTTGAGCCTCACCGTGACACCGCGACGCCGCCAGACACGCGCCCAGCCACGACCCGTGCCCACCGCCGCCGGAGAAGGAAACCCTCCTCCGCCGCGGGCGCGGCAGACACGGACACAATCCCGCGCCATACCACGCCGCCCGACCAAGCCAACACCTCCCTAGTCTCGCCCGGACGAGGAGAACCCGACAAGCACCCTCGCCTAGCCCAACCGCTCGCCGGAGACGCCGCGCCATGGTCGACTTCGTCTCGCGCCCCGCAGCACCCTCCCTCGCCTATAAATAGAGGCCTCCATTTGACGATCTGAGCACACCGCCGCACTCCCCTCTCCTCCCTCAAGCTCCTCGACCACCTCACTGCCCCAATTACTCGCCGTAGCCACCCAATCGCCACCTCACTGCCGACGGACGCCGCGGAAGCTCGCCGTCGATTGGAGCCACCTCAGGCGACGCCACCAGTACCTGGAGCCTCGCCGTCGACCACCGCTTCACCGCGCACACTGCCAACCCTAGCTGGAGCCGCGGTGAGCTCTCCCACCCCCTACCTGAGCCGCCGGCGAGCCTCTCTCGTCGTCGACGACGACGAGCGTGGGCCGTTGATCTGCCATCTAATCTAACGCGCCAGAATCATCCATACCGTTTCGGGTTTATTAGCCGCTGACATGCGGGACCCCCTGGTCAGGCAGCCCACGCGGGCGCAGACGCGTGGTGGGCTGGCCTGGGCCGTTTTTAATCTTCCGGCCCGAGTAGTGTTTCCCGTCGGCCGGTTTAATTCAAATTTGATTTAAACAATTCCAAACTTTTCCAAATACTGCACAAACTTTGAAATTCAATAGATTCAAATTGGCTAAACCAAATCCAGTGATTTTTATGTTGTTAGAAAGCCACTGAAATTCTCTAGCCAATGCCACTGGCCCCATGGTCAGATTCTTTGTAGAATAATTATGATAAAAATAACAAGACAGGGACTTTTCCCTATTCAAATAATTCTTAAAAATCAACCAAAATAGATATTAAGTTAATTCCAACTCTAATAGCTCACTTTTGACTTACACTAATTGTTTCTGCAAGAAAATGGTGTGGTCACTTTGCATGATCATGCCATAGTTAATGGAAGGGATAATTTGACTAGTTTAACTAGTTGATATTGTCCAAAACTATTAAAGTAAATTGTGTGAAGTCTTATACTTCATTTAAACTTGTCTCACATGCATTCATGGGATGTTTGTACCTCTGGTCCAAACTCTCTTATATGAATGGCTTGAGATTTAAATCATGTGTAGTAGTATTTAAATGGTATGAGGTGACCTACCTCATTTAAATCATTTTCTCAAATATCGATGATGAATGGTTGACCTAGGTCAATACCCATTTCATGTATAATTGTTTGAGAAATTAAATCTTAAGAAGATTTCAATGAGAGGAATTTATTTCTCAAGAACCCTAAGGAAACTATCATTTACATATAAAATACAAAGAAGTGAATTCCTTTTAAACCCCACAACCCATGCACTCTAGTTAATTTACTTGTGTGCATAGAGTAGTGTGTGTGATTATATGTGATGTATGGAATAGCCATTGAATTAGTGAGTAATTATACTCGTATTCAAATTTAGACGGTAGCACCGGAGAGTACGCCGAAGGAGAAGGATACTACCAAGAGGAGGAGGAAGAACAGTTTGAGAACTACCAAGGCAAGCTAATATTCTTGCAAAGTGCAAAGCCCCTTGGGGCAAGGCACCATGTCTCTTATCTTTTCTTACATGAACCCATCCCAAGTTTTTACTTTACAAGTTTTTACTTGATTTCTAAATGAGTTACTTTTATAGTTAACTTTGGTCAAAGTACAAGTTGGTTACTAGAGTAGTGAGTTAGTCTCTTCCAAGCAAAGCAAGATAGCACCCCTCATGGATTAGAGCTAGTGCTAATGAATTAAAAACTTGACTACTCTAGATGGGAACAATGTGAATTTGAAACGAATTTGAAACCTTGGAATGATGATGCATTCCATTGAAGGATTTTTGAAGGTGAATATGAACAAGAGAAGATGGTGATTTTTGATAAAACAATGATGTTGGTTTGAATGCGATACCTTTCCAATTATCAAGTACCCCCACAATACCTGATTATGGGTAGGGCTTAACTGGAAGTTTATGTGTCTTAGTATGGGTTCCCTCTAAACAAGCGTCATCGGGGTTATGCCGAAAGCTGCCTCTACCACAAAAGAAACGATACGATATGATGCGAAATGAGGTGAATGTCCGGCCCAAGCCTCGTGCGGTTCCCGGGTTGACGAGTTGGTCTTCACTGGGAGGCCAAGCTCATGGGGAGAGGTGCTCATACTAGGGTTCGTAAGTGAAAGGTTATGGTTGATGATCCGCGTACGTGTGTTACGATTATTCGGGAAATCCCGACGGATGAAATCAAATGTTGTGGCACAAGTGTGCAACCTCTGCGCAGAGTGTAAACCTATTCGAATAGCCGCGTCCACGGTTACGGACGGTTGGAAAGGCCATACAGTTTCCGATGTCATATTTTTGAAAATGATGTTGAAAGGTGATGGTGAAATGACTTGTGGTGAATTGAATTGAAATCACCACTTGAAGGGTGGGAATGACACTAATGTTCCCACTTGAGTTAGTTAGCACTTGAATAAGCTTTTTCTCAAACTTTGTGAACTAAAACTAGCTTTACGCAAATAAACTAGAGCTTAGCAAACCATACTAGAATGTCTAGCACTTACTTGAGTATTAGTTTGCGAGTACTTAAAGTACTCACGGCTTTGTCCCTGGCTATTCAAATGGCCAGAGTATGAAGATGAACAAGGAGATGACCAGCGGGACGCCTACGACAACTAAGCGCCTTCCGACGTCAAGCGTTGGCCTGTGGACTAGAGAGTCCTTGTATCTTACGCTTCCGCTATGTTGAACTATGAACTTGTGTTTGTTCGTTGATCGATAGATCAACTATTCGTGTAATATGGATCATGTGATTCCAAGATTGTAAGACTTATGGTATGTAATGAATGATGACTGTGATACTTAACTATTATGCCTCGCAACAACAATATTCCTGGGATTGCGATGTATGACATAATAGGCATCCGGACTTAAAAATCCGGGTGTTGACAATATAGGCCGGAGGCATGCGAAGGCCGCGTGGCATCACCATAACTGCGTTGATGGAAGTGGGCGGAGGTCGCACGACAGGCGTGGCATCGTCATTAACGTGGTGCAGACTGCCGAAGCGACGCAGCGGCGCCAGACTACCAAAATGACGCAGCAGCGCCAGTCGCTGGCGCGCCTGAGAGGACGCATCGAGCCAGGGTCGCTGACAGGCGTGCCCAACGAAACGTCCGCCAGACGCGAGCTGATACTTTGCGCGTCCGCAAAGACGCTTCCGAGGCCCATATTTGGGCCAAATTTACGTCGCCACAGATGGCCCGGTCACTGTGCGTCGTCCCGCTGGAGCAGGGCCCCGACGCATTTTCGTCCGTTTGCGTCGCCCCGTTGGAGATGCCCTAATCATGTCAGGATGTTTCGTCACATGACCTTGTCCTTGGAATAGCAATAGAGAAGGGTTCCAATGGACACAGATGCGTTATAGCATCTCTAATGGGGCGATTTAAATGGACGATGAGCGACTGTTTATGTCCGTACGGTCGAATGCGTCTGGGATCATGCCCAGCGGCTCGACGCATAGTGACCGGGCTGTCCGCGGACGAACCGAGTGACCACCAAATCTGACGTAGGACCCGTGTGCCAGTGGCTGGTACGCCGCTAACATTCCCGCCAGTGGCCATTCACAACGCAAAAAATCAAAGTAGACCGGCACCAACACTCGCGGCCATTGCGATGGACATTCTCTATCGCCGTAGCCACCATGGATTCTGAGGGAACCCTCGCCGCCAACGCCCCGGGCTCCCCCATAGCCACCACCATAGCCCCAATGGAGACCGCATCTCCAGCCGACTCAAAGTGTGCCGCCACTGGCTACCGGAAAGCTAAGCCGAAGGCTCCAAAGAAGCTACTGTCGAAGGAGGAGAAAGGCGTCCAGACCGCTAAGCGTCGCGGCCGACGCAAGAATCTGAAGGAGAGGAATGCAGCGGCAGCCGTCCAACAGGTGCAGGCTACTGCCCAAATGGCGTGGCAGATGCAGGTGAAAGCAGTCGCCCACGTAGGCCTCCATCTGAGCCTAGCGGAGGCCATGCTCCTCGTCAAACAAGAGAGGATCGTGGGCGTCGCTCCCCCGGCCTCGTCGGTAAGATCGGTAAGTTCACAACTGCATCCTGGAACGCCTACACCCTTGCAGGTCCACGCGGCGTCGCGGTTTGCCTTTGGCATCACGTCGGTGCACTTCGACGGGGGCCCGGTTCCCGACCTGAACCGGACGCCGCGGAGCGGTTACTCCTGCCCGGCCGCAACAGAGATGATGCGACAGGTCCCGGAGGAGAGCATGTCGGAGCCCCGCACATTGTTTGAGGAAATGACACCGTTTGGCCCGACGATGGATGACCCGGTACGTTTGCTCTCTCAGTGTCTCGCTCTGCCTTGTCTCATTTGCTCTCTCAGTGATTCGTAGGCCTATTGGACGGGACGCAATGAGAACGATATGCAAGCCATGATCTTCGAGGGTGGCTTCATCAACGAAGGCAGCGTCGGGACAAGGACACATGATCAGTGGGCACAGCCGCAGGATGGGGTGGAAATCGATGGCGAACGGCTGTTCTCCACCTAGTAGACGCATGCAACAACCATCTGCATCGATCCCAATGAGGAGGCGCCAACATGGCATGTGCTGACCAGGGATGATGCTGGCAAGAAGAAGGGGGAGCCACAGGATGAGTAGCTTCAACGAAGACGAGGACAAATGTTTGTGCGAAGCGTGGCTCGCGACTAGCAATGCATGACTGCATAAATGGCGCCCAGCAAAAGGGCAAGGTCTACTAGGCGGATTCAAAGGTGGTCCAAGAGTACGAAGAGAGAAAGCGTCACGCGCCCTACGAGATGAAGAGCGATCGCACGGAAGAGTCCATCAGAAAAAGATGGAACTACATCAAGCAAGAGACCTCCAAGTTATGCGCCGCCATTGATCATGTTGTTGCCCACCCCACGAGCGGCGTGGGCATGCTTCGAGTGGTAAACAAACGAGCATCATCATTCCATATGTGTAAGCAAACCATGAACCTAACTTTTACCAATTGCAGGTACCCAGGGCCTTAGTGAAGTTCAAGGAAACAAATAGGAAGGGCTTCTATATGGTCCATTGCTGGAAAATGTTGAAGGACGCACCAAAGTGGAGGTTTGGCTATGCGGCCTACCATGAAGCCGTCAAGAATGGGAATCCTCGTTGGTCGTCGACGGCAAAGATGACGATCGTGGGTAGAAACCTTTGCCACTTCGTCCCCGGGGCCATAAAGCCACCAAGGCCGACCTTGCATGGGAGGCATCAGCCCTTGCGTTAAGTCAGACCTTGGAGAAGATCATGGCGGATAATCAAGCCACCATGAGCTTAAGGGATGAGAAGAAGGGTCTAGAAAAAGAGGCCACAAATGCCATCTGCCTCAACCTCACAAAAGAGGTTATTGAGGTCCAAAGGATGGACATCGAGACCAAAAAGGCAGACGCTGATGCCAAAATGAGTGACGCCGAGGCCAAGATCTGGATAGAGGACACACGGATCATGCTGGCCGACTTGAGCAACATTGACAATGACACCATGGCATGGTTCCTGAAGAAGCACACCGAAATCCGCGCGGGAGACGCCTGATCTGCGGCTCTATTGTCAACCACCATCGTCTCTTTTTGGACTATATTTTCCGCTCTGCCCATGTTTGGGCACCTTTTGTACTAAATTTTGTGTCGTACCTTGTGCATAATGTGATGAACTTATTTGAGTCCTCAATTTGAGTCAATATGATGGCTATATGTTCATGTTATTTGCTTCTTTTTCCTCTTTTTCGATATTTTTGGAAAAAAATTAGCCCGCGGCAAATATGCATCGGGCCGTTGGAGATACCCAACGCAAAATCATTTATTGCATGAAAGATCTTGTCATCGAACGAAAGGCCGAAGATCATTTATTGCAGACGATGCCATCTCCATTGCTAGGAAACCAACAAGAAAACAGCGACCAAAACCTTAACATAAACTGCTAAAACGACTATTTTTTATTGAAATTTCACGAATAGATCGGGTTCCAACTCATTCCGACGCTAAAAGCATCTCCACCAACTCCCCCAATAGTGGCCCCGATAGCATTTTGGGGGCCGGCATAAAAAATGGGCTCGCACCGGTACGCCCCAAAAGGTGTTGGCTAGTTTTCGAGCCCAACAGAATCACCGGCAACCTCGTGTCAGCCCCTTCGCGAAGGGCGCGAATCGGGTGCGCTGGCGCCTCGCAACACGGCGGTTTTCGCGGTTGGGGGCGCTTTGGCAGGGAGAGGACACAATGGTTCGCATCGAAAACGACGCGGGAAGGTTGGTCGTCGGCGTTAATGGCCTTCCGCGCGGAAACCGAAGCGGCAACGAGTGACGCGATTGGGCACGCGACGTAAATGCGACGCAGAAGCTGAGGCGCGGGTAGTTTGCAACCCTATTTAAGTACGTACGACGTCCACCGCCATTGCGCTATCCTCTCATCTCCACCACCATAGCCCCGCCATCCTCTCCTCTCCACCACCCCCGCCGCGCCATCATGTCCTCTCCACCACAACAATGACGTGGTGGCTCCATACGACGTACTCCATGGTCGGCCCCAACGCCCGCACGCCGCCTGCGGCGCATCAACCACCACCGCATCCACAGCCGCCGCAGCCCGACGCCGACATCGACTACAACTCCGTCGACCCACGGTTTGAGGTGTGGCATGAGGCGTACGTTGCAGACGCATAAGCTGAGGCAGCGGAGGAGGCGGCGCAGTGGGGCGAGCAGCCGCAGGCCCCCGCTAACCCGGAGCAGGCGGCAATCCTCGCGTCCTTGAACGCGCAGCGCTTCCGGAGGCTGAAGGAGGAGCAGCGCGAATTCATCAACGACGCGAACCTCGAGCACGCCGTCGAGATATCCCACCAGCGAGCGGCCACGGACGAGGCGGGGCGCCTCCTCATGGCGGCGGAGCGAAGAAATCTCATCAAGCTAAACGCTTAGCGGCACGCCGAGGCGTTCGCCCGCGAGCAAGCGAGGCTTGCTCAGAACGAGGCGTCTCGCCGATGGCTGGCATCACTGAGGGGACAGCGTCGCCGGCAAGCACCTGCGATGCCGGCGCCATGCTCCACCAACAGATGCGTGAAGCAAGGGCAAAATGGTGGGCACGGAAGCAGGCGGCGAAGGGCAAGAACGACGACGAGGCAGGCCCGTCACGCGACCCCAACCAACAGTCAGTAGATTAGGGTTAAGTTTAAATTTTATTAAGTTTAAATTCAAGTAATTTTTTGTATGAACTTCGTATGAATTTCTTTTTTAAATTTTATTTGAAATTTAAATTTCTATTGGAGATGCCGTATGGGATGCGCCGGTGTGGGAATAGCATCCCAAATGGAGGATGCTCTGTCGACACTCCCGATACAACAGTATCACGCTCCTACCGACACCTATTTAAAAGCCGTTAGTAGAGATACTCTAACAAAGCCAAAAAAAAAAAAAGAGGAAACCGATCTATAGAAGAAGAGGCTGAAATGGAGGCGGCGGCTTTCTTTCCTGTCTCGGATTCCAGTTGCTGTGTTTCGTTCGTCTCGTGTGACTAGCTGCTAAAGAGGTGGCTGCTGCATGATGAGTGGACACCCGCGCGGCGAGGTTAGACAGGGACACGTTGCGCGCCCTCGTCCAACGAGGAACAAGGCCAGGGATCCTGTGTTTCCTTTGAGCCGTCGGACATGACTCCTTTCCGCGCTGTTTCCCTGATATTTGACCGATATCTGGGCTGGCTGCGAGGGCGGATGGGGAAGAAAGCGGTGGTCAGCCCCGTTCGGTAGGGAAATTGTTTTGTGTTTCCTCACAAAATTTACTTGCTCTCTGACTCGGTAATAGTAAATTTACTTGCTCTCCGTCTACGCCTGAACCATCAGTCTAAGATTGGTTTAGCACGTACTAGCACTAAATTTGTTTATCTACTTAGTTTGTTTTTAATCTGCCTCTACTATGATGATTCTGGTTGATAAATGTGAATATGTTCACTATATTTGTTGAAATACATATTGCAAAATTTTATGATAATCCATATTATTCTACTTCAACCTCACACTTTTAATTTATATTGTTCAAATTGTCAGATATATTTGACCTACAAATGAGGCCTGGCTGTCAAAGATTAGCATTTTTTTTGTTTCCATCTGCCATGTGAGGAGAAGAATACTCAAATTTCTCACCACTCGAGAAATTTGAGTAATCTAGTCGTACCCGGATAGATCTCTCGAGACCTGGCTCAAAATATAAGGGCCTAACCACCATAAGTCTAGAGCTAGGGCATATGAAATCTTAGCCTCTCTACGAGATCATAGTCGAAACCTTCGGCACTCCATTGTAACCCGATATTTTCAATAATCAAGATCAGACAAGCAGGAAGTAAGGGTTTTACCTCACCGAGGGCTCCGAATCTGGGTAAATCTCTCTCCCCGTTTGTTTGGTATCCGATGTCTCGTGTTAGCAAGCAGGATTCCGTCAACCCTAAGCCCCAAAAGGAGGGCATTGATGAGAAATACCCTCGACAACCGAAGATCACGTATTGCAGACGATGCTATATCTATTTTCTATAATCAAGAAAACGGCGACCAAAACCTTAATATAGACAGCTGAAAAGACTACTTTTATTAAAAAATCCACGCATAGATCTGGTTCCCACTCCTTCCGACATCGGCGAAGTTGGCCGGAGGAGGGGGAACATATAACAAAAATGCTTTCTACCGTCGCCTACTTCTCTGGGAGACAAGTCTAAAACCAACCAAAAGGTGTACAAAATAAGTCATAACAGAGGTTTCGAGGGTGCCCAACTTCCCCATCCGCTCTTAGATTCAAAAATTCAAGGCGGCAAAGGTTTTTTCTTTAGAGGCGGCGGCTTTCTTTCGTTGGTAGTGTGTGGCTCTACTCGCAACAAACAGGCGTTTCGTACCTACCTACTACTATCTCCGTTTCAAGGAATAAGGTGCACACATATTTCAAGATGAACTTTGGGCATAAAAATTGAGCAATAAAATCTTGATTATATTATATGTAATTAGTACCGTTGGTTTCATTAAAAAAATTCTAATGATAATAATTTTATACAAATAATTTTTATATTAAAGTATTTTTGGTCAACAAAAAAAGCACGTAAAACAAGACCGTTTTATCTCTTAAAACGGAGGTAGTATTGGATAAGGAGTGATGCTGTGTCGCGTGACAGCTACTAGTAGGCTGCTGCATGATGAGTGGACACCCGCAGGCCGCGAGGTAAGGCCGGTGCCAACGCGGGCGGGAGTGGAGGCGGTACCGCCCGTGGCGGGGCGGGAGGCGGGCGGGACTGGAGCGGCAGGCGTTGGCGGGCTCGCCCGGCGGTAGCGCCCGCTACCGCCCGCATTGGCGGCGGGAGTGAGGCGGGAGCGGGGCGGGAGGCGGGGCGGCGCGTTGGCGGGCCGGGGCGGGAGGGGGGCGGGCGAGAGGGCGGGCGGGAGTGGGCGGTAGGCGGGCGGGAGTGGGGCGGTAGCGGGCGGGAGTGGGGCGGGAAAGGGGCGGTAGTGGCTGAGGTGGCGCGATCTGATTCGTCCACCTCAGCTAGCCGTTGGGGTAGCCGTTGGTACTTCAAAAAACCCTAAAATTTCAGCCCCCTCTATAAATACCTCCATCTGGTTTCACTCACTCCACACCCATTTCATCTCCTCCACTCTCCATTTCCACTCCCTCTCAACGCCATGTCTTCGTCCGGCGGTTCGAGCGACGGAATAGAGGGTGAGCTGATCGCTGCATTCCAGGCGGAGTACGAGGAGGAGATGCTGAACGAGGAGGAGGAGGAGGAGCCAAGACGGCCGCGACGCCGCCGAGAGGTCATCAGACGTGATCGTCTTGGTGCCCACGATCGGCTGTTCGAGGACTACTTCGCCGACGACTGCAACTACCCTCCGAGCTTCTTTCGCCGAAGGTATCGGATGAGGCGATCCCTTTTTCTGCGCATTGTGGATAGATTGGGTGATTACTCTCCGTATTTCACCCAAAGATTTGATGCTCTCAACCGTCCTGGTCATTCTCCCCTACAAAAGTGTACTCGCGGCTTTGCGTACGTTAGCTTATGGAGCCTCTGCGGATACGATAGATGAGTGGCTTAAGTTAGCTAGACAAACTACATCGGATTGTCTAGATAGATTCTGTGAAGGCATCATTGCTCGTTACGGGGAGACGTTTTGCCGTCGACCAAGCCGTCGAGGATACTCGGCGTACGTTAGCGAAAGCCGAGGAGCGTGGCTTTCCGGGCATGTTAGGGAGCATCGATTGCATGCATTGGCAGTGGAGGAACTGCCCAGTGGCTTATGCTGGTCAATTCACAAGGGGAGACATCAAACACCCTACCATAATCTTAGAAGCCGTTGCGTCGTATGATCGTTGGATCTGGCATGCCTTTTTTGGAGTGGCCGGGTCGAACAACGACCTCAATGTACTCAACCAGTCGCCGTTGTTCACGGATGTGCTTAGGGGAGAAGCACCCGTAGTGAACTTCACGGTGAATGGACACGAGTACAACTATGGTTACTACCTTGCCGACGGCATCTACCCCTCCTGGCCGGTGTTCATGAAAGGTGTTACTCTTCCACAAAGTGAAAAGCAGCGAATGTTCACTGCTGCTCAATCAGCTTGGCGCAAAGATGTGGAGTGTGCCTTTGGAGTGCTGAAGGCTAGGTTCAACATTCTAGCAGTTCCGGGACGCTCCTTCTCGAGGCGTACTCTTGGGTTGATCATGCGTGCATGTGTCATTCTGCACAACATGATCATCGACGATGAGTGTGGTACAAATTTGGAGCACAACTATGAGACCGTTGAGTCCAATGTCGGCCCTGCAATACACCACCATGCACCACCAAGCCTAGCAGCGAGGATTCAGATGGACAACGAAATGAGGGACTCACCGGTGTATACACAGCTCCAGCAAGATTTGATTGAGCATGTGTGGGCTCATAATGCATAGATTATGTAATTTTTTCAAATTTTTATGTAATTTTTTCAAATTTTTATGTAATTTATTTTTATGATGTAATCAGTTACAATTTTAGTTCAATAAAATAATTTCCTTGCATTATTTTTAATGTTGTAATCTGAAAAAGAAAAGCTAATGTTGAGGAGAGAGAAAAGCTGATGTGGAGGAGAGAGAAGTGAGAGGTCTCACTATAGCCCATGCATTGGTAAGGTGGGGTGAGAGTGGGGTGAGAGTGGAGTGAGAGTGAGTAAAAAGCTGACGTGGCGAGGCTAGAGTGGGGCGGTGCATTGGCACCAGGCTAAGACAGGGTCAGGGATCCTGTGTTTCCTTTGAGCCGTCGGACATGACTCCTTTCAGCGCTGGGTGGGAGATATTTGCCGGATCTGGGCTGCCCGGCTGCGAGGGCGATGGGGAACAAAGCGGTGGTCAGCCCGTTGGGGCAATGGACATGGACAGGATCACATGTGTAGTCACTCCATCCACACGTAGTAGGAACTTTTATATATGAACCGCTTAACAACTAGACTTTCACAGCAGTAACACAATCGTACTGTCGTCTTCTTCATCCAAATTGCATCGACCAGATACTTCTGATTTCCAGTTACATTGCCGTAATTATTTGTAATTTTTCTCCATGATTTTACACTTAAGATTTGGACAATAGCTAAATGCCAGAATCAGGATTCACAAGCTGTAAGCGTCCTTGCTAGATTAGGAAATTGCAAGAAGAAACGGGAAGAGGGAAAATGAGTAGCTTCTTGTTTGTGCGTGCGTGAGATGGTCCGCTCATGGCGGCACAGTGCGAAGAACCTTGTTGTCGGACGGCCGAGCGGTCTCTTTCCGTGCCGACTTCAGACTTCACCTGCTCATCACATCAACGGGTCAGGTGAGGAAACATCCTGGCATGATCATGCGCAATGGGTGGCAAAGATCGATCTTTCATCGTGTCAGACGCAAGCTGAATGGCGCCTGTCCCGTGCACGTGAGCCTGTCACATCAACGTAATTGCCCGTGGTTACCTGCAGTTCGGAAGTTAAGTTGTGTGAGAATTAGTCGTGTGTTAGTCACGCGGCTACTGGAGAAAATCCTTCAGCTAAGCTAGTGATTGAGTGAATTAGAAGTTAGTTCGTTGAAGGCCAAGTTGTGGGAAATCTTAGCTACATGCATCATCTCTGCAACCAGCTCGGGTAGATAAAGAGACAAGCATGAATAAAGCAGGTCCTCCTGGCAGCTCGGGTAAATAGAGAGATAAGGGCATCTTTACGAGGGTGACGCAAATAGATGCCCAAATTGATTGGCTACATCCGTTTGCATCGTCTATGGACATCGAAATAGTTCGCTAGGTCAAGATTATCCGTTTGCGTCGCGACGCAGCCCCAGCGTTCCAACGCATTTCATCCGACGAGACCGGCATGTGTACTAGAGAAAAAATTATTTATCATGGTAGATATGATTACAATCGGGATTCTGAAACATGTTAAAATTAATTAAACATAGAAACGAATTAGACACTAACATTTCTAGGTACAATCTAGCTATTTTTCTTTGAAGGCCCCACCTCGTCATCCTCACGAGATAATTCCTGCTCATCACCTCCTTGAAAGAGGCATTGTCGGTCGACGCGTCCGAGGAGCTTGTGTCCCCCTCCGATGAGTAGTTATTGGGGTCTTCGTCGTCGTCGGTGCACGCCTGCTGCGCCTCCGCCCGTGGCTTCGCCTTCGCTCGGACCCTTGCCACCTTCTTTGCCACCGCCGCCTCCTCGACCGCCTCCAGGCGTCTCCACCTTCCATCTTCATCCTCTTCCTTTTCCCTCCTCCTCGTCCTGGCCGTCATCGGCGATGGCCTCCCACTCCTCCTCCTGGCCGTTCGTCGGCGGGAAGCTAGAGCTGCTCGGCGTGGCAGCTCTATCCCACCAATGGCGCCACCCCGACGGCTTCCCCTCGCTATCGGTGTCAGTGGTAGAGTTGAATGGCACCGGCCGGCTGCAGTTCAGGCGTACGGGTCTTATTGAGCGGGGATTAATGGTAGCGCATATAACGAAGAGGGTTGCAGTTACTCTTCCGTGACGGTTCGCGCTTCATTCCGGTGGTTCGCGGGTCGATCGATGCGGTTGCCGCTCCAGCGGTTGCCCTTCCCGGCTGTGCTTAAATTTCGCCGGCTCGAATCTGGATCGCTACCAAGCGGGTCTGTGGGACAAACACGGGGACACTCGGCACGATCGCGCATCCGCAGAGGCGCAAACGTGATGCATATTTGGACCGAGTTTGCGTCTCCACGGATAGCCCGGTCACTATGCGGCTCCCCGCTGAAGCAGGATGCAGACACATTTTTCGATCGCACGAACACAAACGGTTACTCAGCGTCCGTTTGGAGATGCTCAGATGCCCTAAGGAGCAAGTGGATTTGGTGTGGTGCTCCCTGCTCTGTGTATAAATGGAGATCAACATCCAAGGCCCTCCTCCCACACACACACACTAGAGAGCAGAGCAGAGTCTTGCACCAGTATCTGCCCTCTCCTGTACGTAGAGCATCCATCAGGTTCACGGACAAACATGTCCCCGATGAAGGTGTTCGGGCACCCGATGTTGACGAACGTCGCACGGGTGATGCTCTTCCTGGAGGAGGTCGGCGCCGAGTACGAGCTCGTGCCCGTCGACTACCTCGCCGGCGAGCACAAGCGCCCCCAACACCTCCAGCTAAACGTAAGCAGACGACAATTCGTCGGTCTCACCGTATCAGGTGATGATTTCTGACAGAGATGATGCTACCTTTTCCTTGCAGCCGTTTGCGAAGATGCCTGGGTTCCAAGATGGCGATCTCGTCCTGTTCGGTGAGCCCTCCCTCCATCCAGCCGTACTTGGCACGAATCAATCATTCCTGTCTGTTATGTTAATCTTTATATTCGCTTCTCTAACAAACACTGCCGACGAGTGAGTTCACAGAGTCGCGCGCTATCGGCAAGTACGTCATCCGCAAGTACGGGACAGCCGACCTCGACCTCCTCGGAGAAAACAGCGGCATCGAAGCATCAGCAATGGTGGACCTGTGGACGGAGGTGGAGGCCCAGCAGTACTACCCGGCCATCGCGCCCGCCGTGTTCGAGTGCATCATCAATCCCTCCATAATGCGTACCGCGCCGACGAACCAGACCGGCGTCGACGAGAGCCTGGAGCGGCTGAGGGGTGTGCTGGGGATCTACGAGGACCGGCTGGAGAAGAGCAAGTACTTGGCCGGGGACTCCGTCAGCTTCGCCGATCTGAACCACATCCCATTCACCTTCTACTTCATGACGACGCCGCACGCGTCTCTGTTCGATGAGTACCCCAAGGTGAAGGCCTGGTGGGAGAGCCTGATGGCAAGGCCGGCGGTGCAGAGGGTCTGCAAGCATATGCCTACCAAGTTTTAGTTGCGTACTTCGTCCCGTTCCTAAATAAGTGGTCATCTATCTCTAAATTTTATCCACAAAAAGTGTACTCCTATCTTTTTAATATATTTTAACAGTTTCTCTTTAATCACACGAAAATCAAACCCAATAATATTAAGCACAAATTCTTCTTGTTTTCTACATGCATTTAGTTTATTGAAGATGAAAGATTTAAAGAGGAGAGATGCATGTTTCCATATTTTTCACTGTATTTCATAATTTAACTTAAAAAATTCGTATGTACACTTATTTGTGGACGAAGGTAGTACATATTTATATCCGCCTCTGCCTGTGATGAGTCCATTCACTGGGACCTTGATGCTTTGAGATATGTGTTGCCAAACGTACTAAAAAGTAACGAAACAGCGAGATTTCCTTCATGCGAGATCTGGGACAAAGTAATTTTCCCGTGTCAAGTGAATTTGATGTGGAATAAATGGATATATGTTCAGTATTGAGCATGCCTAATTTTTTTCACTACAGTATTAAAGCTCAATCGGTGTCCGTGTACGTTGGTCGTTAATTTGCTACCGTCCGAGCATGGAGAAAATCAGCCCCTCATCTTGAACCGGAATGTAAGAAAAAATCGCAAAAAAGTAAAGTATGATGTTTTTATTTCCAACCGGGCTTCTCACCCATTTTCGCAAAATGGAAATACAATGTTCAACTGTGACGCAAAAATAGAAACCTTTGTGACGCTTCACGAGAAAGGGGTAGGAAAAAGAGAAGCGAGCTGGGCATTAACAGAAACCCACTGTGACGCTCCAAGTCAAGGTGTCACTATGGCGCAAAAACCTCTTACCACCTTTCACTCTTGTATGTTCAGACAAAACAAACATCACATCAAACAAAGTTCACCAAAAGAAGACCACATACTAACTTCCCAAGATAAACCAACTACTCAAGGTACTAGGAATAGACAGAACGCCAACACTCATCAACTTTGATCACCAAAGAGAAGAAAAAATATTAAAAAATAGGAACCACAAAACAATTAATAAAATTAGAAAAATATAGTCTACTGATAATTTACAGTTTAGATGAAGATATGCGTGAACCATTGGCCTCAAAAGGAGAAAACTAAGGTGTTACGTGATTAACATTGTTGATGGAGAGTAAATACACAATACTCAGCTCTTCTACAACTAAATGTTAGTGTCACATGGATAGCAAGAAGAGAATAGACAAGACTCTAGATTTTTATGATAAATTAGTCTATAAAAGCAACTGAATTAGTTTATCCTATCGGATCAATAATTCATGCCTCAAGAAATCTGGTGTAGGTAAAATGAAGAGCTTAATCGAAAATATCACCACAGCGAGATCGTGAACCAAAAAAAGTAAAGCACCCAGCAATAGAATAGTCAAATCAGGAAACAGAACTAGCACACCTGCTTTGGTTTGTTTTCTGAAGCTTTTGTGGAGTAAGATGCAGATGGTCTTACTGAAGAAGTACTTTGGGACACTCTTTACGCACTGTTAGAGAACCTGACCAGTTTGAATTGATCTTATATTTGTTAAAGATGATGCTGGAATGTTTTTAAAAAGTGAGCCCCATCGGCATTGAGTAACGTCCATAGATGCGCAATATTGAAATGAACTGTTATTCCAGATTTAACAACACGGTACACAGAACAAACCATTATTTTAACACCATTAGAATCAAACCATAGAGAAATTAACACATATTATATTGTGATCCAAATTTGTTCTAAGGAGAGGCTAACTTCTGACGAGCGAAGCGAGTCTCCCAGCTATACGAATCGATGCCACCGTCTATATATACCTCATTTAAGCCACCGGCTAGGGTTTATCAGATTATAAGATAACCCACCCCATGCGCCACTAAAACCTATTTCTGTGGCGCATCCCAACCCCATGCGCCACTAAAACTTAGTTTCCGTGGCGCTTGGACCACGGTGCGCCACATAAAATTGGCGCATGGGCTGGTGCACCACATAAAACTGGCGCATGGGCTGGTGCGGCACAGAATTACTATTTTAGTGGCGTCGATTCTGCAGCGCACTGCCCATGCGCCACAGAATGGCACTTTTGGTGCGCCAGTGAAGATCATTTCCCTACTAGTGTGGCACTAAGAACTATGAACAACATGAGAGAAATAGATCAAACTACTGCCACAAATCCGTATTCCAGAGGTGGACTACTCCCCCTTGATCATGGTGATGATGATGAAGACGTTGGAGAAGGTGGAGATCCCTCCGGTGGTGATCCTGGCGGAGTTTTCCCCCTCCAATATTTGATGTTGCAGCCTATGTTTTCGTTTTTCTGTCTTCTACGACGCTTTCCTCCTGAGAACTCTTCGAGGAAATATGTATTGTGATTTTTAGGTCAAAATACGTCGGTTAGCGAAAGAATCGGATCAATTGGACGATCGATGGCTGAAAGAGGGTGGGTGGCGCGCCCACCATGTTTGGGTGCGCCACATGTCCTCTTTTGGGCCTTATCCAAGTCTGCTTCAAAGCTTCAGGGTGCTTCTCCGTATGAAAAAGTGACGCTCCAAATATCCCAAGTCAATTTGACTCGGATTTCCTGTTGTGTAGAGTTATAAATCAAATAAAGGAGATCATTGGTAAATCCCCATAAATCAATATAAAATAAGGTATTATCATCATATATGTTGCAAATATGTGGAAATTCAATATGATAAAGGACAAAGTTCATGTATGCATTATACATGCATCACCATCGCACACGGTTACCGTGTGTACTCTTTTGGCGTATCGCCTACCTTTGCATAGCGACGGTTAGGTTTATCTTGTGATAGCCCATTTCAGCCGTGTGTGACAGCCCGATATGTACTAGTGTACATGCTAGTTCTGCCTCCTACATAGGTATGCGAGTTGGAAATGGAGGATCTTAGGAGGGGAATTAGTTAAAGTTAGGGAGCATCAACTAAGTAGTAACACCTAGGATTTTGAATTAACTCCGCTATTTGGAAGACGGAGGAAATGAAAGTGGAAGAAGTTATCGAAACTTGGAACCACATGTGTAGGATAACGTTGCATAGAAAACAAAAAATTTCCTACCGCGAACACGCAATCCAAGCCAAGATGCAATCTAGAAGACGGTAGCAACGAGGGGTTTATCGAGTCTCACCCTTGAAGAGATTCCAAAGCCTACAAGATGAGGCTCTTGTTGCTGCGGTAGAAGTTCACTTGCCGCTTGCAAAAGCGCGTAGAAGATCTTGATCACCGGCGCCACGAACGGGCAGCACCTCCGTACTCGATCACACGTTCGGTTGTTGATGAAGACGACGTCCACCTCCCGTTCCAGCGGGCAGCGGAAGTAGTAGCTCCTCTTGAATCCGACAGCACGACGGCGTGGTGTCGGTGGTGGTGGAGAACTCCGGCGGAGCTTCGCTAAAGCACGCGGGAGCTATGGAGGAGAGGGGGGCGGCTAGGGTTTGGGAGGGGGTGGCCGGCCACTTGGGGGGTGCGGCCAGGTGGTGGTCTTGAGGTGGCCGGCCCCCTCCCCTTGTCCCTCATTATATAGGTGGAAGCCCCAAGGGTTGGACTACAAGTCTGTGGTGACCCGGCATACCACTGCATGGTGTAGTATGCAAGTCTGATATAACACCAATGAAACACCGTTCCACTAGTATTATATCGCTCAGAGTGGTACAACAGAAACATATGCGGGTCCAAGGCATGTCTATAGAATTACAACATTGACTCTGTTACATAAGATCATCACGGCCTCCTACTTTACAATGAGGTAAAGCGCAAATAATTCCGGAAGAACGACTCGTAGACTAGTCTTATCACGAACTCTATTTGTAGAGTATTTAACCGCTACGAGAGGCTATGAATAGATTCTAGCTAAATAGGAGCTAAGTTTAGGAAGCTAGTTCCTTTCTATTGCTAATCTAGGTTTCTCCTTGTTGGATGTGGTATCTGCCTCTTCTGACAGGTTCCTGTCCCTTGAAGTAGTTGTTGACTCCTCGGTCTTCGTGTTGTACTGTAGATCCTCCATCGATGCCTCCTTATCTAAGCAGGGGATTTAAGAGTGGGATGAGTACGAGCGTACTCAACAAGTTCATTATAGGAAAGAGGTGTTTAATGCACTAGCTACGGCATTAGATCAGAAAGTCTAATACCAATGCAGGTTTTCATAACCATTTCTTCAAGAGGTTGCTTTTATTCAGAAAAACTATGTCCGTCAGCCTTCACCGGTTTACTAGAACTTCATGGAGCTCCTTTCCGGCCGCGTTCGCGAGTTCCATATCCCGGAACGGGGAGTGACGAGTCACGGTTCTTTACACTCTGCAGAGGTGTGTTGCTTTACCCATAAGAGATCTTAACCTTGGTGCCAACCGAGCCGCGTGCTCGTCCACACTTCCTTTGGTGTGAGGCCCGGTATAAGGTCTAGCCAATCATGTTCCTCCGCTACCTCGAACACCCACCCTTTGTTGCATGCGCCGACCCTGAGTCCACGTCGGTCCCATTATTCCTGTAGATTTCAAGGTGGACCCCGACCACGACAACAGTGCTGGGCTCTACCATACACTCCTACGCCGGTGGCTGCAACCCATCCTAGACCGCAATACCGTGGGGACTTAGGACTCCCCAGCCTCACCATCTTGCTCCTTCGGGCGACAAGTGTACTACGGACTATGCCGTGGGGACTTAGGACTCCCCAGCCTCACCAGCTTGCCCCCTTGGATTACAAGTGTACTACGGTAAAGCGCATCCGTTGATGAACGAGAGGTGGAAACACTTTTGACTACTCCGTCCCACTCCGGATCTTATGGTTAACACGGGTATTACGGCACAAGAATCACTGGCGACATTTGTTGTTTAATCCTAGATGGATATAAACCCGTGCAATGGAACCTCCACCATATCAACACAATCCATGGTTCCATTGCCCACCACATAGTCATATTCATAGTTATGAAAGTAGTGGTTTTGATTTTTATGCAATAGTGATAACCATAATACTTTGCAAGTAATTTGATAAAAATACTCAAATGACATGAGCAAGTGATGAACTTGCCTTTCTTGACTGCAAGATTATGCGAGGCAAGGTCTTCGATACGCAATAACTCCAAATTCTGAAATAGCATCATCGTCCGGTAAGGACGATGTTTAAAAGATTGGCAAGGATGCATTAATGCATAAGTATGAGATGCAATCGCTCTAAGCGTGACCTAACCCCGATGATTTAGGATCAGTGAGTTGTAATGATTGGTTCAGGGTGTGTTGCACTTTTAGAATGATTCTCATACAAGGTTCTTATTCAGGTGTGGTTACATGGTATCATGAACAGGTGCTGCAAGATATCATAATAATAGCATTATTAGCACACAACAATAACATTTGGTATAATCCTAACATGTGATGACTAGTGGTTGGTTTTAATACTACATGGCATGGTTGATGATTAATTATCATATACTTTAAAAAGAATAACTTTTGAAGAATATGTTCTTTAATAAAGAACAAGTATGAATAATTAGGTTGGGGTTGTTTAGGTTTGCTATTGAATTTCCTAAGTAAAGATTGGTTGGTTCCTAAATAGGATGTTTGTTAATTATTTAACACTAGTAGGGTTTAGTGGATATGGGATATGATGTTAATATTAGCATGGTTGCTATTGGAGTTCATCACAATGATGTGATGCTAGTTAAGGTTAATTAAGGATGAGATCCTTGTGATAGGAACTAGGTTTGATTAAGATGAACACATGGGATGCTAATTAGTAGTGATAGGGTTCCCATATGTTATGTGGATTTGAACAAGCATTTAGTTGCTAAATATGAATCTATGATTACTAATGAAGTAACATGATCACATGTTACTTAGGGTTTATGTTTGGGAATAATTTAGGGTTCATATGAAGTAGTGGAGCTAAGGTTCCTAATTGAATTAGGGTTTTGGGGTTCCACATGAAATGATGAGTTCCTAGTTTTCTACCATATGGAACTAGGGTTTCTTAATCACCATATAGTTCTATGATTAATAACTTCAATTTAAAGTTGAAGTCATTAATAATTTGGGAATATAAACAATATTGAATTTGGCATTTTATTATTTTAAATAATTAATAACTAGGTAATTATTAATTAGGGTTTAATTCTCACTAATAATGATTTAACAAATAATAAATAAAGAAAATTAGATTTCATGTTTTTCTTTATTTATTTATTGGTTATTATTTAATTTGGATAGTTTTCCTAATTTCTGAATTTTAATTGTATTAAGAATTAAAATAAAAAGTTTAAATAACAAGTATTAAATAATTGAATTTTTATTAAAAATAAAAATTTCATTTTATATTTTTATTGGATAGAGTTTACTTTTCTAAGAATTTTGATATATTATTTACCTTTTTCTGAGTTATAATGAATTTTATATGAATTTGCAAAGTATCAGGTATTTCCTGGATTTAAATTTTAAGTAGAAATACAATTTGTACCGGTTCGGGTTTACCCCAAGTCGCAGACATGTGGGGTCAAAGCCAGGTCAGATGCCACATGGGCAAAGACTGGTCAAAGACCTCGTGGGGGACCCACTGACCACGTTGCTCCCGCCGGCGGCCAGAAAACGACCGCGCCGCCGATTTAAGGCCTACTGGGATGCGTGACTAGTATTTTTCGGACCCCCTCTTCACGCTGAGTCCGATTGTGGTGTTGATTACTCGAATAGATCACCGGAGCATCACCGTCGAATGCATCTGCGGCGGCGCAACTCCGGCGAGTGCACGAATCGCATGCTAAGGTTGATGAAATTGCACAATTAAGGAGTCTCTGAGTGCGTCTACTCACCCTGATGATGTTGGGATGGTCGATGAGGAGGTTTGGCGACGGTGGCGAGCTCGATTTCAAGAATACCGAGGATTACCGGAGAAAGGGAACGGTGAGATTGGCCCGAGCTCCGATCTCCCCTTGATGCTAGGCTTCTACCGGACGTTGTACACGTCGAGGCGCACCTCCTCGACCTCTACACGGATGCTTGGGGCGACTCCGGTCGTCCGCTTCTTCTCCGACGCCGGTGGTAACTGGCAGACCATTGCCAGGGATAGGGAGTGAATGAGAGGGCGAGGCTAGGCGGGGAGTAACTAGGGTTCTTTGGCGGAGCTCCTGACGCGTTTATAGGGCTTGACAAGGACGGAATCGTCCTTTCCATCACCGGCGACGGCTCAGATACACCGGTGATGTCGGCAAGGTTTTGGGCACGAATCCCCTCGTGTTTGGATCAATTCGGACGCGGCTATACTTGAATTCATTGTTGAGCTGGTCGCAGGCGTCCGCGCTTGTCCTTATCGAGGACGGGGTCGTGGCCGACTGGCACCGCCGCGGTGGCGAGCTCGGGAAGGAGGACGAAGACGTTTCTCCTCTTATTTGGATACCGTTTCGGTGATGGGCTGAGTTGGGCTGTGTTGTGGGCCAGTGCTAGGCTCGGCAGCCGGGCTGCTGGTGGGCTGTGGCGGCCAGGTAAGGTCCAGGTCAGTCCCTTTTCTTTCTTATTTTCTTTTCTATTTTCTTTTTCTCTTTTTGGGTTTTGCTTATTTTTGAATTCAAATCTAACCTTTGTGGTTTTTGTAGACTTCTCAATTATGTTAATTTACTGAATATCTATCGTAATGACTATTACACCACTCTTCTAATTGAAGAAGGTATTTTATAATTGTTTAATTTTATATATGTGGGCTTATCCAAAATAGCAATTAATTATGAGTTTATATCCTCATTTTATTTTTATGTTTTTCTTGTGGATCAATCTGTTTGAGGTATTAGAGTTGATAATTCCAGCTCAAGGTATTTCAGGGGTTATCATTAGGACTTTTTATCTTATTTGATAAGTTGGGTGTTCACATATGATTTTATGTGAGCATCAATCTATTAGGGTTTTATGATTTCTATTTCACTCCCCTTGTAAAGTTAACACTATTATTATCTTAAAAGTACCTAAGGTAGGTATTGTCTCCCTCAAGGTTGCTCTTGGTTACAATAATAAGTGGTTGATAATCACACATGGGTTTAGTTATAGGACTTAGCATTAGGTGGCTCTTTGTTTTATAATTGAAGCATAGGATTTGATTAATGAACCACTAGGGTTCAAATGCTAATTACCTATGGACACATGGATTGAATCTCAATTATGGTCTGGGTTTATTTTATGATTGCCATAATGGTGTATAAACTAGGGTTGAGATATAATTCTAGTTTATGGAATTGGGATGACATCATATTGCATTTGCTAGGGTTTAATCTCCCCTAACCTTGATAAAGTGGTTGTTTACTTATCATTTTATGTTCTCCTCTAGTTACTATGATATTGAGAGTTAGTTTTATCTTCTACCAAATGGGCTTCTATTGTTAACCTCAATTTATCATTTAAGTAACTACATTGGTTATAGTTCTTTTTATAATTAACTTTGGTCATATGGATATATGGTTTCTCACCATAGAAAGTATAGAGTTTTACTCTAAGGTTTTCTTATGTTTCTTAAATGAAGAATATGTGGAATGTAGGTATGGTAGAATTCTACTTATGATCACCAATTGAATCACAAGTTAAGGTTGGAATATAAGCCTAGGGTTGCCTACTAGTTACCACCCTATGATTTCATGTGGTGAATGAGATCTACTTATCCTGTTAGGGTTTATTCTCCATACCTCAAGTTCTTAGGGTTTATGATCATCACTTAATTAATAATGATCAAGGTTTGGCTTCCTAAGGATCTCTCATTAAATGGGGTTCTCGCTTCCATGATCAAGCATTGTCTAGATTAACTAAACATAATATCTCCCTTATAGTTTCTTGAGTGGACATGGTTATGGTTGTCTCAATTATCTTGAGTATAACACCATGGTTTGAGCTCTTTCATTTAAGAACAGATTATTCTAGGGTTTATGGTGTACTCCTAATATCTCCTTAGGTATCTAGGCTAAGGTTTCATTTGTCTAGTTTAATTGGGTTAGTCTCTTCCTCACCTCATCAATTCGGGGTATGGTATTATTCCATGTGATATTAGGTTATCTCCCCACTCCAAAGGAAATGGTTTTCAACCTAATACTTTAATTCAATGATTGTCCTTGAGTCTTAAATAGGTAAAACTAAGAGTGGTATGAATGGTCTCACTCATTTGGGAAGGACTTGAATGATACTCTAGGGTTCCTCTTGAAGATGATGATTGATACGTCTCCGACGTATCGATAATTTCTTATGTTCTATGCCATATTATTGATGATACCTACATGTTTTATGCACACTTTATGTCATATTCGTGCATTTTCTGGAACTAACCTATTAACAAGATGCCGAAGTGCCGATTCTTGTTTTACTGCTGTTTTTGGTTTCAGAAATCCTAGTAAGGAAATATTCTCGGAATTGGACGAAATCAAAGCCCGGGGGCCTATTTTTCCACGAAGCTTCCAGAAGTCCGAAGACGAGACGAAGAGGGGCCACGGGGTGGCCAAACCCTAGGGCGGCGCGGCCCCACCCCTGGCCGCGCCGGCCTATGGTATGGGCCCCCCGTGCCGCCTCTTGACTTGCCCTTCCGCCTACTTAAAGCCTCCGTGACGAAACCCCCAGTGCCGAGAGCCACGGTACGGAAAACCTTGCGAGACGCCGCCGCCGCCGATCCCATCTCGGGGGATCCAGGAGATCGCCTCCGGCACCCTGCCGGAGAGGGGAATCATCTCCCGGAGGACTCTACACCGCCATGGTCGCCTCCGGAGTGATGAGTGAGTAGTTCACCCCTGGACTATGGGTCCATAGCGGTAGCTAGATGGTTGTCTTCTCCTCATTGTGCTTCATTGTTGGATCTTGTGAGCTGCCTAACATGATCAAGATCATCTATCTGTAATTCTATATGTTGTGTTTGTCGGGATCCGATGGATAGAGAATACTATGTCATGTTAATTATCAAGTTATTATACATGTGTTGTTTATGATCTTGCATGCTCTCCGTTTCTAGTAGAGGCTCGGCCAAGTTTTTACTTTTAACTCCAAGAGGGAGTATTTATGCTCGATAGTGGGTTCATGCCTGCATTGACACTCGGGACGATGACGAGAAAGTTCTAAGGTTGTGTTGTGCTTGTTGCCACTAGGGATAAAACATTGGCGCTATGTCCGAGGATGTAGTTGTTGATTACATTACGCACCATACTTAATGCAATTGTCCGTTGTTAGCAACTTAATACCGGAGGGGTTCGGATGATAACTCTGAAGGTGGACTTTTTAGGCATAGATGCGAGTTGGATGGCGGTCTATGTACTTTGTCGTAATGCCCAATTAAATCTCACTATACTTATCATGTCATGTATGTGCATTGTTATGCCCTCTCTATTTGTCAATTGCCCGACTGTAATTTGTTCACCCAACATGCTTTTATCTTATGGGAGAGACACCTCTAGTGAACTGTGGACCCCGGTCCATTCTTTAATACTGAAATACAAATCTTCTGCAATACTTGTTTTTACTATTTTCTCTGCAAACAATCATCTTCCACACAATACGGTTAATCCTTTGTTACAGCAAGCCGGTGAGATTGACAACCTCACTTGTTTCGTTGGGGCAAAGTACTTTGGTTGTGTTGTGCGGGTTCCACGTTGGCGCCGGAATCTCCGGTGTTGCGCCGCACTACATCCCGCCACCATCAACCTTCAACGTGCTTCTTGGCTCCTCCTGGTTCGATAAACCTTGGTTTCTTTACGAGGGAAAACTTGCTTCGCTGTGCGCATCATACCTTCCTCTTGGGGTTGCCCAACGAACGTGTGAAATACACGCCATCAAGCTCTTTTTACGGCGCCGTTGCCGGGGAGATCAAGACACGCTGCAAGGGGAGTCTCCACTTCTCAATCTCTTTACTTTGTTTTTGTCTTGCTTTATTTTATTTACTACTTTGTTTGCTGCATTATATCGAAAACACAAAAAAATTAGTTTACTTGCATTTACTTTATCTAGTTTGCTTTATTTACTATTGCTAAAATGGCCAACCCTGAAAATACTAAGTTGTGTGACTTCACTAGCACAAATAATAATGATTTCTTATGCACACATATTGCTCCACCTGCTACTACAGCGAGAATTCTTTGAAATTAAACCTCGCTTTACTTAATCTTGTCATGAGAGAGCAATTTTCTGGTGTTAGTTATGATGATGCTGCTGCCCATCTCAATAATTTTGTTGAACTATGTGAAATGCAAAAGTATAAAGATGTAGATGGTGACATTATAAAATTAAAATTGTTCCCTTTCTCATTAAGAGGAAGAGCTAAAGATTGGTTGCTATCTCTGCCTAAGAATAGTATTGATTCATGGACTAAATGCAAGGATGCTTTTATTGGTAGATATTATCCCCCTGCTAAAATTATATCTTTGAGGAGTAGCATAATGAATTTTAAACAATTAGATAATGAACATGTTGCTCAAGCTTGGGAAAGAATGAAATCTCTCGGTTAAAAATTGCCCAACCCATGGATCGACTACTTGGATGATCATCCAAACCTTCTATGCAGGACTAAATTTTTCTTCGCGGAATTTATTGGATTCAGACTGCTGGAGGTACCTTTATGTCCATCACTCTTGGTGAAGCAACAAAGCTTCTTGATAATATGATGGTTAATTACTCCGAATGGCACACGGAAAGAGCTCCACAAGGTAAGAAGGTAAATTCTGTTGAAGAATCCTCTTCCTTGAATGATAAGGTTGATGCTATTATGTCTATGCTTGCGAATGATAGGACTAATGTTGATCCTAATAATGTTCCATTAGCTTCATTGGTTGCACAAGAAGAACATGTTGATGTAAACTTCATTAAAAATAATAATTTCAACAACAATGCTTATCGGAACAATTCTAGTAATAACTATAGGCCATATCCTTATAATAATGGTAACGGTTATGCTAATTCTTATGGGAATTCTTACAACAATAATAGGAATACACCCCCTGGACTTGAAGCCATGCTTAAAGAATTTATTAGTACACAAACTGCCTTTAACAAATCGTTGAGGAAAAGCTCAATAAAATTGATATTCTTGTTTCTAGAGTTGATAGTCTTGCCTCCGATGTTGATCTTTTGAAATCGAAAGTTATGCCTAATAGGGATATTGAAAATAAAATTGTTACTACAGAAAATGCCATCCAAGTTAGAATTAATGAGAATATAAGATTAATGGCTGAAGCTAGCGTGCTAGGTGGGATAGAGAAGAAAATGAAAAACTAGCTAAAAAGGAAAATGTAGCTAAAGTTTGGACGATTACCACCACTAGCAATGCTAATGATTCATATGTTGCTGCACCTCCTACTATCCATGATAAAATAATTGGTGTTAGCAAAGCTTCTACTCCTAGTGCAAAGCGCGCAAAATTACCTGAAACTGCTAAAGCTGCTGAAGCTGCTTGTGATAAAGCTGCTGAAATTTTTTCCAACCTTGGGGATGATAATCCCATTGCTTTAGATTGTAATGATTTAGATTTTGATGATTGCCATATCTCTGAAGTTATAAAGTTCTTGCAAAAACTTGCTAAGAGTCCCAATGCTAGCGCTATAAATTTGGCTTTCACAAAACATATTACAAATGCTCTCATAAAAGCTAGAGAAGAGAAACTAAAACTTGAAACTTCTATTCCTAGAAAGCTATAGGATGGTTGGGAGCCCATCATTAAAATGAGAGTCAAAGATTTTGATTGTAATGCCTTATGTGATCTTGGTGCAAGTATTTCTGTTATGCCTAAAAAAGTCTATGATATGCTTGACTTGCCACCATTGAAGAATTGTTATTTGGATGTTAATCTCAGCTGATAATGCTAAAAAGGAACCTTTGGGGAAAGTTGATAATGTTCATATTATGGTTAACAATAACCTTGTCCCCGTTGATTTTGTTGTCTTGGATATTGAATGCAATGCATCTTGCCCCATTATATTGGGAAGACCTTTTCTTCGAACCGTTGGTGCTACTATTGATATGAAGGAAGGTAATATTAAATATCAATTTCCTCTCAAGAAAGGTATGGAACACTTCCCTAGAAAGAGAATGAAGGTACCTTATGATTCTATTATTAGAACAAATTATGATGTTGATGCTTCATCTCTCGATGTTACTTGAGTTACACTTTCTGCGCCTAGCTGAAAGGCGTTAAAGAAAAGCGCTTATGGGAGACAACCCATGTTTTTACTCCAGTATTTTTGTTTTATATTTGTGTCTTGGAAGTTGTTTACTACTGTAGCAACCTCTCCTTATCTTAGTTTTATGTTTTGTTGTGCCAAGTAAAGTCTTTGATAGAAAAGTAAGTACTAGATTTGGATTACTGCACGGTTCCAGAATTCTTTGCTGTCACGAATCTGGGTCTATCTCCCTGTAGGTAGCTCAGAAAATTACGCCAATTTACGAGCATGATCCTCAGATATGTACGCAACTTTCATTCAATTTGAGCATTTTCGTTTGAGCAAGTCTGGTGGCCTAATAAAATCCATCTTTACGGACTGTTCTGTTTTGGCAGATTCTGTCTTTTATTTCGCATTGCCTCTTTTGCTATGTTGGATGAATTTCTTTGATCCATTAATGTCCAGTAGCTTTATGCAATGTCCAGAAGTGTTAAGAATGATTGTGTCACCTCTGAACATGTGAATTTTTATTATGCACTAACCCTCTAATGAGTTGTTTCGAGTTTGGTGTGGAGGAAGTTTTCAAGGATCAAGAGAGGAGTATGATGCAATATGATTAAGGAGAGTGAAAGCTCTAAGCTTGGGGATGCCCCGGTGGTTCACCCCTGCATATATTAAGAAGACTCAAGCGTCTAAGCTTGGGGATGCCCAAGGCATCCCCTTCTTCATCGACAACATTATCGGGTTCCTCCCCTGAAACTATATTTTTATTCGGCCACATCTTATGTACTTTGCTTGGAGCGTCGGTTTGTTTTTGTTTTTGTTTTGTTTGAATAAAATGGATCCTAGCATTCACTTTATGGGAGAGAGACACGCTCCGCTGTTGCATATGGACAAATATGTCCTTAGGTTCTACTCATAGTATTCATGGCGAAGTTTCTTCTTCGTTAAATTGTTATATGGTTGGAATTGGAAAATGCTACATGTAGTAACTCTAAAATGTCTTGGATAATTTGATACTTGGCAATTGTTGTGCTCATGTTTAAGCTCTTGCATCATATACCTTGCACCCATTAATGAAGAAATACTTAGAGCTTGCTAATTTGGTTTGCATATTTGGTTTCTCTAGAGTCTAGATAAACATCTAGTATTGAGTTTTGAACAACAAGGAAGACGGTATGGAGTCTTATAATGTTTACCATATGTCTTTTATGTGAGTTTTGCTGTACCGTTCATCCTTGTGTTTGTTTCAAATAACCTTGCTAGCCTAAACCTTGTATCGAGAGGGAATACTTCTCATGCATCCAAAATACTTGAGCCAACCACTATGCCATTTGTGTCCACCATACCTACCTACTACATGGTATTTACCAGCCATTCCAAAGTAAATTGCTTGAGTGCTACCTTTAAAATTCCATCATTCACCTTTGCAATATATAGCTCATGGGACAAATAGCTTAAAAACTATTGTAGTATTGAATATGTACTTATGCACTTTATCTCTTATTAAGTTGCTTGTTGAGCGATAACCATGTTTACGGGACGCCATCAACTATTCTTTGTTGGATATCATGTGAGTTGCTATGCATGTCCGTCTTGTACGAAGCAAGAGAGATCTACCACCTTCATGGTTGGAGCATGCATATTGTTAGAGAAGAACTTTGGGCCGCTAACTAAAGCCATGATTCATGGTGGAAGTTTCAGTTTGGACACATATCCTCAATCTCATATGAGAATAATAATTGTTGCCACATGCTTATGCATAAAAGAGGAGTCCATTATCTGTTGTCCATGTTGTCCCGGTATGGATGTCTAAGTTGAGAATAATCAAAAGCGAGAAATCCAAAATGCGAGCTTTCTCCTTAGACCTTTGTACAGGCGGCATGGAGGTACCCCATTGTGACACTTGGTCAAAACATGTGCATTGCAAAGATCCGGTAGTCCAAGTTAATTAGGACAAGGTGCGGGCACTATTAGTATACTATGCATGAGACTTGCAACTTGTAAGATATAATGTACATAACTCATATGCTTTATTACTACCGTTGACAAAATTGTTTCATGTTTTCAAAATAAAAGCTCTAGCACAAATATAGCAATCGATGCTTTCCTCTTTGAAGGACCATTCTCTTTACTTTTATGTTGAGTCGGTTCACCTATCTCTCTCCACCTCAAGAAGCAAACACTTGTGTGAACCGTGCATTGATTCCTACATACTTGCATATTGTACTTGTTATGTTGCTCTATGTTGACTATTATCCATGAGATATACATGTTACAAGTTGAAAGCAACCGCTGAAACTTAATCTTCCTTTGTGTTGCTTCAATACCTTTACTTTGATTTATTGCTTTATGAGTTAACTCTTATGCAAGACTTATTGATGCTTGTCTTGAAGTACTATTCATGAAAAGTCTTTGCTTTATGATTCACTTGTTTACTCATGTCATCACCGTTGTTTTGATCGCTGCATCCACTACATATGTTTACAAATAGTATGATCAAGGTTATGATGGCATATCACTTCAGAAATTATCTTTGTTATCGTTTTACCTGCTCGGGACGAGCAGAACTAAGCTTAGGGATGCTTGATACGTCTCCGACGTATCGATAATTTCTTATGTTCTATGCCATATTATTGATGATACCTACATGTTTTATGCACACTTTATGTCATATTCGTGCATTTTCACGGAACTAACCTATTAACAAGATGCCGAAGTGCCGATTCTGCTTTTCTCGCTGTTTTTGGTTTCAGAAATCCTAGTAAGGAAATATTCTCGGAATTGGACGAAATCAAAGCCCGAGGGCCTATTTTTCCACGAAGCTTCCAGAAGTCCGAAGACGAGACGAAGAGGGGCCACGGGGTGGCCAAACCCTAGGGCGGCGCGGCCCCACCCCCGGCCACGCCGGCCTATGGTGTGGGCCCCCGTGCCGCCTCTTGACTTGCCCTTCCGCCTACTTAAAGCCTCCGTGACGAAACCCCCGATGCGAGAGCCACGATACGGAAAACCTTGCGAGACGCCGCCGCCGCCGATCCCATCTCGGGGGATCCGGGAGATCGCCTCCGGCACCCTGCCGGAGAGGGAATCATCTCCTGGAGGACTCTACACCGCCATGGTCGCCTCCGGAGTGATGAGTGAGTAGTTCACCCCTGGACTATGGGTCCATAGCAGTAGCTAGATGGTTGTCTTCTCCTCATTGTGCTTCATTGTTGGATCTTGTGAGCTGCCTAACATGATCAAGATCATATCTGTAATTCTATATGTTGTGTTTGTCGGGATCCGATGGATAGAGAATACTATGTCATGTTAATTATCAAGTTATTATACATGTGTTGTTTATGATCTTGCATGCTCTCCGTTTCTAGTAGAGGCTCTGGCCAAGTTTTTACTTTTAACTCCAAGAGGGAGTATTTATGCTCGATAGTGGGTTCATGCCTGCATTGACACCTGGGACAGTGACAGAAAGTTCTAAGGTTGTGTTGTGTTGTTGCCACTAGGGATAAAACATTGGCGCTATGTCCGAGGATGTAGTTGTTGATTACATTACGCACCATACTTAATGCAATTGTCTCGTTGTTAGCAACTTAATACTGGAGGGGTTCGGATGATAACCTCGAAGGTGGAGTTTTTAGGCATAGATGCGGTTGGATGGCGGTCTATGTACTTTGTCGTAATGCCCAATTAAATATCACTATACTTATCATGTCATGTATGTGCATTGTTATGCCCTCTCTATTTGTCAATTGCCCGACTCGTAATTTGTTCACCCAACATGCTTTTATCTTATGGGAGAGACACCTCTAGTGAACGGTGGACCCCGGTCCATTCTTTAATACTTGAAATACAAATCTGCTGCAATACTTGTTTTTACTATTTTCTCTCGCAAACAATCATCTTCCACACAATACGGTTAATCCTTTGTTACGGCAAGCCGGTGAGATTGACAACCTCACTTTGTTTCGTTGGGGCAAAGTACTTTGGTTGTGTTGTGCGGGTTCCACGTTGGCGCCGGAATCTCCGGTGTTGCGCCGCACTACATCCCGCCGCCATCAACCTTCAACGTGCTTCTTGGCTCCTCCTGGTTCGATAAACCTTGGTTTCTTTCTGAGGGAAAACTTGCTGCTGTGCGCATCATACCTTCCTCTTGGGGTTGCCCAACGAACGTGTGAAATACACGCCATCAATGATTTGAATACTTGGATGTATATCCAAGGTTTAGCTCAAGGTTTGTTATTGCTTCTCTAATAAATACTATGGATCTCTCATCTCTGTTGGTTTGATGTATAATAATATGGAATATAGAGAAGGATATATATTTCTAGAGTTGATCTCCTTGTTATGTTTCCAAGATTGAAATAGAATGAATACCATGAGGTTCATGGTAGAATCAAGGATTAGTTTAAGACATGGAAAAGATAAGTGAAGAATGGTTTCTTCATTTTATTGTTACTAGATTTACCATTGAATATATGTTCATATGTTATGGCAAGGAATATCATGTTGTGATCTTCTATAAGATCAAGCAATTGATCATTGAGTAAAGTGTTGTTGTGTTGATTATTAGTTCCATTTGATCTAACCCCTTAGATCAAATCATCTCTACCCAAAACAAGGTTTTAACAAAGTCACTTTGAGGTTTATAGCGCTTGACTTGATGAGCTACTTCAATTCCATCAAGGTCAAGTGAAACTTCGATTCATCGTGGTCTGTTTTACTTTAAAGCGCGAAAATTCCCCAGATTTTCTATGCATGAATGCAATGCACACATTTGTTTCCTCTATTTTGTAACCCCATTACCTGGGATATTACAGTCTCTACCCCTTAAACTAAACTTCGTCCTCGAAGTTTGATCTCTCTCACGTTTCCGGAGTGTGGTTCTGACTTATGCAGACTACGACTTTTGTCGAACTCCATAGTGATCTTACTGGATATAATTGAATATATCCCTTGTCCAGATTCTTCCTGGATTCCTTTAAGATCTTTTCTCTGAACCATGACTTCTTACTTCAATTCCATGATTTCTTTCAATATTATAATCTTGTTTAATTTTCCCATTGAAGATTCAATGATTGGGACTTCTTCTGGTGCTGCTAGTCTTGTCTGGAGACTAATTTAATAACATACTCCTTATTGGTAAATAGGTCTTTGTTTTCCCTTACTACCAAAAGTGCAATAATGGTACTTGGTAAGGTACTTACCATGGAGATGGTCGTGATAGTTTATTTTCCTAAGAATGGATTAGACTCATTGAGTCCATGCAATCATGGTTTATAGTTGATACCTATAACTATTTTGGGTTATTTAGGTTCCATGTATGGAATCATCCTATTAGGATTTAAGTTTTGGTATAGTCAATCTCCTTTGGTCTTTAGCCTTCTTGAGTTGCATTTGGTCTATGGTATTATCTTCGTCCAACTTCTTTATGATTAACTTACTTGAGTTTCCGTACTTCTGAGTAAATCTTACTCTTTTCTCAAGTTATAGTCCACTTCTTACTTCCTCGAGGTATGAACCTCGGCTTCTGGTCTGACATCCTTCTGAGAGTAGTGTCAACAATCTTATGAAAATAAGATCGAACTTCCTCTCCGTTCAGACCTTCTGCTTCTATCAATCTTAAAGTATTGAGTTATTGCATTCCCAACTCAATCTTTACTCTACCCCTTAGAGTTTTCTTATGCTCTTCAACTCCTTGTCTTCCAACCATTGGACTTATGGTTAGATTATTGGTCTAGGTCTAGCTTTGGTTTGTACTTCTTCTAAGGTCTCATGAAGAATGTTTGTGGTGTATCCACTCAATTGTGGACATCCCTCATGAATCCTTTAACTAAATGTTTAAAGGTCTTAATTATTTGACTGACAAGATTTTTATTTGTTCACAAACTTTTGTTACAAATAATTAAATCGTGGGCTATTTGTAATACCAACTGATACCAACTGTGGTTATTATACCAACTGTGGCTATTTGATATCTATAAATGGATTCTATTATAGGTTCTTGATCAACTGAACGAGTCATCTTCTGCTTTATCTCACAGTATTGATATTATACCAATTGTGGTCTTCTGGTATCAACTATGGTCTTCTTATGTCTGCTATGATTTCATATATCACCTTCCTTCATTCAGGGTTTATTTTGCAAGAAAAACCACTAGCTAACACTATGATTTTAGTATCCTAAGTGATTTCCCATGCATTCCCTCTTCTATGTTGACTATGGATCTGCTTGGGCTTCACCATAATCATTCTATTTCTTACCTTCATGCTTCTTATGTACTAAAGTACTCCTCGGTTGAGGTAAGCATGAGTTTCTGATTGTACTTTATTCAGAGTATTGTGGTTACATCCCACAACTTTACTTCCTTTTTCTAATGATCCTTCATCTTGTCTTCAGAATCTTCAGAATTCGTCACTTCCTCACACGAATACCATTACCCTCTAGATCTACAGCATCAAGTAAGGACTTGATATTGCAACATGCATTTGCATATCAAAGTCAAACTTCATGTATGGATCTAGTCAAACAATGAAAAATCCAATAAAATCCAAGAAGATTCAACTTTGTGTTTATAGTACATACCATGATAAGCCTGAATAAAATAGTTGAGTATGACATCTCTAAACATCAGGCTTTGATGTGTAGTATATAACACCACATAAGATAGGTTTATTTTGTGATACTTAGCACGAATATGGGGAGTTCTATTATTTGTCTCAACATTTATCTTAATTGCACATTTGCAACGAGATAAACTTGAAACAAAGTGGTCTAGGATAGTTGTGGTTAACCTAATTTTCTTTGGAAGTACTAACTTAGCTTCCATTCTGTTGAGGACTACTTCAATGATATGTCTGGTTCTAACATCACTATTCTAGACACATAACTATTGGAATATAGCTCCTATACTTCCAAGTTATTGTATCGTAAGGCTATGGACCTAATGTTCTTGACACAGTTCCCATGGGTTTTGAAACATAATTCTTGCACTATTGTTTAGCACTTGGCTTCTTATTGTACTCCTCCAAAATACTTATAGTGTTCTATTCCATCACATAATGATTCTCAGGTGAATCATATATGATTAACAACTCTACCATGTAAGTAGTCATATTTTATTCATATCCTTATCTCCCATGATTGACTCATCATGGTCTATACTACCTCATATGACTCATAGTTATCACCTACTATCAATTGTTTCACATGTCTAGATAGTTTTACTTACTCATTACTTAACTTGGTCTACATCTTCTATTAGGATATCTTAATTATCTTCATCAATTGATATAATTCCTATTACCAGTCTGGATAATCATAAATGTGTTGGTACACATCTTCCAATAGGATATCTTCCTTATGGTTGTATCCTCTCTTTGGACTACCATGTATTGTATACCAACTGTGATCTACTCATAATTATTTTAGGGTCTTAAGAGTATCCTACATAATTTGAGATTAGCTAGCTAACATTACTTAGGAAATATAGGTAAGAAATGTTGACTCAAGTGTGTCAGGATTATTCTCAAGTGAATATCCATCTCAAGTCATTTTTTTTTTGGTTCACCTAAGACAACTTCCTATAGACACTACCAATCCTATAGGTCTCCTTTAAAGGGTTTTAATCCTAAGGTCAAAGCATTTGCTCCGATACCAACTCGTGGTGACCCGGCATACCATCTGCATGGTGTAGTATGCAAGTCCGATATAACACCAATGAAACACCGTTCCACTAGTATTATATCGCTCGAGTGGTACAACGAAACATATGCGGGTCCAAGGCATGTCTATAGAATTACAACATTGACTCTGTTACATAAGATCATCACAGCCTCCTACTTTACAATGAGGTAAAGCTGCAAATAATTCCGGAAGAACGACTCGTAGACTAGTCTTATCACGAACTCTATTTGTAGAGTATTTAACTAGCTACGAGAGGCTATGAATAGATTCTAGCTAAATAGGAGCTAAGTTTAGGAAGCTAGTTCCTTTCTATTGCTAATCTAGGTTTCTCCTTGTTGGATGTGGTATCTGCCTCTTCTGACAGGTTCCTGTCCCTTGAAGTAGTTGTTGACTCCTCGGTCTTCGTGTTGTACTGTAGATCCTCCATCGATGCCTCCTTATCTAAGCATGGGATTTAAGAGTGGGATGAGTACGAGCGTACTCAACAAGTTCATTATAGGAAAGAGGTGTTTAATGCACTAGCTACGGCATTAGACCAGAAAGTCTAATACCAATGCAGGTTTTCATAACCATTTCTTCAAGAGGTTGCTTTTATTTAGAAAAACTATGTCCGTCAGCCTTCACCGGTTTACTAGAACTTCATGGAGCTCCTTTCCGGCCGCGTTCGCGATTCCATATCCCGGAACGAGGGAGTGATAGGTCACGGTTCTTTACACTCTGCGAGAGGTGTGTTGCTTTACCCATAAGAGATCTTAACCTTGGTGCCAACCGAGCCGCGTGCTCGTCCACACTTCCTTTGGTGTGAGGCCCGGTATAAGGTCTAGCCAATCATGTTCCTCCGCTACCTCTAACACCCACCCTTTGTTGCATGCGCCGACCCTGAGTCCACGTCGGTCCCATTATTCCTGTAGATTTCAAGGTGGACCCCGACCACGACAACAGTGCTGGGCTCTACCATACACTCCTATGCCGGTGGCTGCAACCCATCCTAGACCGCAATACCGTGGGGACTTAGGACTCCCCAGCCTCACCATCTTGCTCCTTCGGGCGACAAGTGTACTACGGACTATGCCGTGGGGACTTAGGACTCCCCAGCCTCACCAGCTTGCCCCCTTGGATTACAAGTGTACTACGGTAAAGCGCATCCGTTGATGAACGAGAGGTGGAAACACTTTTGACTACTCCGTCCCACTCCGGATCTTATGGTTAACACGGGTATTACGGCACAAGAATCACTCGGCGACATTTGTTGTTTAATCCTAGATGGATATAAACCCGTGCAATGGAACCTCCACCATATCAACACAATCCATGGTTCCATTGCCCACCACATAGTCATATTCATAGTTATGAAAGTAGTGGTTTTGATTTTTATGCAATAGTGATAACCATAATACTTTGCAAGTAATTTGATAAAAATACTCAAATGACATGAGCAAGTGATGAACTTGCCTTTCTTGGATCGCAAGATTATGCGGGCAAGGTCTTCGATACGCAATAACTCCAAATTCTGAAATAGCATCATCGTCCGGTAAGGACGATGTTTAAAAGATTGGCAAGGATGCATTAATGCATAAGTATGAGATGCAATCGCTCTAAGCGTGACCTAACCCCGATGATTTAGGATCAGTGAGTTGTAATGATTGGTTCAGGGTGTGTTGCACTTTTAGAATGATTCTCATACAAGGTTCTTATTCAGGTGTGGTTACATGGTATCATGAACAGGTGCTGCAAGATATCATAATAATAGCATTATTAGCACACAATAATAACATTTGGTATAATCCTAACATGTGATGACTAGTGGTTGGTTTTAATACTACATGGCATGGTTGATGATTAATTATCATATACTTTAAAAAGAATAACTTTTGAAGAATATGTTCTTTAATAAAGAACAAGTATGAATAATTAGGTTGGGGTTGTTTAGGTTTGCTATTGAATTTCCTAAGTAAAGATTGGTTGGTTCCTAAATAGGATGTTTGTTAATTATTTAACACTAGTAGGGTTTAGTGGATATGGGATATGATGTTAATATTAGCATGGTTGCTATTGGAGTTCATCACAATGATGTGATGCTAGTTAAGGTTAATTAAGGATGAGATCCTTGTGATAGGAACTAGGTTTGATTAAGATGAACACATGGGATGCTAATTAGTAGTGATAGGGTTCCCATATGTTATGTGGATTTGAACAAGCATTTAGTTGCTAAATATGAATCTATGATTACTAATGAAGTAACATGATCACATGTTACTTAGGGTTTATGTTTGGGAATAATTTAGGGTTCATATGAAGTAGTGGAGCTAAGGTTCCTAATTGAATTAGGGTTTTGGGGTTCCACATGAAATGATGAGTTCCTAGTTTTCTACCATATGGAACTAGGGTTTCTTAATCACCATATAGTTCTATGATTAATAACTTCAATTTAAAGTTGAAGTTATTAATAATTTGGGAATATAAACAATATTGAATTTGGCATTTTATTATTTTAAATAATTAATAACTAGGTAATTATTAATTAGGGTTTAATTCTCACTAATAATGATTTAACAAATAATAAATAAAGAAAATTAGATTTCATGTTTTTCTTTATTTATTTATTGGTTATTATTTAATTTGGATAGTTTTCCTAATTTCTGAATTTTAATTGTATTAAGAATTAAAATAAAAAGCTTAAATAACAAGTATTAAATAATTGAATTTTTATTAAAAATAAAAATTTCATTTTATATTTTTATTGGATAGAGTTTACTTTTCTAAGAATTTTGATATATTATTTACCTTTTTCTGAGTTATAATGAATTTTATATGAATTTGCAAAGTATCAGGTATTTCCTGGATTTAAATTTTAAGTAGAAATACAATTTGTACCGGTTCAGGTTTACCCCAAGTCGCAGACATGTGGGGTCAAAGCCAGGTCAGATGCCACATGGGCAAAGACTGGTCAAAGACCTCGTGGGGGACCCACTGACCACGTTGCTCCCGCCGGCGGCCAGAAAACGACCGCGCCGCCGATTTAAGGCCCTACTTGGGATGCGTGACTAGTATTTTTCGGACCCCCTCTTCACGCTGAGTCCGATTGTGGTGTTGATTACTCGAATAGATCACCGGAGCATCACCGTCGAATGCATCTGCGGCGGCGCAACTCCGGCGAGTGCACGAATCGCATGCTAAGGTTGATGAAATTGCACAATTAAGGAGTCTCTGAGTGCGTCTACTCACCCTGATGATGTTGGGATGGTCGATGAGGAGGTTTGGCGACGGTGGCGAGCTCGATTTCAAGAATACCGAGGATTACCGGAGAAAGGGAACGGTGAGATTGGCCCAGCTCCGATCTCCCCTTGATGCTAGGCTTCTACCAGACGTTGTACACGTCGAGGCGCACCTCCTCGACCTCTACACGGATGCTGGGGCGACTCCAGTCGTCCGCTTCTTCTCCGACGCCGGTGGTAACTGGCAGACCATTGCCAGGGATAGGGAGTGAATGAGAGGGCGAGGCTAGGCGGGGAGTAACTAGGGTTCTTTGGCGGAGCTCCTGACGCGTTTATAGGGCTTGACAAGGACGGAATCGTCCTTTCCATCACCGGCGACGGCTCAGATACACCGGTGATGTCGGCAAGGTTTTGGGCACAAATCCCCTCGTGTTTGGATCAATTCGGACGCGGCTATACTTGAATTCGTTGTTGAGCTGGTCGCAGGCGTCCGCGCTTGTCCTTATCGAGGACGGGGTCGTGGCCGACTGGCACCGCCGCGGTGGCGAGCTCGGGAAGGAGGACGAAGACGTTTCTCCTCTTATTTGGATACCGTTTCGGTGATGGGCTGAGTTGGGCTGTGTTGTGGGCCAGTGCTAGGCTCGGCGGCCGGGCTGCTCGGTGGGCCGTGGCGGCCGAGGTAAGGTCCAGTGTCGGTCCCTTTTCTTTCTTATTTTCTTTTCTATTTTCTTTTTCTCTTTTTGGGTTTTGCTTATTTTTGAATTCAAATCTAACCTTTGTGGTTTTTGTAGACTTCTCAATTATGTTAATTTACTGAATATCTATCGTAATGACTATTACACCACTCTCCTAATTGAAGAAGGTATTTTATAATTGTTTAATTTTATATATGTGGGCTTATCCAAAATAGCAATTAATTATGAGTTTATATCCTCATTTTATTTTTATGTTTTTCTTGTGGATCAATCTGTTTGAGGTATTAGAGTTGATAATTCCAGCTCAAGGTATTTCGGGGGTTATCATTAGGACTTTTTATCTTATTTGATAAGTTGGGTGTTCACATATGATTTTATGTGAGCATCAATCTATTAGGGTTTTATGATTTCTATTTCACTCCCCTTGTAAAGTTAACACTATTATTATCTTAAAAGTACCTAAGGTAGGTATTGTCTCCCTCAAGGTTGCTCTTGGTTACAATAATAAGTGGTTGATAATCACACATGGGTTTAGTTATAGGACTTAGCATTAGGTGGCTCTTTGTTTTATAATTGAAGCATAGGATTTGATTAATGAACCACTAGGGTTCAAATGCTAATTACCTATGGACACATGGATTGAATCTCAATTATGGTCTGGGTTTATTTTATGATTGCCATAATGGTGTATAAACTAGGGTTGAGATATAATTCTAGTTTATGGAATTGGGATGACATCATATTGCATTTGCTAGGGTTTAATCTCCCCTAACCTTGATAAAGTGGTTGTTTACTTATCATTTTATGTTCTCCTCTAGTTACTATGATATTGAGAGTTAGTTTTATCTTCTACCAAATGGGCTTCTATTGTTAACCCCAATTTATCATTTAAGTAACTACATTGGTTATAGTTCTTTTTATAGTTAACTTTGGTCATATGGATATATGGTTTCTCACCATAGAAAGTATAGAGTTTTACTCTAAGGTTTTCTTATGTTTCTTAAATGAAGAATATGTGGAATGTAGGTATGGTAGAATTCTACTTATGATCACCAATTGAATCACAAGTTAAGGTTGGAATATAAGCCTAGGGTTGCCTACTAGTTACCACCCTATGATTTCATGTGGTGAATGAGATCTACTTATCCTGTTAGGGTTTATTCTCCATACCTCAAGTTCTTAGGGTTTATGATCATCACTTAATTAATAATGATCAAGGTTTGGCTTCCTAAGGATCTCTCATTAAATGGGGTTCTCGCTTCCATGATCAAGCATTGTCTAGATTAACTAAACATAATATCTCCCTTATAGTTTCTTGAGTGGACATGGTTATGGTTGTCTCAATTATCTTGAGTATAACACCATGGTTTGAGCTCTTTCATTTAAGAACAGTTATTCTAGGGTTTATGGTGTACTCCTAATATCTCCTTAGGTATCTAGGCTAAGGTTTCATTTGTCTAGTTTAATTGGGTTAGTCTCTTCCTCACCTCATCAATTCAGGGTATGGTATTATTCCATGTGATATTAGGTTATCTCCCCACTCCAAAGGAAATGGTTTTCAACCTAATACTTTAATTCAATGATTGTCCTTGAGTCTTAAATAGGTAAAACTAAGAGTGGTATGAATGGTCTCACTCATTTGGGAAGGACTTGAATGATACTCTAGGGTTCCTCTTGAAGATGATGATTTGAATACTTGGATGTATATCCAAGGTTTAGCTCAAGGTTTGTTATTGCTTCTCTAATAAATACTATGGATCTCTCATCTCTGTTGGTTTGATGTATAATAATATGGAATATAGAGAAGGATATATATTTCTAGAGTTGATCTCCTTGTTATGTTTCCAAGATTGAAATAGAATGAATACCATGAGGTTCATGGTAGAATCAAGGATTAGTTTAAGACATGGAAAAGATAAGTGAAGAATGGTTTCTTCATTTTATTGTTACTAGATTTACCATTGAATATATATGTTCATATGTTATGGCAAGGAATATCATGTTGTGATCTTCTATAAGATCAAGCAATTGATCATTGAGTAAAGTGTTGTTGTGTTGATTATTAGTTCCATTTGATCTAACCCCTTAGATCAAATCATCTCTACCCAAAACAAGGTTTTAACAAAGTCACTTTGAGGTTTATAGCGCTTGACTTGATGAGCTACTTCAATTCCATCAAGGTCAAGTGAAACTTCGAGTCATCGTGACTTGTTTTACTTTAAAGCGCGAAAATTCCCCAGATTTTCTATGCATGAATGCAATGCACACATTTGTTTCCTCTATTTTTGTAACCCCATTACCTGGGATATTACAGTCTCCGAATAAGACCCGAACCAAAAACCTTCCATATGATAGGGAAACCTACCCAAGCTAGGACTCCCACTAGAGGTGGGAGTTCCACCTTCCATGGAGGGGGTGGCCGGCCCCCTTTGGGGGAGTCCACTTGGGACTCCTCCCCCTCTAGGGTTGGCCGGCCATGGAGGTGGAGTCCCTCCGGGACTCCACCTTCCTTGGCGGTTTCTTCCGGACTTTTCTAGAACCTTCTAGAACCTTCCATAGAACCTTCCGCATCATTTTAAATCACATAAAATGACATCCTATATATGAATCTTATTCTCCGGACCATTCCGGAACTCCTCGTGATGTCCGGGATCTCATCCGGGACTCCGAACAAATATTCGAACTCCATTCCATATTCAAGTTCTACCATTTCAACATCCAACTTTAAGTGTGTCACCCTACGGTTCGCGAATTATGCGGACATGGTTGAGTACTCACTCTGACCAATAACTAATAGCGGGATCTGGAGATCCATAATAGCTCCCACATATTCAACGATGACTTTAGTGATCGAATGAACCATTCACATACGATACCAATTCCCTTTGTCACGCGATATTTTACTTGTCCGAGGTTTGATCATCGGTATCACTCTATACCTTGTTCAACCTCGTCTCCGACAAGTACTCTTTACTCGTACCGTGGTATGTGGTCTCTTATGAACTTATTCATATGCTTGCAAGACATTAAACGACATTCCACCGAGAGGGCCCGGAGTATATCTATCCGTCATCGGGATGGACAAATCCCATTGTTGATTCATATGCCTCAACTCATACTTTCCGGATACTTAATCCCACCTTTATAACCACCCATTTACGCGGTGGCGTTTGGTGTAATCAAAGTACCTTTCCGGTATAAGTGATTTACATGATCTCATGGTCATAAGGACTAGGTAACTATGTATCGAAAGCTTATAGCAAATAACTTAATGACGAGATCTTATGCTACGCTTAATTTGGGTGTGTCCATTACATCATTCATACAATGATATAACCTTGTTATTAATAACATCCAATGTTCATGATTATGAAACTAATCATCCATTAATCAACAAGCTAGTTAAGAGGCATACTAGGGACTCTTTGTTGTTTACATATCACACATGTACCAATGTTTCGGTTAATACAATTATAGCATGGTATATAAACATTTATCATAAACATAAAGATATATAATAACCACTTTTATTATTGCCTCTTGGGCATATCTCCAACAGTCTCCCACTTGCACTAGAGTCAATAATCTAGATTACATTGTAAGGAACCTAACACCCATGGCATTCTGGTGTTGGTCATGCTTTGCCCTAGGGAGAGCTTTAGTCAACGGATCTGCTACATTCAGATCAGTGTGTCTTCGATGTACTCGCGAATCGAATGATAACGCAGCTTGATATGCTTCAGCCTCTTGTGTGACCTTGGTTCTTATGCATTGGCGATGGCACCCATGTTGTCACAGTATATGACTAGTGGTTCCAATGCACCAGGAACCACACCGAGCTCTACAATGAACCTCTTCATCCATACCGCTTCTGATGAAGCCTCTGAAGCCGCTACGTACTCCGATTCTGTTGAAGACTTCGCCACCGTGCACTGCTTCGAGCTTGCCCGGCTTCTTGCAGCACCATTCAACATAAACACGTACCCGGATCGTGACTTAGAGTCATCGGGATCGGTGTTCCAACTTGCATCGGTGTAACTTGTTACAACGAGCTCTTGGTCACCTCCATAACAAAGAAACATATCCTTAGTTCTTTTCAAGTACTTCAGGATATTCTTGACCGCTGTCCGAGTGTTCCATTCCTGGATCACTTTGATATCTCGCTAGTCAAACTAACAACATGCGCTATATCCGGTCTTGTACATAGCATGGCATACATAATAGAGCCTACTTGCCGAAGCATAGGGGATCCGACTCATCCTTTCTCTTTCTTCTGCCGTAGCCGGTCCTTGAGTCTTACTCAAGACCTTGCCCGGTAACATAGGTAAAAACCCTTTCTTACTTTCGTCCATTCTAAACTTCTTTAGAATCTTGTCCGAGTATGTACTCTGTGATAGCCCTATTAGGCGTCTTGATCTATCTCTATAAATCTTGATGCCTAATATATACGATGCTTCACCAAGGTCTTTCATTGAAAAACTGTTATTCAAATAACCTTTTACACTGCTTAATAGTTCTATATCATTCCCAATCAATAATATGTCATCTACATATAATATCAAGAATGCTACAGAGCTCCCACTCACTTTCTTGTAAATACAGGCCTCTCCATGGCACTGTATAAACCCGAAGTCTTTGATCACCTTATCAAAGCGTCGGTTCCAACTTCTCGATGCTTGCTTCAGTCCATAAATTGAACGCTGAAGTTTGCATACTTTGTCGAGCATTTTTAGGATCGACAAAACCTTTGGGTTGTACCATATACAACTCTTCCTCAATGTCTCCATTAAGGAACGCCGTTTTGACATCCATCCGCCAAATCTCATAATCGAAAAATGCAGCTATTGCTAACAAAATCCTCACAGATTTTAGCTTCGCTACAGGTGAGAAAGTCTCATCGTAGTCAACACCTTGAATTTGTCGGAAACCCTTTGCGACAAGTCGAGCTTTATAGACAGTAATATTACCATCGAGCATATGTTTTTCTCTTGAAGATCCATTTATTTTCGACGACCTTGCGGCTATCAGGTAAGTCTACCAAAGTCCATACTTTGTTATCATACATGGATCCCATTTCGGATTTCATGGCTTCTTGCCTTTTGTTGGAATCTGGGCTCATCATCGCTTCTTCATACGTCGCAGGGTCCTCATCATTGTTATCCACAATCATGACATTTAGACAAGGATCATACCAATCAGGAGTGGCACGTTCCCTTGTCGATATGCGAGGTTCAGTAGTTTCCTCGTTCGAAGTTTCATGATCATTATCATTAGCTTCCTCTCGTTGCCGGTGTAGGCGGTACGAGTACAACTTCCGTACTTGCGCTACTGCGATCAACGAGTATAGATTCATCAATCTCATCGAGTTCTACTTTTCTTCCAGATCACTTCTTTAGTGAGAAATTCTTTCTCAAGAAAGGTTTCGTTCTTAGCAACAAAGATTTTGCCTTCGGATCCGTGATAGAAAGTGCACCCTATAGTTTCCTTAGGGTATCCTATGAAGACGCATTTCTCCGCTTTGGGTTCTAGCTTGTCCGGTTGTAACTTTTTACATAGGCTTCGCAACCCCAAACTTTAAGGAACGACAGACTTAGGTTTCTTATTAAACCATAATTCATACGGTGTCGTTTCTACGGATTTTGATGGTGCTCTATTTAAAGTGAATGCGGCTGTCTCTAATGCATAACTCCAAAATGATAACGGCAAATCAGTAAGAGACATCATAGAACGAACCATATCTAAGAGAGTTCGATTACGACGTTCGGACACACCGTTTCGTTGTGGTGTTCCCGGCGGTGTCAATTGTGAAAGTATTCCGCATTTCTTTAAATGCATGCCAAACTCATAACTCAGATATTCACCTCCGCGATCAGATCGTAGAAATTTAATCTTCTTGTTACGTTGATTTTCTACTTCACTTTGGAATTCCTTAAACTTCTCAAAAGTTTCGGATTTATGTTTCATGAAATAGATACCCATATCTACTCAGATCATCTGTGAAGGTTAGAACATAACGATAACCACCGCGCGATGCTACGCTCATTGGTCCGCACACATCGGTATGTATGATTTCCAATAAGTCAGTAGCTCGCTCCATCATACCGAGAAAATGGAGTCTTAGTCATTTTTCCCATTAGACATGCTTCGCATCTATCAAGTGACTCAAAGTTAAGTGATTCAAGTAATCCATCGGTATGGAGTTTCTTCATGCGCTTCACTCCAATATGACCAAGACGACGAGTGCCACATATAAGTAGAATTATCATTCAATTTAATTCGCTTAGCATCAATGTTATGTATATGCGTATCACTACTATCGAGATCTAACGAAAATAAGCCATTCTTTTCAGGTGCTCGACCATAAAAGATATTATTCATAAAAATAGAACAACCATTATTCTCAGACTTGAATGAATAACCGTCTTGCATTAAACAAGATCCGAGATATAATGTTCATGCTCAACGCGGGTACAAAATAACAATTATTTAGGCTTAAAACTAATCCCGAAGGTAGATGTAGAGGAAGTGTGCCGACAACGATCACATCGACTTTGGATCCGTTTCCAACGCGCATCGTCACTTCATCTTTCAGTAGTCTTCGTTTATTCTTTAGTTCTGTTTCGAGTTACAAATATGAGCAACCGAATCGGTATCAAATACCCGAGTACTAGAACGAGAACCGGTGAGATAAACATCTATAACATGTATATCGGATATACCTTCTTTCTTCGTCTTGACAAGGCCGCTCTTCGGATCCGCCAAATACTTGGAGCAATTACGCTTCCGAGCATCCCTTCTCCTTGCGGTAATAGCACTCGGCATCGGGTTTAGGGCCGTTCTTAGGTTTCATAGGAGGCGTGTCGGCTTTCTTGCCACCCTTCTTGAATTTTCCCTTAGACTTGCCCTGTTTCTTGAAGCTGGTGGTCTTGTTGACCATCAACACTTGGTGCTCTTTCTTGATCTCAATCTCAACAGCTTTTAGCATGCCAAAGAGTTCGGGTAACTCCTTGTTCATGTTCTGCATATTGTAGTTCATCACAAAGTTCTTGTAACTTGGTGGCGGTGATTGAAGGACACGATTAATCCCCGGTCTGTTAGGAATCACTATTCCCAAGTCATTGAGTTTCTTCGCATGCCCGGTCATGGCGAGCATGTGCTCACTAATGGAGCTGCCTTCTTCCATCATACAGCTGAAGAAATGTTTCGATGCTTCATAGCATTCCACGGCCGCATGAGTCTCAAATATAGCTTTCAGCTCATTCATCAACTCATGAGGATCATGGTGCTCAAAAAGTTTTTGAAGATCGGATTCCGGATCGCACGGGATGGCACACCGAACTTGAGAGTACCGAGTTTCCGAGTCTCGTAAACGGCTTTTACTTCATCGGTTTCAGTTTCGCAGGAGGGTCACCTAGCGGTGCATCAAACACATATTGCGGATTTCCGCCGAGAGGAAGATCCTCACATGACGGAACCAGTCGGTGAAGTTGCTACCGTTGCTCTTAAGCTTTTCTTTCTCTAGGAACTGGTTAAAATTGATTGGGGACGCCATCTCTACAACATATATTTGCAATAGTTTAGACTAAGTTGATGACAAATTGAGATCAAATTTTAATTCAACATAATTAAAAATCTAGGTGAACTCCCACTCAAAACAATATCCCTCGCATTGTCTTAGTGATCACACGAACCAAATCCACCACACCTAAGTCCGATCATCACGAGACAAGGTGTAATTTCAATGGTGAACACTCAAAGTGTTCATCATATCAATCATATGATTCATGCTCTACCTTTCGGTATCACGTGTTCCGAGACCATGTCTGTACATGCTAGGCTTGTCAAGGTCACCTTAGTATCCGCATGTGCAAAAACTGGCTTGCACCCGTTGTATGCACTTGTTGATTCTATCACACCCGATCATCACGAGATGCTTCGAAACGACAAGTCTTGGCAACGGTGCTACTAAGGATGAACACTTTATTATCTTGAGATTTTAGTGAGGGATCATCTTATAATGCTACCGTCGCGATCTAAGCAAAATAAGATGCATAAAAGGATTAACATCACATGCAGTTCATATGTGATATGATATGGCCCTTTTGTCTTTGCGCCTTTGATCTTCATCTCCAAAGCACGGACATGATCTCCATCATCTTCGTGCATGATCTCCATCATCGTCGGCGTAGCGTCAAGGTCAATGTCGCCGTCTTCATGATTGTCCTCCATGTAGCAACTATTACAACTACTTTGAAATACTACTCAACATGAAAGTTAAAGACAACCATAAGGCTCCTGCCGGTTGCCACAATACAATAATGATCATCTCATACATATTCATCATCACATTATGGCCATATCACATCACCAAACCCTGCAAAAACAAGTTAGACGTCTCTAATTTGGTTTGCATATTTTACGTGGTTTAGGGTTTTCGAGAGAGATCTAATCTACCTACGAACATGAACCACAACGTTGATACTAATGTTGTCAATAGAAGAGTAAATTGAATCTTTACTATAGTAGGAGAGACGAGACACCCGCAAAGCCTCTTATGCAATACAAGTTGCATGTCGAACGAGGAACAAGTCTCATGAACGCGGTCATGTAAAGTTAGTCCGAGCCGCTTCATCCCACTATGCCATAAAGATGCAAAGTACTCAACTAAAGATAACAAGAGCATCAACGCCCACAAAACCATTGTGTTCTACTCGTGCAACCATCTATGCATAGACACGGCTCGATACCACTCTGTAGGATAACGTTGCATAGAAAACAAAAAATTTCCTACCGCGAACACGCAATCCAAGCCAAGATGCAATCTAGAAGACGGTAGCAACGAGGGGTTTATCGAGTCTCACCCTTGAAGAGATTCCAAAGCCTACAAGATGAGGCTCTTGTTGCTGCGGTAGACGTTCACTTGCCGCTTGCAAAAGCGCATAGAAGATCTTGATCACCGGCGCCACGAACAGGCAGCACCTCCGTACTCGGTCACACGTTCGGTTGTTGATGAAGACGACGTCCACCTCCCGTTCCAGCGGGCAGCGGAAGTAGTAGCTCCTCTTGAATCCGACAGCACGACGGCGTGGTGTCGGTGGTGGTGGAGAACTCCGGTGGAGCTTCGCTAAAGCACGCGGGAGCTATGGAGGAGAGGGGGGGCGGCTAGGGTTTGGGAGGGGGGGCCGGCCACTTTGGGGGTGCGGCCAGGTGGTGGTCTCGAGGTGGCCGGCCCCCTCCCCTTGTCCCTCATTATATAGGTGGAAGCCCCAAGGGTTGGACTACAAGTCTCCGAATAAGACCCGAACCAAAAACCTTCCATATGATAGGGAAACCTACCCAAGCTAGGACTCCCACTAGAGGTGGGAGTTCCACCTTCCATGGAGGGGGTGGCCGGCCCCCTTGATGACCCACAAGTATAGGGGATCGCAACAGTCTTCGAGGGAAGTATTACCCAATTTATTGATTCGACACAAGGGGAGACAAAGAATACTTGAAAGCCTTAACGACGGAGTTGTCAATTCAGCTGCACTGGAAACAGACTTGCTCGCAAGAGTTTATCGATAGTAACGGTTTTATAGTAATAGCGAGTAGTGAAATAACAGACAGCGAGTAACAAAGACAGCGAGTAGTGATTTTAGTAAACAGCGGGATTAAAATACGTAGGCACGGGGACGGATTAACGGGCGTTGCATGGATGAGAGAAACTCATGTAACAATCATAGCGGGGCATTTGCGAGATAATAATAAAACGGTGTCCAAGTACTAATCAATCAATAGGCATGTGTTCCAATTATAGTCGTACGTGCTCGCAATGAGAAACTTGCACAACATCTTTTGTCCTACCAGCCGGTGGCAGCCGGGCCTCAAGGGAAACTACTTGGATATTAAGGTACTCCTTTTAATAGAGTACCGGAGCAAAGCATTAACACTCCGTGAACACATGTGATCCTCACATCACTGCCATTCCCTCCGGTTGTCCCGATTTCTGTCAATTCGGGGCCATTGGTTCCGGACAGCGACATGTGTATACAACTTGCAGGTAAGATCATAAACAACGAATATCTTCATGAATCAATAACATGTTCAGATCTGAGATCATGGCACTCGGGCCCTAGTGACAAGCATTAAGCATAACAAGTTGCAACAATATCATAAAAGTACCATCTACGGACACTAGGCACTATGCCCTAACAATCTTATGCTATTACATGACCAATCTCATCCAATCCCTACCATCCCCTTCAGCCTACAGCGGGGGAATTACTCACACATGGATGGGGGAAACATTGCTGGTTGATGGAGAGGCGTTGGCGGTGATGGCGGTGATGATCTCCTCCAATTCCCCGTCCCGGCGGAGTGCCGAACGGAGACTTCGGCTCCTGCGACGGAGTTTCGCGATGTGGCGGCGTTCTGGAGGGTTTCTGGCGACTTCGACTTCTCCTCTGGCGTTTTTAGGTCGAGGCGAATAAGTAGTCCGAAGGAGGGCGTCGAAGGCCGGCCGAGGGGGCCGCGCCGCCCTATGGTGTGGGGCCCTCGGGCCTCCACTTCAATTGCCCTTCTGGCTCCGTTAGTTTCCTGGGAAAATAGGGCCTTCTGCATAAATTCCGAGGTTTTTCCCGAAAGTTGGATTTACTGCACAAAAACGAGACACCGGAGCGGTTCTGCACGAAAACAGCGTTAGTCCGTGTTAGTTGCATCCAAAATACACAAATTAGAGGCCAAACAATAGCAAAAGTGTTCGGGAAAGTAGATACGTTTTGGACGTATCAACTCCCCCAAGCTTAGCTTATTGCTTGTCCTCAAGCAATTCGAGTTAACAAGCGAGCGATAAAAAGAACTTTCACGAACACATTTGCTCATATGATGTATATATTCTCATGATATGGCTAATACTTGAGCAGTTCATAATGAGACACATGCAAATAAGATCATCTAACAGCTATGTCAATCATGGAGAGGTACCAACAATTAATAATAAGCATCATGAATCATGTATATAAGCAGGATTGCAATGTTCATAAGAGAGCATGATAAAGTGGTATCTCGCTTGCCTGTATTTGATTGGCAAAACATAAATGCCCGGGCACCTTTGAAGTTCATAGAAAGACTAGAAGTAGTGATTGTCAAAGATAAAAGCATCAAAGTTATACCACAATCAATCATATTTTGAGACAAGCATATTATACTAAGAATGACGAGTTGTGCTCTCAAGAAAGTGCTCAAAGAAAGGATGGAGACACAACATAAAAGTAAAAGATTGACCCTTCGCAGAGGGAAGCAGGGATTAACATGCGCTAGAGCTTTTCATTTGTAAATCAGGAGTAAAATTATTTTGAGAGGTGTTTGTTGTTGTCAATGAATGGTAATGGGTTCACCAACTACCTCGCCAACCGGACTTCAAGAGCGGCTCCCATGAATTATTTGCATTTTTATGTGGCACTCCTTCCAACCTTTCTTACACAAACCATGGCTAACCGAATCCTCGGGTGCACCGCCAACAATCTCATACCATGAAGGAGTGCCTTTTTATTTTAGTTTTATTATGATGATGACACTCCCCCAACCTTTGCTTACACAAGCCATGGCTAACCGAATCCTTCGGGTGCCGTCCAACAATCACAAACCATGGAGGAGTGTCTATTTAAGTTTAATTAATTCGGGATCGGGAATCCCATTGCCAGCTCTTTTTGCAAAATTATTGGATAAGCGGATGTGCCACTATTCCATATGAGAGTCCGTCAAAAGTAAATGTCAAGGTTGAAAGCTAAACACCACATACTTCCTCATGAGCTATGAAACATTAACACAAATTAAGAAGCATTTTGAAGGTTTTTAAAGGTAGCGCATGAGAATTTACTTGGAATGGTTTGAAATGCCATGCATTGGTATTTATGGTGGACACTCTGGAATAACTTGGTTTTCATGTGTTTGGAGGCACGAGCAGCGTTCCCGCTCAGTACAAGTGAAGGCTAGCAAAAGACTAGGGAGCGACAAATCAAGAGAGCGATGACTTGTCATAATCATGCTTGCGGAAAAATAAATTAAGCGAGGCATAAAAGTGATACAAGAACTGCGAAGCAATATAGATCATCGAGGCTTAATTGACTTTTTGTTCAGTCATATGCATGCGTGAGCATGTGCCAAGTCGATATAAATGAATTATTCAGAGGAGGATACCACAATGCCATACTTACTTATGAATAAAACAATGCAAACAAACATCCATGACATGCTACTCATATTAATAGATTGGAGCTAAACATGAGAGATCATAAACTACTAGACTTTCTCAAATAACATATACCTCACATGAACCAAATAAGCATGCTCACATGGATGAGTATATGTACAAAAATGAAAACAAATAGAGTTCATACCAGCCGCTCACCACAATCAGATTGTCGTAGATCGTCATTATTGCCTTTTCACTTGTGTAGCTTGGATAATATGAAATGAAAACCACGCTCCAGCCACCGAAGACCATTGAACTCATGATGAACTTTACAAACCAAAGAAGAACAGCAAATATTTTTGGTGTTTTCGAATTTGAGAACAAGAACAAAAGGAAACAAGCAAACAAAGCAAAATCTTTTTGGGTTTTCTTATAGCCAACTAGCAATAGCAAATAAAGCGAAACAAATGCAAGAAACCAAGATAAACAAATGGTGAAGAGAAACAACAGAAATATTTTTGGTCTTTTTGTGTTTTGGGAAGGAAACGAAGCGAAAGCAAGAAATAGCAAACTAAAAGAAACACAGAAAAGCAAGATGGCAGAAATCTGCCAAAACTTGACAGCAGTACAGAAATCGGTTTTTACAAAAATCTTACGTTGCTCAGTTCGAAAAGTGCTCAACTAATGAAAGTTAGATAACAACCTGGGGAACATGCACAAAAATTTGCAACTCAAAATACTGTTCTGGCTGGGCGCACGAATTTTTACGGTAACAGCCCAGAATCTGTTTTCAGGCAGCACTTCCCCAAATATCATCTTCCTCTCATTAGAAAACCACTCAAAGAGACTAAACAAGTATATACAAGTATCCAGCAATCATAATATGCAAAGAATGAGTGATGCCGGTATACCTCCCCCAAGCTTAGGCTTTTGGCCTAAGTGGAGTTCAATCCCATCGATCCCATGAAGTAGTATCTCCGTAATATGAAGATGGGTCGTATTCCGGGTATGTGCTAGAAGAAGCACCCGGATATGTGCCGGTGTGGTCGTAGGAGGTCCCGACGTCCTCGGAGTCATGTTGCTGGTGGAACTCTTGTATCTTCATATGTTCTTCCACCTCCTCCTTAGTGCGCGACCATGGTTGCCTCGTCAATATCAAACAAGCACTGGTCGAGGAAGAGGGATTTCTTTCTCATCCCCGTCAGCAAACAACATTCTATAGGCCATATTATCCAAAGTAGACTCAGTGGTAACAAAATGATGACTCTTCATGGCAGCAATATCAAGTCTCCTAGGGGCCAATGGCACATCATTAGGATCAATAGGAAGATCTAGATATGTTAAAACACGCAGTGCAATAGTTCCTCCAAAAATAGGTCCCCTGGTAGACGAGCGACGAGCAATAAGAGCACCAAGGTGATAGGATGTTTGACGAGTAAGTGCAATGTTCAAGAAAGCAAGATGGTAGCTAGAAATATTACTAGTGTTCTCCCTACCAAGAATGCTAGTAGCAATGTAGTATGCAAAATATTTAATGGCGGGGAGTTGAATGTTCCTTATCTTGCCCCGCTGAATGGTGCGACAATCGTCATTGGTGATCCCTCGGTAGAGCTCCAACAAGTCCCGAGGGTTGTCATCAATCCTACTTGCTGTACCTGCAGGGTCAATATCCAAAGCAAGACAAAAATCCTTCAATTGCATAGTAACAGGATTACCATAAATCCTGAATGCAACCGTTGGCTCATATTGTTTATTGTCAAACTGGAAACTCTCGACGAAGGTCTTGGTGAGCAAGTAGTATTGCTCCCTTTCATCGCCCATATAGGTGGTTAACCCTGCCCTGTTGACATGTGTTAAGAAGTCCTCCAATATTCCTGCATTCCTTAGAAAATCATAGCATGGAAAAGTAGAAGCATTAGGAGGCCCGTTGTCCTCTTCGGGCGCGAAGCTAGGCGCGAGGATGTCCTCGTTGTACGACCGCCTAATTTGGGTGGAGGACCTAGAAGGCCTCCCGGTGCTGGTTGTTCCCTTCTTGAACAATTCTCCAAATTTGAACTTCTTCATTTTCTGAAATTTCAACAACCAATATAAAAATTTGATTTGGTGACATAAAATTGAGGGAGACTACCATAGGAACTTGCTAGAGTACTAATCATGCATCAAAACTAGTTTCTACCACTTAGAACAAGCATGCAAGCTCACTAAACATGTTACCTACAGCAGCAAAATATTCAAGATATACTCAACCAAACGAAATTTTACTTGGATGGGTGGAGGAGTCACATACCGAAGAGCAAATGTGCCAAATTTCAGACAGAAATCTGGGCTGAGCAAAGAGATCGAGAAATTTGGAGCTCTGGAGCAAAAACGCGAGAGAGATGAACTTGGTACGAGTTTTTCGGGAGAGAGAAGGTGCTGGGAGAAAGAGATGACAAAGTGGGGCAGAGGGGAGCCCACACCACATGGTGGCGCGGCCACCTCCTTGGCCGCGCCGGCCTGTGGTTTGGCGCCCTCTGGTGCCCCACAGGTCATCCTCTGGTGCTCCCAGGTGCCTCGTCGAAAAATAGGACCAACGGTATAATTTTCGCGAATTTTTTGAAAAATTTGAAAAATGCACATTTTCTGGGTATTAAGTTTATTATTACTGGCCAGGAAAATTTTTGAAATCTCAAATCAACTAAGAAACTTTGCAAATTAAAAGAGCTACAGCAACTAAAACAAGTGGAGGAAGAGAGAGATGTTGTTTACCTCCTCTATGCATATAAAATGTATTTGTGAACAAGGTTGATCAAGTCTTGCCACCAAATAAATTTTATATAGCATATGAAGAAATAAACCCCAAATCAATCATGTTACCTTGAATTGTATTGATATGGATCCAATCACAAGAGTTTGATATTCTTCTTTAGGCTCATATATAGGACAATCAATGGTTCCCACTTTGATAGTTCTCACATGAGAGATAGTATTAACTCCGCACGCTTTTTCAATCCTCTTGGGGAAATAGACGGTGTGTTCCTTATCATCAACATTGAAAGTAACCTTTCCTTTGTTGCAATCAATAACAACCCCTGCGGTGTTAAGAAAAGGTCTCCCAAGAATAATAGACATATTATCATCTTCGGGCATTTCCAACACAACAAAATCAGTTAATATCAAGCGGTTAGTAGTAACTTGAACAGGGACATTCTCACATATACCAACGGGAATAGCGGTAGATTTATCAGCCATTTGCAAAGATATATCGAGTAGGTATCAACTTATCTAAGTAAAGTCTCTTATAAAGAGAAAAGGGCATAACACTAACACCGGCTCCCAAGTCAAATAGAGCAGTTTTAACATAATTATTCTTAATAGAACAAGGAATAGTAGGTATACCTGGGTCGCCCAACTTCTTTGGAATTTTGCCATTGAAAGAGTAATTAGCAAGCATAGTGGAAATTTCCTCATTGGGGATTTTCCTTTTGTTAGTAACAATATCTTTCATATACTTTGAATAAGGAGGCAATTTAATAGCATCGATTAAAGGGATTTGCAAGAATAAAGGTTTCATCCAATCACGGAATTTATTATAGTGTTCCTCTTCCTTTGATTTTAGTTTCTTAGCAGGAAAAGGCATTGGCTTTTGCACCCAAGGTTCTCTTTCATTACCATGTTTCTCGGTAATAAAATCTTCTTTAGTATACTTTTTATTTTTAGCATGCTTTTCGAGGTTCTTCTTCAACCTCTTCTTTATCAGGAGTATCAATCTTATCATTATCTTTATCATTATCATGTTCATTACCACTTTCAGTTTCAGCATCAGAAATAGAAATACTATTAGGATCATTAACAGGTTTAGAGGATTCTACAACAATTTTATGTTTCTTTTTCTTTTTCTTAGAATGAGCTCTAGGTTCAATGCGTTGAGAATCTTGTTCAATTCTTTTGGGATGCCCTTCAGGATATAGAGGATCCTGGGTAGAGACACCACCTCTAGTTGTTACTTCATAAGCATGTTTCTCTTTAGAATTATTCCCTAACAAGTCATTTTGCACTTTAGTGAGTTGGTCAATTTGAGTCTGAATCATTTGAAAATGTTTGACAAGCATCTTAACATCATTGGAGGTTCTCTCCACAATATCATGCAATTGACTAATAGCTTGAGAATTTTCTATTAGATGATTCTCTACTCTCATATTAAAATTTTCTTGCTTAACAATATAATTATCAAACTCATCTAAGCATTGCGCAGGAGGTTTTGAATACGGAATATCTTCCCTAGTAAAGCGTTGAAGGGAATTTACCTCAATCATGGATGAAGGGGGAATTATCTCACATATATCTTCTATAGGAGGTAGATTCTTCACATCTTCAGATTTAATACCTTTCTCCTTGAGAGACTTCTTGGCTTCCCTCATATCTTCATCATTCAATTTAATTAAACCCCTCTTCTTCACTATTGGCGTTGGAGTTGGTTCGGGCGTATTCCAATCATCATAATTCCGGCCTATTTTAGCCAATAATTCTTCGGCGTCGTCCGGAGTTCTTTTCCGAAAACACAACCAGCACAACTATCCGGGTATGCCCTAGACTCAATGGTTAGTCCACTATAAAATATATCAAGTAAATCATGCTTTTCTAAATCATGGTCGGGCAAAGCTCTAATAAGAGAGCAAAATCTCGCCCAAGCCTCGAGCAATTTCTCCTCATCTCCCTGATCAAAATTATAAACTCTCTGCAAAGCAGCATGTTGAGCACTAGCAGGAAAGTATTTCCGGAAGAAAACATCAAGCAATTCCTTTGGACTTTTAATAGAGCTAGGTGGCAAACTATTATACCAAATTTTAGCGTCATCCTTCAATGAGAATGGAAATATTTTAGCAACAAAGTAAGTACGCTTCTTAACATCATCAGAAAACAAGCTACTAAAAGTAGATAACTCAGTCATGTGTTCAACAGCACTTTCTTTTTCAGTACCACAAAAAGGTATTTTCTCAACAATAGCTATATGAGATAGATCAGGAGAAAAATCATAATCTTTATCCCTAATGTTTATAGGAGATGTGGCAAATTTAGGATCGGGAGACGAGTTTATATCTAACGGTGTGTTCATGCAAGCAACTTTTTAATTTTTCTTGCATCAGTAGTAGCATTGCATTTTTCAATAAAATCATCATCAAGCTCCACATAATCTTCCTCAAGGTCATCACTAAAATAATCAAGTTCGGGTGAACTAACGGGTGTAGTAGCATTAGGAGTTTCGAGTACTTTCAATTTGTCTAGATTTAGCAATTGTAGCATCTAGAAAAGATCCCAATGAACCACTATCATCAAGCACGAGCAGAAACATTATCAATACTATGAGAGTGTTCAGATTCAGCAGATGTACCCGCATGCGAAGCATGTGGCGGTGAAACAAGTTTATCAATCACGGATGGTGAATCAAGTGTAGCGGAGGTACTCGAATTGTACCTTTTCTTGTAGTGGATGGTAATATGGCGATCTTAGTATCGCGAGGTTTACCCATGATGGAGAATTTGCAGCGAACAATATTAATCCAAGTGAACTTCCAAATAAAGCTATGCTCCCGGCAACGGCGCCGGAAAATAGTCTTGATGACCCACAAGTATAGGGGATCGCAACGAGTCTTCGAGGGAAGTATTACCCAATTTATTGATTCGACACAAGGGGAGACAAAGAATACTTGAAAGCCTTAACGGCGGAGTTGTCAATTCAAGCTGCACACTGGAAACGGACTTGCTCGCAAGAGTTTATCGATAGTAACGGTTTTATAGTAATAGCGATAGTGAAATAACGAGCAGCGGAGTAACAAAGACAGCGGTAGTGATTTTAGTAAACAGCGAGGATTAAAATACGTAGGCACGGGGACGGATTAACGGGCGTTGCATGGATGAGAGAAACTCATGTAACAATCATAGCGAGGGCATTTGCGAGATAATAATAAAACGGTGTCCAAGTACTAATCAATCAATAGGCATGTGTTCCAATTATAGTCGTACGTGCTCGCAATGAGAAACTTGCACAACATCTTTTGTCCTACCAGCCGGTGGCAGCCGGGCCTCAAGGGAAACTATCGGATATTAAGGTACTCCTTTTAATAGAGTACCGGAGCAAAGCATTAACACTCCGTGAACACATGTGATCCTCACATCATCGCCATTCCCTCCGGTTGTCCCGATTTACGTCACTTCGGGGCCATTGGTTCCGGACAGCGACATGTGTATACAACTTGCGGGTAAGATCATAAACAACGAATATCTTCATGAATCAATAACATGTTCGGATCCGAGATCATGGCACTCGGGCCCTAGTGACAAGCATTAAGCATAACAAGTTGCAACAATATCATAAAAGTACCATCTACGGACACTAGGCACTATGCCCTAACAATCTTATGATATTACATGACCAATCTCATCCAATCCCTACCATCCCCTTCAGCCTACAGCGGGGGAATTACTCACACATGGATGGGGAAACATTGCTGGTTGATGGAGAGGCGTTGGCGGTGATGGCGGTGATGATCTCCTCCAATTCCCCGTCCGGCGGAGTGCCGAACGGAGACTTCGGCTCCCGCGACGGAGTTTCGCGATGTGGCGGCGTTCGGAGGGTTTCGGCGACTTCGACTTCTCTCCGGGCGTTTTTAGGTCGAGGCGAATAAGTAGTCCGAAGGAGGGCGTCGGAGGCCGGCCGAGGGGGCCACACCACGGGGCCGCGCGGGCCCCCCGGGCCGCGCCGCCCTATGGTGTGGGGCCCTCGGGCCTCCACTTCAATTGCCCTTCTGGCTCCGTTAGTTTCCTGGGAAAATAGGGCCTTCTGCATAAATTCCGAGGTTTTTCCCGAAAGTTGGATTTCTGCACAAAAACGAGACACCAGAGCAGCGTTCTGCTGAAAACAGCGTTAGTCCGTGTTAGTTGCATCCAAAATACACAAATTAGAGGCCAAACAATAGCAAAAGTGTTCGGGAAAGTAGATACGTTTTGGACGTATCACCCCTTTGGGGGAGTCCACTTGGGACTCCTCCCCCTCTAGGGTTGGCCGGCCATGGAGGTGGAGTGTCGTCGTGGTGAACGAGCAGATGCCATAGGATGGCTTAAGTTGGGGCCGAATGGACGTATGAGGATTCGGGGGAGGGTTTGCGATTAGATGGGAAGAACTTCCGGATGCTTTCCTCAACAACACAACCAAAGGTCGGTACACAAGAAGAGAGACAAGAGGAAGAACTCTTTACTAGATCGCTAGCTTCATTGATCTCAACATGGTTACAAGTTCTTGTTCATCGATCTCTCTGTGGTCTCGCGCCTGTAGGAGGCAGTACCCCCTCTCCTTATATAGGGGAGAGGGTGGCTTACATCGGAAGAAACCCTAATGGCATCTTTGACTAGACAAACTACTATACAAAGCTACTTTAATCATAGATGACACCGGAGTCCTCTTTAATCGGGGCGCCGACGTCCTCCGGCTTCTTTGACCGTCATCCTTCTCTTTATCGTCGGCCCTTCGTCTAAAGTTACTTTGCTTAGCTCATCTTTGTCTTCTTGCTCGGAGAGAATCTTTGACCAGTCCCGCCGACCTGCTCGTCCTTCCGGAGGTCCGGTATCTTCTTACCGGTTCCAGGTATACCCCTCTTGGGGATACCGGCTTAGCTCCACTTAGCTAAACTCTTATCCTTAGGTTCCGGTACAAACATTAAACCGGTATCTTGATGGCTCAAACCATCCGGTTTGGCATGCCTTTGGCATACCGGGGGTCATCCCCCCAACATTAGTCCCCGAAGCTGGTATAGTCTGGTGGATCCTATCCAACAGACCATGCCAGGTTCTTTTTCTTTTTAGGATACCGGTTTAATCTATCCGTCCTTAGACTTGGATCCGGCATCTTTGCCCAGATCAACGCTATCTTTTCTCTTAAGGTATTATCCGGTGTCTTATCTTCCGGCATCTATGGTCATTAAATACTTCCTCGGCGGTGTCGAGAATATTTTGGGCCCCGCGCCTGTCAGTGACATGCGCACTGTGACTGTCGTAGCAGTGTCAGTTGTCACTTCGTTTCGACTCCCGCGCGCTCATTTAATGCACCACTACGGATCCCACTAACTGCTCTGGGTCTCGTGTGCGCCTCCGTGTGGCCACCTCCTTTCTCGCGTGTACCTCTTCGCCACGTGGCGGCCCGCGGCGCGAACCGTCGCGGCCCGCGAGGCGAACCGCCGCGGCCCAGCGGTTTTCAGCCCATCTTCTCTCTCCTTTATAAGCACAGCTGCCCCTTCTTCTTCCTCTTCTTCGCATTCCTCTTCCTTCGCGCACGGTGCTTCTCGCCTCTGTGCCTCCGCCGCTCTTCGTCCGCCGTCGCTCGCACCAGCTCCGGCGCCCGACGAACTCGCGCCGTGCCTCCGCCGGACTTCGCTGTGCAGGAGGCCCTAGCAGCAGTTCCACCGCGTCCGCTGCATTTACGCTTCTTCGCGAGGTTCTCCGCCTCGCCGTCGACGGAGCTCGTCGGCGACCGTAGGTCCGTTCCAGCACCGGCGAACTTCTTCCCCTGCGACTGCGCCGCTCCAGGTTGGTACCAATCTTGCTTTGCTCGCTATTTGCTTGCTTTTCAGATCTTGGGTCCTCGGTGTTCTTATTTCCTCTTTTTTCTTTGGTTTTCTTCTTACCCGTAGATCTTCACGCGGGGTTCAAGTGTGGGATTTCTGTTTTTTCACCTTCCCATTCAATGTCCGACGAATCCTCCTCCGCATCTTCTTCTTCTTCCCCTTCCGTTGAACACCGTGATCAATCTCCCGGTGGATCCAACGCTCCAGATCCAATGGAGACCGATTCCGGCAACCAGCAAGGATCCGGTAGCCACCAAGAATCCGGTGGACCTCTAGAATCCGGTAGCTTTAGCCAAGCTTCCGGTAGCCAAGAGGCAAGTAGTTCTGGCGAAGCATCCGGTAGCTCCAGCCAATCATCCGCGGCCGAGCCTTCCCCAATTACCCGCGGAGCCTGGATGGGTTCCAGTGTCACCGAATTCGAGATCGATTGGTTATACCGGTCTCGACGGATTCCGGAAGGAGTTTCTTGCCGGATTCCGGACGGCGAAATCGAACCGGACCCCGAGCCCGATGAATATGTTGTTTTCCTCGCTCACTTTGAGCGCGGCTTCGGCCTTCCTGCCTCCCCTTTCTTCCGTGAGTTTCTAGATTTCTACAAACTCCAACCTCACCACCTTCCTGGCAACGCCATCTTCTACCTCTCTTGCTACGCCACCTTCATGGAGGCCTATATCGGCATTCGTCCCACTCGTGAGACGTTTGCCCGCTTCTTTGCTCTTCGGATCAATTCCGTTCAGGGCAAGGATATTCCTAAACCCAAACCCCCCGTTCAATGCGGGTCTTGCATCATCGGCTCCCGTCAAGGGAGCCCCTTTTTTAAGTTTTCCGGCCTCGAATCTTGCCGGTTGTGGCAAGGGACTTTCTTCTACGTGAAGAACAGCGGCCGCGCCAATCTCATCGACCTTCCTCCTTTCGAAGCGGGGCCTCCCAGCCGGACCAACTGGAGCTACAACCCGAAGTCTGATCACGCTGAAACCAGCCGGGTGGTACGCTTCTTGACCTCTTTGAAGAAGGAGACCAAGATCTGCTCGGATGATATCATCCGCACTTTTATTTCACGCCGGGTGCTTCCTCTAAAGCGCCGCGCACATAGGATGAGCGAGATGTATGGCCCAGGCGATCCTACCAAGATCACAGGCCGTCCGCTTAGCAAAAAGGACGTTGTCCGCAAGGCTAAGCAGATTTGCCAACTCGCTATGCCATTTGATCGGGAATGGGGCCTCCTCCCCTCAGCACCGATAACCCTCCGACCCAAGAAGTAAGGGATTATGCGACTGGGGTTGTTTTTGGCCGGTAGTTTTCTGCTCTTGCTAATCTTACTTTTTTCTTGTTTCAGGCCAAGGACCGCTTCCCCCTTATTGAAGCAGAGCGGCGTGGACCTTGCCAGCCTCGCGCCCTTGACTCCTTTGACCCGGATCCCTATATTACATGGAAGGATTTGAAGATGGGCAAGACTCCGGCAGCGCACCTTGGCCGGTCTCCGCCAAAGCCAACCGGGTCCGCTGACGACTTGACCACGCTTGAGGTATTTTCTTTTCCGGTTTCCTTTACCTTCCGTTATCGCTTTCCTGTGAATTGCTTCTTAGCCAAACTTAATTCATAGATCCATGAGCGCGTGCCGCCCCTGCGCGCCGAGGCCGGCTCCGAGTTTGTGGACAAGCTCATGGCTCAGGGCCAAAAGAACAAGCAGCCGGCATCTGACGCCGGTGCCAGCCAGGCCCGTCCCTCCAAGCGCTTCCGGACCGATCCCCTGGGGGAGAAGCAGGTGGGTATGCGTCGCTACGGGCGCAAAGCGATGCCCACCTCTTCCGGGTAAGTTAGTCATTTTCCGGCTTGCCTCTTTTTCGCCAAGTTCTTTTTCCGGTTTCCCTTTTCCAACCGTCTTTCTTTCTTTTTCTCAGCCCTGCGCTCAAGCTTGGCCCAAGACAATCGGGCTGTGAAGACTCCGCAAGGACTTCAACCCCTCCTCCTCGCTCAAGCCCGGCACCACCTGGTGCCGGCAACACTTCTGCCTCCCTTTCGGGGAGCGCAACAAATTCGGGGCGTGCGGCCCCTTCATCATCAGATCACCGCACGGAGGAGGATCCTTCCTTCCCTCCAGAGACCCAGGATACCGGCGCCAGCAACATCGGCGCCGGAGAAGAAAAAGCTACCGGGCGGGCGGAGCCTCCCGCTCCTCCCGTCCTTGAAAAGACAACAACTTCCGCGCCGGAATCTTCCGCGCCGGAAGGTTCTAACCCGGGTGATGCGCCCAGCGCTCCCCAGTCTCCACGCACCCTCCTGATGCCGCCGCCAGGTGCTCCTCGCGCCAAGCCCCTCGGGGCCGCTTCTACCGTGCCGCCGCCCAAGACCTCCAAGCTTATCAAGGGGAAGGCGACGGCCTCCAGCGCCCCTTCCGGCGGCCAGCAGCCTCTGGTGCTGCACGTCTCCAAGGCCGCCAGGGATACTGCCACGAAGGCCACCGGTCTTCTTGGCCGTATCACTCGAGTTCCAGCCGCCGAGGCCAAGACCCGGGGCATCTCCTGCCCTACGCCCAGAAGTGGAACGCCGCGGACATGACTCCGGCGACCCGCGGCTTGGGCAAGGACAGGCTGCCGGCACCTGATCCAGTTGGGGATCGGTCGTCCGAGGAGCACTTTATGCGGCTCCGCAGCGCCGTGAAAGAGCTTGACAGTGCGTGGTATGATGCCACGAACAACTTGATGGTACGTTTCTCTAACTTTTCTTGATTGCTACTGGTTTCCTTCCTTCTGGATTTGTTCTATCTTTTCTTTAGTTTTGTGCCGGTTTCTCTCTTGTCTATCTTCCCAGTCCCCGAGTTTTGTGGTGAGAGCGCAGCTTTTAGCGCAAAACTTAGCTTAAAAACTTAGCGCAAAACCGGCACTGCCAGTCCCCGAGTTTTGGGTTAAGAACCTCGTTCTTAGCGCAAAACTTAGCTTAAAAACTTAGCGCAAAACCGGCACTGCCAGTCCCCGAGTTTTGGGTTAAGAACCTTGTTCTTAGCGCAAAACTTAGCTTAAAAACTTTGCGCAAAACCGGCACTGCCAGTCCCCGAGTTTTGGGTTAAGAACCTTGTTCTTAGCGCAGAACTTAGCTTAAAATCTTAGCGCAAAACCGGCACTTGCCGATCCCGAGTTTCGGGTTAAGAACCTTGTTCTTAGCGCAAAACTTAGCTTAAAAACTTAGCGCAAAACCGGCACTGCCAGTCCCCGAGTTTTGGGTTAAGAACCTTGTTCTTAGCGCAGAACTTAGCTTAAAATCTTAGCGCAAAACCGGCACTGCCAGTCCCCGAGTTTCGGGTTAAGAACCTTGTTCTTAGCGCAAAACTTAGCTTAAAATTTTAGCGCAAAACCGGCACTCTGCCGATCCCGAGTTTCGGGTTAAGAACCTTGTTCTTAGCGCAAAACTTAGCTTAAAATTTTAGCGCAAAACCGGCACTGCCAGTCCCCGAGTTTCGGGTTAAGAACCTTGTTCTTAGCGCAAAACTTAGCTTAAAATTTTAGCGCAAAACCGGCACTGCCAGTCCCCGAGTTTTGGGTTAAGAACCTTGTTCTTAGCGCAAAACTTAGCTAACCTCTTTTTCTTGAACAGCTCACGGCTGACGCTCGGAAGGCCCTCTTCGAGGAGCTCTTATGGGAGCATCGGGAGCTCGCTGAGGCACACGACAAGTGTCAAGGTAAATTCTTGTTTTGCCGGCATCTTCCTTACCGGAAACCTTTCCCTCCTAACATTCGCAATTTCTGCTTAACAGTGATCCCGGAAGCTTCCATTGACGCTCTCAAGGAGCAGCTCGCCACCGCCCAACGTATAGCTTTTCTCCTTTCTCCTGTTAACTTGATTTTCTTCTCATGTTTATTAGCATGATCTTGTTAACATCTTCTGTTCCGGGTTGCAGTGGAGAAGGACCAGCTCATCCGGCAGCATAAGGAGGAGCTGGACGCCCTCAAGGCCAGCCACCGGGAGCTCAAGACCCAGCTCATCCAGCCGGGGCTTGACCATGCCAAGGCCCTCGAAGCCGGCGAAGCTGATGCGGCGGCCAAGATGGAGGAGGCTGCGGAGGACGCCGGTAATGCCAACGTGGTGTTGCTCGGCTGAGGCTGGAGGAGGCGGCCAAGGGCCGGAAGGGTGCTTGAGGAGAAAGCCGCGCGGCTGGAGGAGGAGCAGAAAGTGTGCAACCAGCTGATCCTGCAGACCGACGCGCTTGCCTACCGTGAGTCCCTTATCTTCGCGTACTTTGACTATTGCCTACAAGGCTTTTTTCCTCCGTTCCATTCTCTTTTCGCTATCTTTCCTTCCGGTTTCCGGACTCTTTTTCCTCCGGTCTCTTTTTATGCCGGATTCTTTTCCTTAGCCTTTTTCTTTCTTTGCACAGGCCTATTTCCGGACTCCCAGAAGTATGCTGTCAAGAAGGTTGACGCGCACCGCAAGGACCAAGGCCAAGCGAATCTTGTCGTGGCATGGACGCCCAATGACCATCTGGTCGCGCTCAACGCGCGGGTGTCTCACATGCGCGCCATTGATCGCAATTTATCTGACATTCCTGATGTAGCTACCCAGCTCTTCAGGACCCTGTGGCCTGGCGAAGAGGTGCCTGATACCTTCTCCCTTATCAGCGACCGTCTCAAGGGCGCCGGCAAGAGGATCCGCGAGTGGCGGTGCTCTGCTGCCCGCGCTGGAGCAGGATGCTGCCCTCCGCGTCGCTTGTTCCTGGTACCGGAGCTCGACCCGGGTGCCCTCACCGGAGTGCGCGAAGGCGCGGAAACCCGGTCGGACCCGATCCTCACCGCTAAGCGGCAGGATTGTGCGTACCATATCGCGGAGTACGCCGAGATGCGCACCTTCATCGCTCCCCCTCCTGACGTTCAAGATTATCTTGAAGAGGAAGAGGATGAAGCCGAGGAGGAGCCTCTTGACGATGCTGGTGCCGGCGACGCTCCTCCGGAAGCCCCTGCTGCCTGATTACGTGTCCTGCCATTTACCTTGCCGTTCTGTTTGGCCCTGTGTGGCTTAAAACAATGTTCCGTTAAATTCTGCCCCGGTATGCCGGGGCTTATGATGTAAAACTTAAGTTTGCTTGTGGTTGTCATACAACACTTTATGCCGGTAAGTTATACCGGTGCTAATTATCTTATGTTTGCTTTAGCACATTTGCTCATGGTTTTGCTTTTATCCCGCTTCGCAAAGATTTCCAAATTGTTCCCGCATTCAATTTGATGCACACTTGGTTCTTTTGCCTTGGCTCTGCCTGCCTTCTCTGGGCGTTCTTTGGCGTATGAGCACAAGGTTCTTTCACCAAACAAGCATTTTCTTGAACTTAGAAATAACTTCGAAATTTTGCAAAAAACCGGGTTGACCGGGGTTAGTTAAATTTTCCGGATTGTTCTTTCCTGCTCTCTCTCCCCGCAGTTCATGTGCTTATCCCCTACCGGTTTATCTTGCTTGCCATGAAGCCGGTTTGCGGACAACGACGAGTCGAAGACTCCGGTAGGGTTTAGCACACTACTAATCCGGAAAGAAAAAACGTTCAATAAGCAAGCCGGTAAACTGAAAAAATAGACAAGTTACATGCAATCTTATTGGGGTAGTCCCCGAGACTCATTCAATGTTCCGGCATCTTTTATTCATAGCATATAAGGTACAAAAAAGGAACTTCTTACACCACCACTTCAAGAGTAGAAAGGGCGCAACAGAGCTATGTTCCATGGACGCTTGCTCTCTTCTCCGGACTTGTCCGCCTTTCCTTCTTTCCAGTCCTGTGCATCAATTAGGTAGTATGCATCATTGTGAAGCACCTTGCTTACAATGAAGGGACCTTCCCAAGGTGGCAAGAGCTTATGCCGGCCTTCGGTGCGCTGCACTAGGCGAAGCACAAGATCTCCTTCCCGGAAAACTCTTGGATTAACTTTCCGGTCATGATAGCGTCTGAGGTTTTGCTGGTAAATGGCTGTTCTTGCCAAAGCTAGCTCTCTTGCTTCTTCTAGCAAGTCCACGTCATTTTCTCTGTCCTCTTTGACATCTTGCTCAGTATAGAGCTGTACTCTTGGTGAATCATGGATGATGTCGGTTGGTATGACCGCTTCTGCTCCATAAACCATGAAGAACGGAGTGTATCCGGTAGACCGGTTTGGGGTTGTTCTTATACTCCACAGCACTGATGGTATCTCATCAAGCCAACACCCTGGTGATTTTTCCACTGCGTCAATGAGTCTGGGTTTGATACCGGAGAGTACCAAAGCATTCATTCTTTCCACTTGGCCGTTGCCTTGTGGGTGCGCCACCGAGCACAAATCCAACCGGATATTCTTATCCTCACAAAACCTTTTGAACTCACCTTGAGCAAAGTTGGTTCCATTGTCAGTAATAATGCTGTGCGGGTATCCATACCGCAAAATGACATCTTTCAATAACTTCATCTGCTTGTGTGCCCATCACATTTTGCGACAGGTTTCACTTCTACCCACTTGGTGAACTTATCCACCATAACCAAGATGTGGGTCATGCTTGCTTCTTGCGATCCTGAATGGGCCAACCATGTCAAGGCACCAAACGGCGAACGGCCATGTCAATGGTATTGTCTTTAAACCGGACGTCGGGGTATGATTTTGCTTGGCGTACCTGCGGCACCCGTTGCATTTTCTTACCAAATCCTCGGCGTTCTCCAAAGCGGTGGGCCGGTAAAATCCATGTCGGAATACTTTTGCTACCGAGCGCCCTTGATGAGGCATGGTGCCCACATTCTCCTTGGTGAATTTCCTCAAGCATTTCTTTCCCTTCTTCCGGTTCCACACATCTTTGAAGGACACCGGTGACGCTTCTCTTGTACACTTCACCATTGATGAACGTATATGCCTTGGACCTTCTTTGGATTCTCCTTGATTCATTTTCGTCAGCCGGCAAGGTGCCGTTGATCAAGAATTCCTTAATAGGTTTAACCCAGGACGGAGTCTCCCGAACCAGGAATACCGGTACGTCTATGTCCATGCTATCTACCAGCATCGTTTCTTCCGGTACCGGCGCGGCAGCGTTCGATCTTACCGGAGCAGTCCCCGAGCTTACCGGAACGGTCCCGGGTTTCCTTTGTCGATATCCATTGGTACAATATGTGACTCCGGTACAAAAATTGATTCCGACTACGGACTTGGCTTGATTGATGGTACTCTCGGGTGTGCCAAGGCTATTCGGGAGGAATTTCTTGTCGGGATGAGCCTATCTTGGACAAAGCATCCGCGGCTTCATTTTACTGCACGCGGTACATGGTGAAATTCACGGCCTTCGAAGAAGTCGGCAATCTTTTGCACGTGAAACCGGTACGAGGCCATGTTGGCATCTTTTGCGTCCCAATCCCGGAACAACTTCGCTGCACCACAAGGTCTGAATCTCCATAGCAAATGATCCAGTGTGCACCGATTTCTTTTGCGACCTTAAGCCCATGGATCAAGGCCTCATATTTAGCGACATTGTTTGATGCCCTGAAATGCACTTGTAAAACATACCGGAGATGATCTCCCCTTGGTGAGGTTAGCACCACACCGGCACCTAGGCCCTCCTTGAGCTTGGATCCATCAAAGTGCATCTTCCAGTATTCCGAGTCTTTGATCCGGGGGCTTATGCTTGCATTTCCGCCCAATCAACCAAAAAATCAGCTAAAGCTTGCGACTTGATTGCGTCTCTTCTTTCGTACACCGGAACATACGGTGATATACGTATGTGCCCATTTAGCAATCCTGCCGCTGGCGTCCTTGTTGCACATGATGTCGGAGATGGGTGCTTCACTCACCACCTTCATAGGATGTTCCTCGAAGTAATGCTTGAGTTTTGTGGCGGCCATAAACACGCCATAGGTCATTTTCTGGAAGTGTGGATAGTTTTGCTTTGAGAGGGAAAGCACCTCGCTCGGGTAGTATCACCGGCCTGCGGGACGGTTTTCCTTCCTCTTCTCTTTCCACTACCACAACAACACTCACGACCCGGTTGGTTGCTGCTATGTATAACAACATCGGCTCTCTTTCCAACGGCGAAGCCAAAATTGGTGCGGTAGCTAGCATCGTTTTCAGCTCCTTGAATCTGCGTACGCACGAGGGGTCCAGACGAACTTATCGGATTTTCTCATTAAGGCATACAACGGCAAGGCCTTTTCTCCTAACCTGCTTATGAACCGGCTTAGCGATGCTAAGCTTCGGTAAACTTTTGTATGTCCTTCAGATCCTGCGGTACCGTCATTCTCTCAATTGCCCGGATCTTTACCGGATTGACCTCAATGCCTCGGCTTGAGACGAGGAAACCCAGCAGCTTGCCGGCGGGGACACCGAAAGTACATTTTGCCGGATTGAGTTTCATCCGGAACCTTCTTAGGTTATCAAACGTTTGCCGGATATCATCGATTAGGGTATCTTTTACCTTAGTTTTTACCACGATGTCATCCACATACACCTGCACATTCTTTCCGATTTGATCAAACAAGCATTTTTGCATACAGCGCTGGTACGTTGCACCAGCGTTGCGCAAACCAAAGGCATAGTGATATAGCGAGTAAGCCCGTGCGGGGTAATGAACGCAGTTTTTATTTGATCCTCCTTTTTCAAGGGGATTTGGTGGAAACCGGAGTACGCATCCAGGAAAGACAACAACTCACACCCAGCAGTGGAATCAATCACTTGATCGATCCGCGGTAAAGGAAAGGGGTCTCTTGGGCAAGCCTTGTTGAGGTTGGTGTAGTCGATGCACATGCGCCACACCTTCGGAGCCTTTGCCTCCAGGTTCTCATCTTTCTTCTTTTCAACCATCACCGGGTTGGCCAGCCATTCAGTATGCGTGACCTCCACGATGAAGCCGGCAACCAGCATCTTTGTCACCTCTTCTCCAATGATCTTCCTCCTATCTTCAGCGAACCGGCGCAATGGTTGTCGCACCGGCTTGGCATCTTTCCGAACGTTTAGAGAGTGCTCAACCAGCTCCCTCGGAACACCTACCAAGTCATCGATGGACCAGGCAAAGATATTCCGATTCTCACGGAGGAAGGCGACGAGCGCGCTTTCCTATGCCTCAGCGAGGCCGGCACCGATACGAACAGTACACTCGGGGAAAGCCGGGTCCGGCACGATGTCCTTTGTTTCCTTTGTCGGTTTGAACGCCGGAGCGCTCGGACTTGCACTCATTGCCGCTAAGCTCAGCTGCGAGGACCGAGCCGGCGCAAGCTGCGGTTTGCATCCTTCTTTTTCCTCCGCGATCACCGGCGATTCCGCTAGGTTCGATCCGGCGGACGCTATTTCCGGCGAGATCTTGTAGTTTCCCACCACGGTCGAGAGGTCCACGAGGTGCCGGCATCTTCATCTTGAGATACGCCGTGTGGGTCGAGGCCATGAAGGCCGCCGGCGCCGGTCTCCCCGGCAAAGCATGGTACGGACTATCTAAGTCCACCACCTCAAACTCCGGGTTCTCAACCCGGCAATTGTCACGTCCTCCAAACGACACATCCACCGGACTTTTCCAACCGGTGCGCAGGACAAACCCGGAACGATTCCATGGAAAGTCGTGTGCGTGGGCTGAAGCATGTTCTCGTTATGCCCAGGGTATGCATGGTGTGCTTGTACATTATGTTTATACTTGCTCCCATTGTCTATCGGCACCTTGCTGAACTTGACACGAGTCGTGGGCCCCTTCATGATTGGGTCCACCACGAGAGCGTAGCCACCCGGGTTCGGCATGATTTTAGGATGATCCCGGTATGACCACGAGAGTTCCTGCTCTGACCAGGGCATGTATTTTGGCACTGCCGGCATCACCGCGTTTACCTCCATGGAACGGCGGCGCAGGCTTTGCTTGTCTGTCGGCTCAGTTACGAACACGACACAGCACACATCAGGGTCATTATAAACGTTCCGGCCCAAGGGTGTCGGTGGAGGTGGTTGGCCGTGGCCTTCTCCCACCTGATTGACTTGCTGTCTTGCTTGCTGTTTTGCTGAGGGTGTACCGGTAAGGCGTTTGCCCCGGTAAGCTGTGGCGGTGGTGGTAGCTGCTGCTGTCGCGGCATGTCTGGTGGCGGCATCATTGCATTGCCTCCTTGCCCTTGGGTGTCCTTTACTGCCCCCTTTTGCATCAAGTACTTGGTCCAGGTACAATCTTTTGTCAAGTGGTTCGACGGGTGAGCCGGATTCGGCGTGTGCCACCGGCAGGGTTGATCCATGGCAGCTTCCATGGTGTACTTCGCGGGTTCTTGCCAGTTCTTTTTCGGCCCCGGGGTTTCTTTTCGACCCTTGTTTCTTTGGACCAGCCCATGGCTGCGATCCGGTTCTTTGCCTCTGGCTGCCGGCGGCATCGGAGTTTTCTGCCACGACGGCAACTTGCTGCGAGCCATACCTTCGATCCGGGAAATCTTCCCTCCTCTTGTTGTTCCGGTTGTCTCGATGCTGCTGTTGAGGCGGGTTTGATTGTTCCGGCTCAGCTTGTATTGCCGGTTGCATTGGGTCTCCCAACGCGTAGTTTTCCGCCACACGCATCATCTCCGCCAACGTTGTTGGCATGTTCCTCTGCAGCCTTTGCCACAAAGGCGAACCTCGCCTGCATCCTTGGCTAAACCAAGCGATGGCCTGTGCCTCTATCACTCCTTCACAAGAATTTCTGGTGGAGTTCCACCGGGTCAGGTAATCCCGGTCTGTTTCCTGCGGGCGCTGCACGCACAAAGCGAGCTGCTGAGGCCTGTTTGGCCTTACGCAGGTCTTCTTGAAGTTGCTCACAAAAGCTTCCTCAAAATCCAACCAACCATTTATGCTTCCTTCCGGCAAGTTGTTCGAGCCAGATTCTCGCCGGTCCTACTAGGAACGTCGGCACAATTCTCACGGCCCAACGCCGGTTTCCTCCTCCTGCTATGACTCCTCCGCCACCAGCAACGTATACCGCGGTCACGTAATCCGCGAGCCAGTCTTCCGGCTTAGTGGTGCCATCGTATGTTTTGGTGTCACGGGGCAACTGAAAGTTGCGGGCGGGTGGTGGTTCTTTCATGATCCTTGGGCCAAAGCATTTTGGACCCGGAGGACCCTCTGCCTCAATCATTTCGAACAGGTATACCCTGTCCAGACGGTGCCTCGCATCCCGTTCCGGTAAGTTTCTTTCTCCCAACCGCTCTCCCAAAGATTTCCGGTAAGCGGTGAGTCTTGTTGAATCAGCTTCATCGTAACGTTCTGGCGCCGCGGCCCTTGCCTGCCGGTACCTTGGTGGAGGCATCTCCTCCTCATCATCATCATCATGCGCTGCCCTTGCAGCCGGATAGTTTTGCCCGGTTTCATGTCTACCGGCATGATTGTTTCTTGCATAGCCTTCCTTGGCGTAGCCTCGCTCTGCCCCTTGGCTTTTTCTACCGGCATCGTGTTGCCCGGCTTTTTGTTTACCGGCAAGGACCGGATCATACACAGTCATCTGCCGTGCGTTCACTTCTTTTTCTTTTCTTCTGTCCGGATGGGGGGACGAGGCCTGCCCATGGGACTTGCTTCCGGCATTCTTTGTTGAACGCGCGGATTTTGAGGCTATAGCCTTGTTCAGCTTAGCCAGCTGCTCGGCGTTCTGCTGCTCTACGGTATCTAGCAGCTCTCGACACGCTCTTGTTGCTTCGCCGAGCCTCTCCGGTAAGCGAGTCACATAGATCTACCGCAGCCTTAGCAGCTTTTATAGTTTTATCCGGGCTCTCGTACTTAGGTTTCTCTACAATGCTAACGGATGCGAGGTACTTTTGCCGGTAAGAATTTCCTTACGCAAATCCTGATCTAGATTGCGAGCCTTAAGCCGGTTTTCCGGTATCCTAGCAGCATGAGCGCTAACAGAAGCAAAGCCATGGGCAGCGTTATACTCACGTACGGTTAGGTTCAGCTCGCGCTGCGCCTTGACGACGTCCTTGCCGCTCTCGAGTATCTTCTGGCGCTGCGCCTCCCGGCTCCGCCCGAGCCGCTGCCGGGTCGATGTTGCGCGCGATGGGGGTTGCCGGCGCGTTCATCGCCGCTTGGAGAGGTGTTGCCGGTGGCGCGGAAGACGCTCCCGCCGCGCCGGTGTCGCGCTCCGGCGGTGGCTTGGCCGCACGGGTTGCGGCCGCACGACCAGGCGGCTTCGTCCGCGGCCTCCTTGCCCGCGCCGGCTACGCCGGCCATCATCACCTCGACGCTTCCGGCGACGCGGCCTGCACAAAGCCACCTTGGCGGGTCCGGTGCCACCAGCACCGGCGAGAGGCGCTGGCGCACGGGGACGGTGCCGAAGTAGACGCGGTGGCTGCCGAACTCGATGATGCGGCCGTTCTTGGGGAAGATGCCGCCGTTGGCGAAGCAGCCCGCGTTGTCGTTGATGAAGTCGATGGAGTAGAAGCTGCTGGACGAGCGCAGACACTGTCCGCTCGCCGGCGAACTCGAGGAGGCCCGCCCGAATGTGTATTCCGAGCATGCGCCACTTCATGCCCCACGGTGGGCGCCAACTGTCGTCGTGGTGAACGAGAAGATGCCATAGGATGGCTTAAGTTGGGGCCGAATGGACGTATGAGGATTCGGGGGAGGGTTTGCGATTAGATGGGAAGAACTTCCGGATGCTTTCCTCAACAACACAACCAAAGGTCGGTACACAAGAAGAGAGACAAGAGGAAGAACTCTTTACTAGATCGCTAGCTTCATTGATCTCAACATGGTTACAAGTTCTTGTTCACTGATCTCTCTGTGGTCTCGCGCTCGTAGGAGGCGTACCCCTCTCCTTATATAGGGGAGAGGGTGGCTTACACTGGAAGAAACCCTAATGGCATCTTTGACTAGACAAACTACTTTACAAAGCTACTTTAATCATAGATGACACCGGAGTCCTCTTTAATCGAGGGCGCCGACGTCCTCCGGCTTCTTTGACTCGTCATCCTTCTCTTTATCGTCAGCCCTTCGTCTAAAGTTACTTTGCTTAGCTCATCTTTGTCTTCTTGCTCTGGAGAGAATCTTTGACCAGTCCTGCCGACTCTGCTCGTCCTTCCGGAGGTCCGGTATCTTCTTACCTGGTTCCGGTATACCCCTCTTGGGGATACCGGCTTAGCTCCACTTAGCTAAACTCTTATCCTTAGGTTCCGGTACGAACATTAAGCCGGTATCTTGATGGCTCAAACCATCCGGTTTGGCATGCCTTTGGCATACCGGGGGTCATCCCCCCAACATGGAGTCCCTCCGGGACTCCACCTTCCTTGGCGGTTTCTTCCGGACTTTTCTAGAACCTTCTAGAACCTTCCATAGAACCTTCCGCATCATTTTAAATCACATAAAATGACATCCTATATATGAATCTTATTCTCCGGAACTCCTCGTGATGTCCGGGATCTCATCCGGGACTCCGAACAAATATTCGAACTCCATTCCATATTCAAGTTCTACCATTTCAACATCCAACTTTAAGTGTGTCACCCTACGGTTCGCGAACTATGCGGACATGGTTGAGTACTCACTCCGACCAATAACTAATAGCGGGATCCGGAGATCCATAATAGCTCCCACATATTCAACGATGACTTTAGTGATCGAATGAACCATTCACATACGATACCAATTCCCTTTGTCACGCGATATTTTACTTGTCCGAGGTTTGATCATCGGTATCACTCTATACCTTGTTCAACCTCGTCTCCCGACAAGTACTCTTTACTCGTACCGTGGTATGTGGTCTCTTATGAACTTATTCATATGCTTGCAAGACATTAGACGACATTCCACCGAGAGGGCCCAGAGTATATCTATCCGTCATCGGGATGGACAAATCCCACTTGTTGATTCATATGCCTCAACTCATACTTTCCGGATACTTAATCCCACCTTTATAACCACCCATTTACGCGGTGGCGTTTGGTGTAATCAAAGTACCTTTCCGATATAAGTGATTTACATGATCTCATGGTCATAAGGACTAGGTAACTATGTATCGAAAGCTTATAGCAAATAACTTAATGACGAGATCTTATGCTACGCTTAATTTGGGTGTGTCCATTACATCATTCATACAATGATATAACCTTGTTATTAATAACATCCAATGTTCATGATTATGAAACTAATCATCCATTAATCAACAAGCTAGTTAAGAGGCATACTAGGGACTCTTTGTTGTTTACATATCACACATGTACCAATGTTTCGGTTAATACAATTATAGCATGGTATATAAACATTTATCATAAACATAAAGATATATAATAACCACTTTTATTATTGCCTCTTGGGCATATCTCCAACAACATGTTCAATCGTTTTTAGCATTTTTCCTAGAGATCTTTATCATTAACACAAACTTCATTTTGCTCATTCATGGAGTTGTATCTAGTACCTCTAAGAAAAATGATTATCCACCGTTAGTTAGTAATGTGGGTTGGCATGGATTATTTAGTGTTATGTGTCAGATATTATTTATTTTAATATCTGGAACACGAAATAGATAGAGCAGATACAAAAATGGAACTGTGATTCATACACACTATTAAGACCTCGCAACCAGACTGGAAAATTCAAGTAGAAGTAACCCCTGGCTGGGCGAAAGAAGCATGTGGACAGTGTAACAGATAGAACTTTTGCGTATATAGACAAATGTAACACATAATCATGAACCAAGTTATAAATTATCTGTATTTTATATCTTAATATTGCTAGGATTTCTCTATCTCCCCAAGATCAGATTAAATTACTCACTCATGGAAGCAGTCGACAACATCATCATAGGCATATGAAAAAAATACTAGTATATGGATAAATACAAGTGCAAATCCTCAATAGCAATTGGAATTACAGCAATATGAAGGTAAATGAGATGTGAATGGTGATGGTAATGGAGATGCAGCGGTTGATGATGGGGGTGATGCCTTAGCCTCCAATAATCCATGGAGCAGCGAGGATAATGCCCTTCAGCAAGTGCCCCCTTTAAATCTCTTCCAGAGGTGTTCAAACAAGTATGAAAGATGCATAGGAAGGACGTAAAATAGTAAAATCCTATCACTGCTCATGCAAAAACATAAGGTAAACATACTTTAAAAAATGCACTCATCAACATGTTCCCTTCTCTTGCCGTTTCACAAAAGGAGTTTGGTACAACATGAAGGAGTGGCTTGGACTCATTGATGTCAACCCGCAGGTGTCGCATGAAGCTCAAACCGGGTACCGTTGAAGATTGGTTGATATCCTTCGTGCAAAAGAATGGCCAGTCGACATGGTGGTCTCTAGGATAAAAAAACGAGACATCCTTATGGGCCTTGGCCGGGATGAAAGCGTCACGTAATGTAATTTCGTGAGAGTAGGTCTCATGCTTTGGATCTTGGTTGTTGCCTTGATCGTGTTGGTTTGTAACACTCTAAAACTTCTTCTCTATCTATAAAAATGGTAAATTTTTTGCCTCGTTTAATAAAATCAAAATTTTATTTAAATTCAGATATATCTATAGACTAGAGATTGTTAGATATATCTAAACTGAAACATACTTGCGATAACCTTATATGGACAAAGGTTAATACATAAATAATATCTTTTTTTTGCGAAGAATGCATAAATAATAACTATCGCGTCTATGAATCGGAGAAATCCTGCGCCTCATCTTGGCCTCTGTTTAAAATAGCCGGCTATAGCCTGGCTATAGCCTTTCGCGAGGCCTGTGGCTATAGCTAGAGGCTTTAGAGGCTATAACAGAAATAGCCGCTAATAGCCCGGCTAAGGCTATTTAGCCTTAATTTAGCCTCATAGCCGCTAACTTCCCGCCCAATGAGCCCAAAATTTTGGACCAAAAGTTTCAGTCGACCGGCCCATTTGCTTGGCGAAATAGCCACCAAGCTCTAGTTACGTAATTATGGGCATAACTATGTCCTAAACTACGTGATGATGTTGTAATATTTGGGCAAAACTATGTATTTAACTATGTGTGAACTATTATGTGTATCTCCTATGTGAAGATGTTATTATGTTATTAATTTGTGAATTATTGATATATATATATGAATATATGATGCTCAATTTGTTTTATTATTTATCAAATCCGCTATATGGCTAGCTATAGCCCGCTATAGCCCGGCTATAGCCTTTCATAGCTTCAAAAAAAAATCGCGGCTATCGGCTATAGCCGGCTATTTTAACCAGAGATCTTGGCACTACAAAATTCTTGATACAAGCTAGCAGTAGAAATTTAAATGGCCACGGGGTGTGCACCGTGGGCGGTGTTTTTGCTATGGATGGTCAAAAGGAACTGGATGATTGGCGCGGTCGAAAGTCGAAACGCTACTGTCTTTGAACGACTTTCGCTCGAATACTAGGCACTACCCGCCAGAGTTTGCACAGTTTGGCCGGCTCATCTAGAATGGACAAATTCCACCACAGCTACTTTTCATCGTTTTGGTCGCCTGGCAACTCTACTCGTGCCGATCGATCGAGCTGTGGCTGTACTTGTAACCACACTTACACGCAGCCACCAGCACGCCTATAAATAGAGCATCCCCGCCATTGGAGTGGAGCCATGAGTAGCTAGCTGCAAGGACAGGAAGACGCACGCATTCATCCTAATTAAGTTCCCAACCACCATGGATTTCTCCAGAGCCTTGGCCGTGTTCCTGTGTGTGATCCTGGCCTCGCTCGCGTTCGTCGCGCAGAACGCGCTTGCCGGCCGTGGTATGTATCAACTCTCAGTTCTCTCACTCTTTCTTTGATATTAGAAATTGGAGGATCTTTCAGTTCCTATTACAAATTGGTAGCTCGATCTGATGAGGATTCTATATACACTGCGTGGTTGCAGGTGGCTATAACTCTGTCTCGGGTGATTCTGCTGGTAATTATGGCTATCCCGTGCCACCAAAAACGCATCATCCTTAGGCACTGGGCAACGATTTACGATGCTTCAAAGTATGTACGGGAAGGAAGTACGGCGAGCATGTATAAATAAATAAATTAGTGCCGCGCATGCACTCAGCAGTTGATATATAGTAAATTTCCCTTTTCCGAATAAACGCCACAGGGAGGGGGCGCCGTGTGCGCGCTTTCCGTGTGGGTCGTCTAAAGTTGCCAAACTACTAGTATTGTACTTGTACCCGGACGTCGAACATTTAGTTTGGGCACTATACTATTGTACTTCAATGAAAAGCGCAAGGAGAAGTAATCCGTGTTGTACAAATCTGTACACTTACGTGTTTTGTGCTCTCTCTCGCATAATTATATATGTGTTTCGCTTCCGCGTTGAATCTACGTACTCTTGCGCACTGATACGACAATCACGTCATTTTAGTTTTGTAATTTTGGATTTTTACTTCTTAATTAGTTCTTACCACCAAATTAAGCAACTTTGTCATCGGTGTCGAATTAAGCAGCTTCGTTCTTGGTAATATTCGCGGGTCATCAGAGACCCTCTATCGGATTGGTTTTGCTTCAGTGTTCCCTCGCCCCACCTCCAAACTTTGGCACATGGACCGCTAAATCTCCCAATGCCCCTTCGTTAGGAGGCACTGGGCTAGCTTACCACTTCAACTTTGATGGTGGAGATGGGACACCGAAACACATCTCTATAGATATTTTTGGTGGTGAAGACATCATCACATTACCTATCTTTTCACCGCAAAGAGTTATTGTTCCTGTCTGTAAGTTATTCATCTACTTTCTTACTAGAAGGTAATTAGTAGTTTAACAAATTATCTTGTTCAGATAAAAAAAAATACAGCAAGATGTATCTTACGTTGCAATTCATGCATCGTAGATGCTAGACAACCGACACTAGACAACAACGTAAATTGGCTAGACAATTGGATGCATGCAAATTCTGGAGCAACAACTAAACAATCTTGTTCAATGACAAGAAAGTAAAAGTAACTTTTCTTAAGCAGGTGTGACACCTAGTTAAAAAAAATTGTAACGGAAGTTGTATCCAACTCATCAACCCATCGAGTGACACAACCACAAACTAAAGTTCACCTCTACCCTATATAAACTAAGAAATAAACAAGTTGTTCAATTTTTTTATATTGTTCTTTTGGTTGCATGAGCATATGCACCCAAGAGATCAAAATTGCATTTCGACGAAGTACTGAAACATAAAATGTAAATAAAGTAAATAGAAGGGCACATCCATCTACGTCATGTGCGACAAGGCCCCAAAATGGCCATAGTCATAGACATAGCTTGATTGGCGACAATTTTATACTGTTTTCCATATTTGATCTTGTTATTATGAGTGAGTAGTACTCACGGGATTCGGGTTGAGGATTAACCTCGCATCAATTATGTACATCTAATTATATGGGAATATTGTGTGGTATTTTCATAGGAGATTTGTATTTGTATCATTGTCACTTACCTAAATCTGGGGACTTGTCAAGACCTTGAGGATTGATCAAGGTTCGAGGTGCGATATGTGGTAAACGGCGTCTACGTGTGAAACCCAGTCAATATTCATTTAGTGATCCACTTGAGAATAACAATAAATCTTCTATCACAATGCTTTTGGTCTGTATTTTACTTAATAGTCATTCATATCCCGGTACTTCGTGGTACAACGGTTGGACCAAAAGGTTGCATGATATCCCTGTGGCACGCATGGGTTATAGTATTTACGGAAGTGCTTCCCACAAATCATATCTATGTAAATCATTTACACGTCAATGTGCTTAACTTTATCTTTATTTCATATGTATGTATAGTTGCAGGTGAAACTTACTTCCTGGCCTATCTCCATCCATCGGCACAACCCAAGATACAAAGTAAATTGGAAAGATCTGGTAAATGATGACCCACAAGTATAGGGGATCGCAACAGTCTTCGAGGGAAGTATTACCCAATTTATTGATTCGACACAAGGGGAGACAAAGAATACTTGAAAGCCTTAACAGCGGAGTTGTCAATTCAGCTGCACCTGGAAACAGACTTGCTCGCAAGAGTTTATCAGTAGTAACAGTTTTATAGCAGTAACAGTAGTGAAATAACAGCAGCAGAGTAACAAAGACAGCAGTAGTGATTTTAGTAAACAGCAGGATTAAAATACTGTAGGCACGGGGACGGATGACGGGCGTTGCATGGATGAGAGAAACTCATGTAACAATCATAGCAGGGCATTTGCAGATAATAATAAAACGGTATCCAAGTACTAATCAATCAATAGGCATGTGTTCCAATTATAGTCGTACGTGCTCGCAATGATAAACTTGCACAACATCTTTTGTCCTACCAGCCGGTGGCAGCCGGGCCTCAAGGGAAACTACTGGATATTAAGGTACTCCTTTTAATAGAGTACCGGAGCAAATCATTAACACTCCGTGAACACATGTGATCCTCACATCACTACCATCCCCTCCGGTTGTCCCGATTTCTGTCACTTCGGGGCCATTGGTTCCGGACAGCGATATGTGTATACAACTTGCGGGTAAGACCATAAACAATGAATATCATGATGAAACAATAACATGTTCAGATCTGAGATCATGGCACTCGGGCCCTAGTGACAAGCATTAAGCATAACAAGTTGCAACAATATCATAAAAGTACCATCTACGGACACTAGGCACTATGCCCTAACAATCTTATGCTATTACATGACCAATCTCATCCAATCCCTACCATCCCCTTCGGCCTACAGCGGGGGAATTACTCACACATGGATGGGGGAAACATTGCTGGTTGATGGAGAGGCGTTGGCGGTGATGGCGGTGATGATCTCCTCCAATTCCCCGTCCCGGCGGAGTGCCGAACGGAGACTTCGGCTCCCGCGACGGAGTTTCGCGATGTGGCGGCGTTCCGGAGGGTTTACGGCGACTTCGACTTCTCTCCGTGCGTTTTTAGGTCGAGGCGAATAAGTAGTCCGAAGGGGGCGTCGGAGGCCGGCCGAGGGGCCACACCACATGGCCGCGCGGGCCCCCCCTGGGCCGCGCCGCCATGTGGTGTGGGGCCCTCGGGCCTCCACTTCAATTGTCCTTCTGGCTCCGTCATTATTCTGGGAAAATAGGCCCTTTCGTCAAAATCCCGAGGTTTTTCCTGAAAGTTGGATTTCTGCACAAAAACGAGACACCGAACAGTTCTGCTGAAAACAGCGTTAGTCCGTGTTAGTTGCATCCAAAATACACAAATTAGAAGCAAAACAATAGCAAAAGTGTTCGGGAAAGTAGATACGTTTTGGACGTATCAACTCCCCCCAAGTTTAGCTTATTGCTTGTCCTCAAGCAATTCAGTTAACAACTGAGCGATAAAAGGACTTTCACGAACACATTTGCTCATATGATGTATATATTCTCATGATATGGCTAATACTTGAGCAGTTCATAATAAGGTACATGCAAATAAGATCATCTAACAGCTATGTCAATCATGAAGAGGTACCAACAATTAATAATAAGCATCATGAGTCATGTATATAAGCAGGATTGCAATGTTCATAAGAGAGTATGATAAAGTGGTATCTCGCTTGCCTGTATTTGATTGGCGAAACATAAATGCCCGGGCACCTCTGGAGTTCATAGAAAGACTAGAAGTAGTGATTGTCAAAGATAAAAGCATCAAAGTTATACCACAATCAATCATATTTTGAGACAAGCATATTATACTAAGAATGACGAGTTGTGCTCTCAAGAAAGTGCTCAAAGAAATAATGGAGACACAACATAAAAGTAAAAGATTGACCCTTCGCAGAGGGAAGCAGGGATTAACATGCGCTAGAGCTTTTCATTTGTAAAGTAGGAGTAAAATTATTTTGAGAGGTGTTTGTTGTTGTCAACGAATGGTAATGGGTACACCAACTACCTCGCCAACCGGACTTTCAAGAGCGGCTCCCATGAATTATTTGCATGTTTATGTGGCACTCCTTCCAACCTTTCTTACACAAACCATGGCTAACCGAATCCTCGGTGCCTGCCAACAATCACATACCATGAAGGAGTGCCTTTTTATTTTAGTTTTATTATGATGATGACACTCCCCCCAACCTTTGCTTACACAAGCCATGGCTAACCGAATCCTTCGGGTGCCGTCCAACAATCACAAACCATGGAGGAGTGTCTATTTAAGTTAATTAATTCGGGTCTGGGAATCCCATTGCCAGCTCTTTTTGCAAAATTATTGGATAAGCGGATGTGCCACTATTCCATATGAGAGTCCGTCAAAAGTAAATGACAAGGTTGAAAGCTAAACACCACATACTTCCTCATGAGCTATGAAACATTAACACAAATTAAGAAGCATTTTGAAGGTTTTAAAGGTAGCGCATGAGAATTTACTTGGAATGGTTTGAAATGCCATGCATAGGTATTTATGGTGGACACTCGGAATAACTTGGTTTTCATGTGTTTGGAGGCACGAGCAGCGTTCCCGCTCGGTACAAGTGAAGGCTAGCAAAAGACTAGGGAGCGACAAATCAAGAGAGCAATGAATCGTCATAATCATGCTTGCGGCAAAATAAATTAACCGAGGCATAAAAGTGATACAAGAACTCGAAGCAATGTAAATCATTGAGGCTTAATTGACTTTTGTTCAGTCATATGCATGCGTGAGCATGTGCCAAGTCGATATAAATGAATTATTCAGAGGAGGATACCACAATGCCATACTTACTTATGAATAAAACAATGCAAGCAAACATCCATGACATGCTACTCATATTAATAGATTGGAGCTAATCATGAGAGATCATGAACTACTAGACTTTCTTAAATAACATATACCTCACATGAACCAACTAAGCATGCTCACATGGATGAGTATATGTACAAAAATGAAAACAAATAGAGTTCATACCAGCCTCTCACCACAATCAGATTGTCGTAGATCGTCATTATTGCCTTTCACTTGTGTAGCTTGGATAATATGAAATGAAAACCACGCTCCAGCCACCGAAGACCATTGAACTCAAGATGAACTTTACAAACCAAAGAAGAACAGCAAATATTTTTGGTGTTTTCGAATTTAAGAACAAGAACGAAAGGAAACAAGCGAACAAAGCAAAATCTTTTTGGGTTTTCTTATGGCAAACTAGCAATAGCAAATAAAGTGAAACAAATGCAAGAATCCAAGATAAGCAAATGGTGAAGAGAAACAACAGAAATATTTTTGGTCTTTTTGTGTTTTGGGAAAGAAACAAAGTGGAAACAAGAAATAGCAAACTAAAAAGAAACACAGAAAAGCGAAATGGCAGAAATCTGCCAAAACCTGACAGCAGTACAGAAATCGATTTTTACAAAAATCTTACGTTGCTCAGTTCAAAAAGTGTTCAACTAATGAAAGTTAGATAACGTTCTGGCTGTGCGCACGAATTTTTACGGTAACAGCCCAGAATCTGTTTTCAGGCAGCACTTCCCCAAATATCATCTTCCTCTCATTAGAAAACCACTCAAAGAGACTAAACAAGTATATACAAGTATCCAACAATCATAATATGCAAAGAATGAGTGATGCCGGTATACCTCCCCCCAAGCTTAGGCTTTTGGCCTAAGTGGAGTTCAATCCCATCGATCCCATGAAGTAGCGCCTCCGTAGTATGACGAAGATGGATCGTATTCCGGGTAGGTGCTAGAAGATGCACCGGGATGTGTGACGGTGTAATCATAGGAAGGCTCGACATCCTCGGAGTCATGCTGCTGGTGGAAATCTTGTATCTTCATATGTTCATCCACCTCCTCCTTAGTGCACGACCATGATTGCCTCGTCAATACCGAGCAAACCTGGTTGGGGAAGAGGAATTTCTTTCTCATCCCCGTCGGAAAACAACATTCTATAGACCATATTATCTAAAGTAGAATCAGTAGTCACAAAATGATGACTCTTCATAGCAGCAATATCAAGTCTCCTAGGGGCCAATGGAACATCATTAGGATCAATAGGAAGATTTAGATATGTTAAAACGCGCAGTGCAATAGTTCCTCCAAAAATAGGTCCCCTGGTAGTCAGGCGGCGAGCAATAAGAGCACCAAGGTGATAAGATGTTTGACCAGTAAGTGCAATATTCAGGAAAGCAAGATGGTAGCTAGAGATATTACTAGTGTTCTCCCTACCAAGAATGCTAGTAGCAATGTAGTATGCAAAATACTTAATGGCGGGGAGTTGAATGTTCCTTATCTTGCCCCGCTGAATGGTGCGACAATCATCATCGGTAATCCCTCGATAGAGCTCCAACAAGTCCCGGGGGTTGTCATCAATCCTACTTGATGTACCTGCAGGGACAATATCCAACGCAAGACAAAAATCCTTCAATTGCATAGTAACAGGATTACCATAAATCCTGAATGCAACCGTTGGCTCATATTGTTTGTTGTTGAACTGGAAACTCTCGACGAAAATTTTTGTGAGCATATAGTATTGCTCCCTTTCATCTCCCATATAGGTGGTTAACCCTGCCCTGTTGACGAGGGTTAAGAAATCCTCCAATATCCCTGCATTCCTTAGAAAATCATAGCATGGGAAAGTCGAAGCATTAGGAGGCCCGTTGTCCTCTTCGGGTGCGAAGCTAGGCGCGATGATGTCCTCGTTGTACGACCGCCTAATTTGGGTGGCGGTCCTAGAAGGCCTCCCGGTGCTGGTTGTTCCCTTCTTGAACAATTCTCCAAATTTGAACTTCTTCATTTTCTGAAATTTTTAACAAACAATATAAAACTTGATTTGGTGACATATAATTGAGGGAAACTACCATAGGAACTTGCTAGAGTACTAATCATGCATCAAAACTAATTTCTACCAATTAGAACAAGCATGCAAGCTCACCAAACATGTCACCTATAGCAGCAAAATATTCAAGATATACTCAACCAAACAAAATTCTACTTGGATGGGTGGAGGAGTCACATACCAAGGAGCAAATGTGCCAAATTTCAGCAGGAAATCCGGGCTGAGCAAAGAGATCGAGAAATCTGGAGTTCTTGAGCAAAAACGCGAGTGAGAGGAATTTGGTACGAGTTTTTTCGGGAGAGAGAAGGTGCTTGGGAGGAAGAGATGGCAAAGTGGGGCAAGGAGGGGCCACACCACATGGTGGCGCGGCCACCTCCTTGGCCGCGCCGGCCTGTGGTTTGGCGCCCTCTGGTGCCCCACGGGTCATCCTCTGGTGCTCCCAGGTGCCTCGTCGAAAAATAGGACCAACGGTATAATTTTCGCGAATTTTTGAAAACTTTGAAAAATGCACATTTTCTGGGTATTAAGTTTATTATTACTGGCCAGGAATTTTTTTTGAAATCTCAAATCAACTAAGAAACTTTGCAAATTAAAAATGCTACAGCAACTAAAGCAAGTGGAGAAAGAAAGAGATGTTGTTTACCTCCTCTATGCATATAAAAGGTATTTGTTAACAAGGTTGATCAAGTCTTGCCACCAAATAAATTTTACATAACATATGAAGAAATAAACCTCAAATCAATCATGTTACCTTGAATTGTATTGATATGGATCCAATCACAAGAGTTTGATATTCTTCTTTAGGCTCATATATAGGACAATCAATAGTTCCCACTTTGATAGTTCTCACATGAGAAGTAGTATTAACTCCGCACGCTTTTTCAATCCTCTTGGGGAAATAGACGGTGTGTTCCTTATCATCAACATTGAAAGTAACCTTTCCTTTATTGCAATCAATAACAGCCCCTGCGGTGTTAAGAAAAGGTCTCCCAAGAATAATAGACATATTATCGTCTTCAGGCATTTCCAACACAACAAAATCAGTTAAATTCAAGCAGTTATTAGTAACTTGAACAGGAACATCCTCACATATACCAACAGGAATAGCAGTAGATTTATCAGCCATTTGCAAAGATATATCAGTAGGTATCAACTTATCTAAGTAAAGTCTCTTATAAAGAGAAAAAGGCATAACACTAACACCGGCTCCCAAGTCACATAGAGCAGTTTTAACATAATTATTCTTAATAGAACAAGAAATAGTAGGTATACCTGGGTTGCCCAACTTCTTTGGAACTTTACCATTGAAAGAGTAATTAGCAAGCATAGTGGAAATTTCCTCATTGGGGATTTTCCTTTTGTTAGTAACAATATCTTTCATATACTTTGAATAAGGAGGCAATTTAATAGCATCAGTCAAAGGAATTTGCAAGAATAAAGGTTTCATCCAATCACGAAATTTATTATAGTGTTCTTCTTCCTTTGATTTTAGTTTCTTAGCGGGAAAAGGCATTTGCTTTTGCACCCAAGGTTCTCTTTCATTACCATGTTTCTCAGCAATAAAATCTTCTTTAGTATACTTTTTATTTTTAGCATGCTTTTCGGGTTCTTCTTCAACCTCTTCTTTATCGGGAGTATCATTCTTATCATTATCTTTATCATGTTCATTACCACTTTCAGTTTCAGCATCAGAAATAGAAATACTATTAGGATCATTAGCAGGTTCGAGAGGATTCTACAACATTTTTATGTTTCTTCTTCTTTTTCTTAGAATGAGCTCTAGGTTCAATGCGTTGAGAATCTTGTTCAATTCTTTTGGGATGCCCTTCGGGATATAGAGGATCCTGGGTAGAGACACCACCTCTAGTTGTTACTTCATAAGCATGTTTTTCTTTAGCATTATTTCCTAACAAGTCATTTTGCACTTTAGTGAGTTGATCAATTTGAGTTTGAATCATATGAAAATGTTTAACAAGCATCTTAACATCATTGGAGGTTCTCTCCACAATATCATGCAATTGACTAATAGCTTGAGAATTTTCCATTAGATGATTCTCTACTCTCATATTAAAATTTTCTTGCTTAACAATATAATTATCAAACTCATCTAAGCATTGCGCAGGAGGTTTTGAATACGGAATATCTTCCCTAGTAAAGCGTTGAAGGGAATTTACCTCAATCATGGATGAAGGGGAATTATCTCACATATATCTTCTATTGGAGGTAGATTCTTCACATCTTCAGATTTAATACCTTTCTCTTTGAGAGACTTCTTGGCTTCCCTCATATCTTCATCATTCAATTTAATTAAACCCCTCTTCTTCACTATTGGCGTTGGAGTTGGTTCAGGTGTATTCCAATCATCATAATTCCGGCCTATTTTAGCCAATAATTCTTCAGCGTCGTCTGGAGTTCTTTTCCTGAAAACACAACCAGCACAACTATCCAGGTATGCCCTAGACTCAATGGTTAGTCCACTATAAAATATATCAAGTAAATCATGCTTTTCTAAATCATGGTCAGGCAGAGCTCTAATAAGAGAGCAAAATCTCGCCCAAGCCTCAGGCAATTTCTCTTCATCTCCTTGATCAAAATTATAAACTCTCCGCAAAGCAGCATGTTGAGCACTAGCAGGAAAGTATTTCCGAAAGAAAACGACAAGCAATTCTTTTGGACTTTTAATAGAACTAGGTGGCAAACTATTATACCAAGTTTTAGCGTCATCCTTTAATGAGAATGGAAAGATTTTAGCAACAAAGTAAGTACGCTTCTTAACATCATCGGAAAACAAGCTACTCAAAGTAGATAACTCGATCATGTGTTCAACGAGCACTTTCTTTTCAAGTACCACAAAAAGGTGTTTTCTCAACAATAGCTATATGAGATAGATCAAGAGAAAAATCATAATCTTTATCCCTAATGTTTATAGGAGATGTGGCAAATTTAGGATCGGGAGACAGTTTATATCTAACGAGTATGTTACTGCAAGCAACTTTTTAATTTTTCTTGCATCAGTAGTAGCATGGCATTTTTCAATAAAATCATCATCAAGTTCCACATAATCTTCATCAAGATCATCACTAGAGTATTCAAGTTCAGGTGAATTAACAGGTGTAGTAGCATCAGGAGTTTCAGTATTTTCAATTTGTCTAGACCTAGCAATTTTAGCATCTAGAAAAGTTCCCAATGAACCACTATCATCAAGCACAGCAGAAATATTATCAATATTATGAGAGTTTTCAGATTCAGCAGAAGTACCAGCATTTGAAGCATGTGGCGGTGAAACAAGTTTATCAATCACAGATGGTGAATCAAGAGCAGCGGATGTATTCAGAGTTGTACCTTTTCTTGTAGTGGATGGTAATATGGCGACCTTAGTATCACGAGTTTTACCCATGATGGAGAATTTGCAGCGAACAATATTAATCCAAGTGAACTTCCAAATAAAGCTATTCTCCCCGGCAACGGCGTCAGAAAATAGTCTTGATGACCCACAAGTATAGGGGATCGCAACAGTCTTCGAGGGAAGTATTACCCAATTTATTGATTCGACACAAGGGGAGACAAAGAATACTTGAAAGCCTTAACAGCGGAGTTGTCAATTCAGCTGCACACTGGAAACAGACTTGCTCGCAAGAGTTTATCGAGTAGTAACACTTTTATAGCGGTAGCGGTAGTGAAATAACAGACAGAGAGTAACAAAGACAGCAGTAGTGATTTTAGTAAACAGCAGGATTAAAATACTGTAGGCACGGGGACGGATGATGGGCGTTGCATGGATGAGAGAAACTCATGTAACAATCATAGCAGGGCATATGCAGATAATAATAAAACGGTATCCAAGTACTAATCAATCAATAGGCATGTGTTCCAATTATAGTCGTACGTGCTCGCAATGAGAAACTTGCACAACATCTTTTGTCCTACCAGCCGGTGACAGCCGGGCCTCAAGGAAACTACTCGGATATTAAGGTACTCCTTTTAATAGAGTACCGGAGCAAAGCATTAACACTCCGTGAACACATGTGATCCTCACATCACTACCATCCCCTCCGGTTGTCCCGATTTCTGTCACTTCGGGGCCATTGGTTCCGGACAGCGATATGTGTATACAACTTGCAGGTAAGACCATAAACAATGAATATCATGATGAAACAATAACATGTTCAGATCTGAGATCATGGCACTCGGGCCCTAGTGACAAGCATTAAGCATAACAAGTTGCAACAATATCATAAAAGTACCATCTACGGACACTAGGCACTATGCCCTAACAATCTTATGCTATTACATGACCAATCTCATCCAATCCCTACCATCCCCTTCGGCCTACAGCGGGGGAATTACTCACACATGGATGGGGGAAACATTGCTGGTTGATGGAGAGGCGTTGGCGGTGATGGCGGTGATGATCTCCTCCAATTCCCCGTCCGGCGGAGTGCCGAACGGAGACTTCGGCTCCCGCGACGGAGTTTCGCGATGTGGCGGCGTTCGGAGGGTTTACGGCGACTTCGACTTCTCTCCGTGCGTTTTTAGGTCGAGGCGAATAAGTAGTCCGAAGGGGGCGTCGGAGGCCGGCCGAGGGGCCACACCACATGGCCGCGCGGGCCCCCCCTGGGCCGCGCCGCCATGTGGTGTGGGGCCCTCGGGCCTCCACTTCAATTGTCCTTCTGGCTCCGTCATTATTCTGGGAAAATAGGCCCTTTCGTCAAAATCCCGAGGTTTTTCCTGAAAGTTGGATTTCTGCACAAAAACGAGACACCAGAACAGTTCTGCTGAAAACAGCGTTAGTCCGTGTTAGTTGCATCCAAAATACACAAATTAGAAGCAAAACAATAGCAAAAGTGTTCGGAAAAGTAGATACGTTTTGGACGTATCAGTAAACGTAAGGTAAAACAAAGTAGCAAGTCTTATAGACGTTCCTTAACCATCAGCAAGTGTTTCTAGTGTTCGATAAACCTAGGTCTTCTAGGGAAAAAACTACTATACTGCATCCGTAATCCGGATCGAAGGTATCACTATGGTCATGCCCGCCCGTACGGCCTAACCGTGTGAGGTTTTGGTGGTTCCGACTCATCAAACCAAATATAAAATGTGAAGGGAGCCGAGGCGTCAATTGAACACACGAAGAGAAAAACCTTATTCCGCTGCCATAATCAGATCCCGTCTCCACTGAAGCCTCGACGTCGCCGCCATTGAATTCATCGCATCATCTTCATCCTCTCGCCATCTACTTGTAATCTTGATTTGTTCACAATTGGTGGTAGTGTAAGACTAATCATCATTCATCTCTTTGAGATTTATTGTACAATGTTTACTATTGTTGGTCCAAATATGTTTGAGTAGTCTACTTGGGCTATGGTTGAGGCATAGCTTCGGAGCATCATGTGCATCTAATAACTCAAGGGGTATTGTGCAATATGGGAGTAGAGATTTGTTTCAAGTCTTCAATCTTTTTATCTCGATCTTAAAGGTTTGATAGGTACCCGAACTAGAGAGATTGGTAAGGCATTAAGGTTTGAGTAGAGTTAGTTACATGATTGAGGCCATGCTCAAGTGAATTTATTCATGGTTTGATAGTGTTGTTATCATCTAGGGATTAACGGTAATGTGATCAAACTTAAGGCTATTATCTAATTTATCTTAATACCACGACTCCACTTGTTGCGTTGGAACTCTGGGTGGATAATTGATCCGCAAAGACTGAGCATGTGTTATTATGGTGCACATAAGGACGCATCACCCACATTATGTTGCATGTTTACCTTGTATAACATATTGTTACATGTGAGCTTTATTATATCTTTTAAATCTTATCTACTAACACACAGCTGCAGGTGAAACCTTAAGCCCAAGCCTATCTCCAACCATCGATACACAACCAAGAACAATTGGTCCGATAAGAGAAGCGTTAGACGACAACTAGAAGTCTCACATGAGTGATCTTACATCAGAAGCGATCTTCGCATGGATTTGAGAACCTATGGTCTCTAGGGAAAAAGCTTTATTACTAGAACATGTAATCCAGATCGAAGGTACCACAACGGTGAAGCGGGTCACATCGGGAAGCTAGATATTTGGCTCATCAGCATCCCAACAGACTTCTTTACACATGCTAGGCCTACCTGCCGGTTTTGGGTGGGTTGCTGCACTCCGAAGCGCGGTCTAGGGCTGAACTTTGACGCAAGGGCCCCGCGCGGTCTACCCCTTTGGAATTCTCTAGAGGACTATTGTCCAATGGGATTTTCTCTTGGTTTGTGTTTGTTTAGCTCATAGGAACATGTAAAGAAATGGTTGGGCATAAGATCTCGCAAGATTCCCTCTGGTGGACCTGACGTCGGTGTTTCCCCCTTTTTGTCCAGCACCTTCCTAAGCATCCCAACCCACCTTTTGCACATTATAGGCCTACATGAGGTCTTTGGATGGGTAATGACACTCTGAAACATGATTTGGGGCGAAAACCTTGTCGCAGGACCCTGCGCGGTCTACCCCTCCGAAGTTCTCCGAACGATGGCCAATCAGTGGGATTTTCTCTTGGTTTGGTTTTGGTTATCTCTTAGGAAGATGCAAAGCTATGGTTGAGCCCAAGATATCGCAAGATTCTCTCTAGTGGACCCGACGTGGAGGTTCGCGATGCACGTCGGTCATGCGGGTCACACTGGGGACCTAGCTCCTGGGTTTTTCGGAATCCCGCCACACTTCTATGCACCCCTAGGATCACCTGAAGATTTCAGGTGGGTTACGACACTCTTAAGGGCGGTTTGAGAAAAAAAACCTGCCGTAGGGCCCGCATGGTCTACCCTCGAGAATTCTCCGAAGGTTTTGTGGCCAATGGTATTTTAACTTGGTTTCTATTTTGTTAGCTCAAAGGAATATGGAAAGTAATGGTTGAGCCCAAGATCTCGCAAGATTCTCTTTGGTGGACCCGGCGTGGGGGTTTCCCCTTTATGTCGAGAACCTTCCTAGGTAGCAGCGCACGTCAGCCAAGTGGGTAACACTAGGGAGGTAGCTCCCAACACACTTCTATGAACATGCTAGGACCACCTGTTGGTTTTGGGTGGGTTAGGACACTCTAAAGCATGGTTTGGGGCAAAGACCCTGCCATATGGGCCCCAAGCAGTCTACCCCTCTAGAAGTCTCCGAACGACGGTTGGCCAATAGTCGTTTATCTTGGTTTTTGTTTGGTTAGCACATAGGAAAATGGGAAGCAATGGTTCAGCCCAAGATCTCGCGGGATTCCCTCCGGTAGACTCGACATGGGGGTCTTTCAGTCTAGGACCTTCCTAGGTGGCAATGCATGCTAGTGAAGCGGGTGACACCAGGGAGCTGGCTCTTGGGTTCCTCGGCATCCCAACAAACTTTTATGCAGCCCCTAGGCCCACCTGCAGGGTTGTGGCACTCCGAAGCGCAGTTTGGGACGAAAATCCTGTCTCTGGGGCCCCATGTAGTCTACCCCTCCAGACTGCGCTCGGAGTGCCGGGACATAGTACAAACTTAATAAATAATAAAGAAAAGGTGAAAATAATAGAAATCAACATTTATATAATACAAGCCTTAATAAAGAAATACATAAAAGTGAACAAGGAGAACAATGTGAAAAAGGCTCTTACAAAGGGTGTCTTTGCCGAGTGTTTTGTTCCATACACACCACAAAGGTGCGTCGGTGGGAAGCTCCACGCGAGGCGAAAACGGCAAAAACGTCAGATGCACATGAAAAATAAGGAGTCGACGTTCCCCTAAACCTTTGTGAGTGCTCATCAGAGGATGCTTGGTAGAGGCCTGCAATTATAAAGGCTCTGTTACTGGTGGCCACCAAGGCCACGTGTCGCAAATTCGTTTGCTGTAAGTAATGTCTTTGTCGTGTGTTCTTTTTTTTGCAAAAATTCCACCGATTCATTAATAATAATCAACAATAGTACAAAGATTTCTAAAAGTAATAAAAATTACAAATAGGTCGTTGGACCACCTAGCAATGACTACAGGCACTAGCACGAGCCGAAGGCGCGCTACCGTTCTCGCCCCTCCATCACCGGAGCCAGGACCTTTGCCATGTGTTTTGTGTGTTTCTTCCGTGCTAGTTTCTTTGTTGTGTGTTTTATCTGCTCGTTGCCATGCTTGAATGTTTTGTCGTTTGTTTTACCCTCCCAATTCGGTACAGATTGTGAGAAGCAACCTGCACTTGGATGGTTAGGAGGGCAGTAGCACCTCCAGCCCACCAGAGTTTAAAATTCTAGATTTGACACTTTGGTGTCTCATTAAAAGGCCGAATATTTTTCAGTGGGAGGCGACGTTTCCGTCGATAGCAGGCATCCGTGGTGAATTCGTGAATCTCAAGATCCGCCGAATCAATTTTTTGAACTCAGTTTTTTAAAGATGCTCATTAAGATAGGATGTGTGTGTGTGCGTTTATATGGGAATCGGCACAGATTGTCTTCGACTCTTTGCCATGTTCCACACCAGATTGGACACGGCAAAGACAACGGAACACGGCTCGGCTCGTGTTCTGGTAGTGTATACTAAAAACTCACTGCTCCATTATCAACTGAATTATACTCATTGGGACAGAATACTATATCAACATGATAGAAGAAACATGAATTATTACTCCTGCCGTCCTGCGAGCTAGCTCGAAGGGTCAAGAACGTGGCCGGCGAAAACCACCGCGCCGGACACCTCCTCCACAATATAAAACGCGAACGGGTGGTCGGCGATGAACCTCATCGGCATCCTCGCGCACTGCTTCACGCGGCCACGCACGGCGGTGCAGGCCGCCGCCACGGTGCCCTCCTCGTTCACCTCCACGACCGCCTTGTGGAACACCTCGTCCAGTCGCACGTCACATACCCTCCGATCAACCAGGCCAGACAGGTCGGCATCCTCGGTGAAGGCCTCCTTCAGCCCCAAGCCTTTAAGTTCTTCGACGAGGCTGCAGAAGAATGAGAGCTTGAACTTGGGAAGAAGCACCTCGTGCACGCTGCTCCGGTTCTTAGGCACGTGGTCCAGCAGGCAGCCGCCGCCGGCAGCCAGAGCATCGACCATGGCGCGCAGCCCGTCGCGCTCGTCGGGGAGGAACACGCACATCGAGTACCTCGCGCCGTCGTCGGCGGCCTTGTAAGGGAGCTTGAGCACCTTGAAGCCGTCGTCGTAGGAGAAGAAGACCTTGCGTTCTCCCCTCCCGAGGGTCATGAAGGGGACGTCCACGGGAGCGGCACCGCCGAGGCGGTGGAACTCGAGGTCCTCGGTGAGGCCCTCGGGGAAGCGGTTCTCCCACGTGCCCTTGAAGTAGATGGCGTTGGCGAGCACGAACCTCGTCTGCTCCAGCAGGGATCCCTCCGGCAGGATCTCTGGGATGAGATTGCTCGTCGCCACCGCCACCCACCCGTTGATCTCCTCCCTGATTTTCTCTCTGTCGCCCTGCACCACACAAAAGTTACGATAACAATGGCCAAATTCACGGCGAGAAGAAAAGAAGGAGCAGGGTGCTGTTCTGACCTCGACGAAGTCGACGGCGCGTATCTCGGCCTTGTACGACTCGGCGGCGGTGTGGAGGTAGGCCGGCATGAGCTCCATGCGTTTCTGGTGGAACACGCCGTAGGCGAAGGTGACGAGCGGTCCTCCGGATCCGGTCGTGTCGGCGGCCAGGCCGCGTACGAACTCATTGACCTCGTCGGGCGACGAGGCGCCGAGCAGGGCGAGGATCTCGTCGAGGGTTTTGCCACGAGCTCCGGCAGCCACCAGGCCGAGGGTGGTGTAGATGGACAGCGGCGAGAAGGCGACGTTCTTGTCACCCTCGGCCAGCTTCTTTGACAGCCGGAGAGCGAACGCCGTCAGGCCGCCAGAGCCGAGCTCCGCCGGCGATGACGCGCGCGGCTTCTTGCTTGGCCTCGAATCCTCCTGGTCTCCCATGGTGTACGTACCTGTTCTGTCGATGCAATGAGGATAACGAGACGCCGCAGGGCCGGGGCGCGCATATATAGACGGACACAGTACAAACGTTTTATGCGCTGATATGTGCTGATATATATGGATGCTAAACCCTAATTAAAGACGTTTTGGCACCGTCCAATTTTGACTGTGAAACAGGATAGGATCCTCCGTTGGATTTCATCTAATCAATCGGATGCTCAGTCACTAATGGTACAGCAATACACAGACAAAATACAACAATGGTAATATGGTATACCAACACATGAACAGGTATATTGGTCAGAAAATACTATGGATAACAAATAATTTGATGAAATTCAAACTACCTATTAAAATAGTTTTAAACAAATTTTTGACAAATTTGGCACGTACCTTTTTTGGTGAGTAAAATTTAATATGAAATCATTTGACGAGGGGCAAGACATCTTTTTTTTAGGGCTAAAACATCTAGTACAACTACAACAATAAAAGTCACCACATGCTGTTGCTGGGCCAGGCGGGGCTGGTCTGGGCTGCTTCCTCCGCAACACATGCTGTTGTAGTTTCAGAGATTGAAACCTGATAAAGTTTGTTTGAATTTAGGGCACAAACTTGGTTCCTTCAAAATCCTTCAGCAGATACTCTCATTCGGCACCGCCAGGAGCGAGAGGAAAAGCTCACTGGGTGCCGAGCAATATAGTCTGCCCATGAATATGATGGACAAAGAGCAAAAAGAAATGATAGAGATGCTGGCTGCCATTTCATTCCCCAGAACAAAACAGAGTGATCTCTGGGACAACAAAGCATATCAGTGACAACTCCAAGCACACATGCAAAGGCTAAACCAAACATTATTGAAGTGGAATATGCATTCTGTGCAGCATTCCAGTTGTGCCTATGTACAGTACTGGTGCCAAAGAGAATTGCAATTCAGGAACTTTGGATATCAACAGTTTCGAGGCAAAGCTCAGCAGTTCCAAGTGTCTGGTAACCAGAATTTTGCATATCAGCAGATTCAGTACAACACAGTTTCCCAGCAGGAGACCATATACAGCCTAAAATTCCAAAACACGGCTACTACAAACAAACAAGAAAAGAGAACGATACATAACTAGTTCAGCCAACCACAGGGAACGGAGCAAGATAACATTGTTCTTGGATCCACGTCCGTGCATCCTTAATTTGCTAGTCCACCTTCCTCTTCTCGAGTTACGACGGTATCATGGCCCATATGCACTTCTTCACTTTTGTCATGGTTGTATATACCCCTCATCTTTATCACCTGATAGGATCAGAGGAGATAACTAGGGCAGTACACGTTTGGACTCTGAACACACCTGTCAAGTAAACGAAATAGTTGGAAGTGCATATTCAGGCTCTAGCATATATACCAGTAAACTAGTAAGATGGAATGTAATCGACAATAGGAGATTACGAATACGTATTAATAATATATGCAGGAAAAGAGCAACGGATTAAAAGTATATATATATTACCTGCAGATCGAGGTTTGTTTCTATGCTGTAAGGTTCCCTTGTGTAAAATACATGCCATCTCTTTTCAATGCATCCATCATGTGCATAAGCCTCGACATGTTGGATATGATTGAATTTGTCCCACTCAGGGCCAGATTTTCCCGCAGCCAAGCAAGCCAATAACTCAGGACTGCAGTCCAGCAGCAAATGTCTCGGCTTTATAGTTTGCAGGTACAACGGGAGTCGTTTCTCGCTGTAGAGAAGAGTCAGCACGAGTCTCCGGAGTGTAGTTACCTCGTGGAGCAACTCAAGCTTTGGGCAGTAGCTGATATGAAGATTTTGCAACTTGGGGAAATTGCAGATCCTAGTCAGGTCAGGATTGCCTTGCATATTAAGATCAACAACGGAAGCAAAGTTGTCTAGAGAATTGAGGTGCTGGATGCTCTGTATGGTCAATTTTTTCAAAACCATTGCATGGGAGGCAAGACCAGGAGGGATATGTTAGAGTTGTATAGTTCCTTTTCCGTTATTCCCCAGTGTATGAGGGGCTTACCTGCACATTGTCACACATGTACATGTACTGGCCTATGGCCCTCTGTGAATACTAGTTGCTATTCCAACATGGTATCAGAGCTTATGGTCTAGCTCTTTGCACGTTGCAACTCCGTGCTCGATCCGCGCCGCCGCCGATGATCTTTTCGGCCGCCGCTGCTCCACTCTCTTCTTCCTCTCCTGCTCTTGTCGGGATCGAGTTCTTCTCCAAATAATTTAGGCTTTTTTTCTCGTCCAAATCGGGCTCCAAATCGGAATCCAGCTGCCGCCGTTCTGCCTCCGGCCGGCTCCTGCCCGGCCCGCGCCGTCCCGGCCGCCGACGGGCTGCCTTCTGCCGGCCCCGGCCCGCGCCGTCGTGCCGTCCTAGCCGCCGCCGCGGCGTCTGCCGTCCCGCCCGCTGCAGGCCTGGTCGGCCCTGCGCCAGCTCGACCTCGCCCCTGGACGGCCTGCACCGGCAAGCCCCGGCCAGCACCGGCTCGCCTCAGCTCCGGCGGGCCACTCCTTGGTCCGCCCCGCCCGCTGCCAGCCCGCCTGCTGCCAGCCCTGCTCCGGCCGCCCACCAGCTGCTAGCTGCACGCCCGCTGCTGGCCTGGAAGCTGTGCTGCCCGATCCCAGCGTGAACAGTTGCCAGCCAGATCCAGATCCAGATCTGCCCGTTCCCAAAAAAAAATAAAAAAAAATAAAAAATTGAAGGAAGATGGCGTCGTCTTCGTCTGGCTATGTCAGTATTCCCCGGTGCCCTGTGATTTTTGATGGTACCAACTATGGAGAGTTTGCTGCCTTTATGCGCATTCACATGCGCGGCCTTCGGCTGTGGGGTGTTCTCACTGGCGAGGTCTCTTGTCCGCCGCACCCCACTGCTCCTGTGCCTCCTACTCCACCGTCTGTGCCACCGGTCCTTGCTGAGGATGCTACGCAGGCTGATCGGGATGCAGCCAAGTCTGCCGAGACTGCTGCTGATGAGGCATATGATGCGCAGGTACTTGCCTATTCGCGAGGCTCTTGACTCCTACCGCGATAGTTTGGCTACCTTTACTCAGTGGTGTGATGAGGATGCCAGAGCTGCCGCTGTTCTTTCGCAGAGTGTTCAGCCATAGTTTGCTTCTGAGTTTATGGGCCTCGCTACAGTCGTTGAGATGTGGTCTCACCTTCGTCAGCGCTATCAGCCTTCTGGGGATTCTCTGTACTTGTCTGTGTTGCGTCAGGAGCATAATCTTCGACGAGGTGACTCTACCGTTGATGAGTTCTACACTCGCAGTGCAGCGATCCGGCGCCGCCTTGACTCCCTTCGCAAGGCTCGTCCGTGGTACTTGCCGGTGTTGTCGGACAAGACGTTCGGATATGGACTTTCGCAGGATCCATGAGTTCTCGTCTCGACTTCGCTCCGCAGTTTGAGCCTCGTCGTGCTCGGCTGTTTGCTCGAGGCCGTGTTCCTATCTCGCAGGTGCCGACCGAGCTTCGTGCCGAGAAGACTCGTCTCGCGTGGTGCCGGCCTCGCTTGGGACACCTTCTATTCTTGTCGCTCGAGGTCCCCCTCGCTCCTCGCCCCGCCGCTTCTTCCTACACCGCGTCTCGCCGCTTCGGAGGAGCCCGCTCTTCTCGCGGTGGGGGTCGCTCTCGCCCTCCTCGTTTCTCGCACTCACCGGTCGGAGGCCCGGTCACCTTGAGTCCGACCGCTACCGTAGCGGCGGGGTGTGCCTCCTCGTGCTCCACTCTCGCCGCTCGTCACCACCGGCTTCACCGAGCAGGATATAGTGAGACTTCAGCCGTCTCCTTGCCTCCTCCGGCTCTACTTCGACGGGTACTGCTGCCTCCGCGGCTGTTTCCTCTCCACAGTCAGGTACATCTTCGTGGGTTCTGGATTCTGGAGCTTCTTTTCACATGTCTCCTGATTCTTAAGCAATAACCATGCATCTTCGGACCCTAATTTATCAATGTGGTAGTAGGGCTGCATGGCTTTCATGCCTCGGGCAACAGTGTCATGCCGTGTGGTGACTAGGACTCGGCTTCCATGGGCACCATAGCTGAATGGAACCTTTTGCAGATTGTTCCACTCGTTATCCCCCCACATGTCATCCAGTACAAGAAAGAATTTCTTGTCCTTGATGGTGCTGGCAAGAATAGGCACAAGCAATGCTTTATCTTGAGACCTGCCCCCAGGCCCAGGAAGTTTTCCACCAGCAGCAGTGATGGCCGTCCTCAACAAGTCAACCTCGCTGAACTCCTGTGTGACGCTTAACCATATCTTTTTTGAGAACTTGCCTTGGATGGCCTCATCATTGAAGACATTCTTACTGAGGGTGGTCTTGCCGATCCCCCCGACACCAACAATGGCGACCACCATGATATTGTCACTGTTGTCCGCTACCACCTTTGTGAGCATCTCCACAAGCACCCTTGTGTCTTCTTCAATCTTCTCCCCAACAACGCCCAACCGTTCCAGCAAAGGATGAGTCTTGCGATCAACAATAGGAAGGTGCGTCGTCTTCCGGTCTTGATAGGATTCCAACTTGATAAAATTGAAATTACCACCCCTTTTGAAGATGTCATCAAGCTTCTTGTTGAGCATTTTGATGCGGCTGGCGATTTCGTGGGCATGGAGGGGATTCCGCATACAGAATAGCAGGCAGTTAAGACACCCCATGTCCTTGGATGGGCCTTGCTCCATGGGTTTGAGCTGACATAGGTCGATGATGTCAGTAGAGTGGTACATGGCATGCTTAAGCTCCTCCACCCAACCCTGCACGCTCTCGTCGGTGATGTTCCTCCTGTCAGCATCTGCAAGAAACTTCTTGAGATCCCCGAGCTTGACGCCTAGATTGTCAATCTCGCTGGAAACCCCGATCAGCATGGCAACCTCTTCTCTGGCCATCTCGGTGAGCATGTTGATCACGTAGGATGCCAAAGCATCCAGAACCCCCGCCATCAGTTGTAGGGTTCGCTCGCTTGAGTTGAGCTACTAATGGAAACATGCATATGTAAATAAAATTAGTACTCGCTGGTGCCACCTTTGACATGAACAATCTCATGCTAAAAACTGGTTTATACATGTCATGTCACCATGGAGAGCAAGCTAAGATAATCAATTCACTCACTAGAGACTAGCAAGTACTTGCTTAAAGGAAAAAAGGTGGCTTGCAAAAAACATAGCACCATACAAGCACACAAAATTTACTTCAAATAAATAAATGTAAAGATGTCATTTCTTTTGGATGAAAAAAAGTAGCTACGAAGAAACAGCAAAGGTAGCTAGAGTAGTATGGTGAAGCTGAATTAAGCAAGTACGTACCTTGAATCAATTGGAGAGGTAGACATGAATCCCTTGCTCTAGGTAGAGCAACTAGCTGGGTTATTGAATTGAAGGGGCTGGCTTTGCAGACAATCTGTCTATCTATCTATGGTGGGGTACTTTACTTATAGATACAAAACAACCCAACCCGACAGAGAGAATATGATATAAGATAGTCATCAACACTCACACGCAAATAAGAAAAATGCTACCTCTGTTCCCACGCGAAGAAGAAAATGCTACCTATGTTCCCACACAAAGAGCATGCTATATCTGTTCCCACATAAGGTGGGCATGGCAGAATTACTATTGACATGAATAAATTTCTGCAAACTCTCCTCAATTAGCTTGGACGGTAGAAAAGAGGTTGTCTTGCTTTTCGGCTGGAAATGCACAGCCCATGGGTTCTTTTCCATTTTAGCACGGCAAGAATAGAATTGCTTCCTTCCTCGGATCCTTGGTATCTTTCCAGGACGGTGCGACTTGCGAGGGTACAGATAGAACATAATGTTGAAGCTACCTGGAAGAGCAAAAAAAAATTAGTTCAGACTTTAGGTATGTGCAGGTCTGCGACGACAAGTTTCGCACATTACTCAGATGACTAACTAAATTGGTCTCCCTTTTTGCATTGCTTGCATGTGTATTATATCAATTCTCAAGTTCTTACATTCACTTTTCATTTAGTTCATGCTTGCTTTCATCAGTTCATTCAGAACCTGACGTGACTTGTGCACTTCCAAAATCCAGAGAGCAGCAACAGTCTTAAACTTAATTTGATTAACTGAAGAAAGAACAGCTAAACTATATATCCGGCCAGGTTATCAACTTCTTCATCAGCCCACCCACCGCCTCCCAGTTTTATCATCTTAATCCAGGCCTCACCACCTTTTGATCTCGGGTGTATCTTTCTCTGAATTTATTTCTACGACGTACAGTTACAAAATAGCCCGAGTCTGAACTTATTGCTATGATATCTGTATATTGTCACAACTTAAGAAGTATTAAGCCCTCCCATGCATGTTGGCAACTTAGAATAAATGCCACAATTGTCATAATAACAGTTAGAGCGAAAATGAGGCAACTCTGAGCAAACATTACAATAGTGGATACAGAAACATGAGCAAAGGTTCGATAGATCACTCTCACCTGCGCTGGCGGAATCCTTCTGTTGACTGATTGAACTAAGGAGCATCTAGCTGCTTGCGAGGGTCCATGAGTACCGTCCCCATCTGATGGAGCGGCGTCGCCTTCAATCCCATCCGCATCCGATTCTTTCCGCCTCCCGACCATGGAGGTGGCCGGGTGGGTCGCTCTGGGGGCTGATGGAGTGAAGCCACGTGCAAGCACTGGCGCGACAGCGGCTCCGTCCTGTCCCTCCGCCGGCGGCGTCCATCGCCATCGCAAATGAGGTCAACGTTACTCGCAAAAAAAAAAAACGTTAGGCAGATCCAATAAATGTATCCGACATGTACTCTCCCCTATCATAATGGGCTCAGCCCATTTACGGTCGAATAATAGAGCATCTAATAAAGAAGCTCGTCACTAGGGAATGGAGTTTTGGCTCCCGGGTGTATCTGATCTTGTTATCTGGACCTTGGGAAGTGCTATGAGATTGTTGCACCGGAGGCAATATTCTGACAGTGAAGCAGCAGGAAAACAAGAATACGTTGGTGGAGCAGTGCACATTCGTACCCGTGGCCCACTGCACATTAACTAGCGGGCGACGGCGAGTTTCACTGCGATTGACAGAAGAGTGGAGCTGACAGTCTAGACCCGCGGAACAAGACGGGGCTCGATCGTACTTGGAGTCTTGGACCATAGTACAGAAAACGTGAGAAGTTAATTTTGCCCCTCTTTGGTGTGGCAAGATAATGCCACACCACTCTAGAATCAAATCAGGTGTACACCAGGTTCTTGAATCCGCCGGCTCGGCTGAGCAAGTGCGGCGTCGTGGGTACAGAGCAAACGGAATTTGCAAATAATTAGTCTTACCATTAGCAAAGAGTAAAGACAAACCGTGATCTTCCATCAACACCTATTCTATACAAAATGGCTTACATGATGATTTGTCGTAGTACTACAGTTCACGAACAGCATAAGCATATATAAGCTGCCGCCTTGACGGGCAACATACACTAAGCTAGGCGGATTAGTAAAACAAGCTGCGGTGACTAGTTCGGCCTACAACTTTTTGCCCTCGTAGGAGAAGACATGAATGTTTGTGCACGCCAGATCTTGATACTAGCTGTTAGCAGGGGCAGGTTCCTCACCGCAGGCTGGGCGAGGGCGCCGTGTGCGGCACCTTTGGCCTCCATCTGGCATCTGCATCCAGTAAACCTGCGTATCCCTCCCGCCGCCTGAAGAAGGTGCACTGGCCGGACTGCATCGCAAAAACAGAAAACGAGCATACCTCAATGTCGGAGACTCGGTTTCAAGTTGATTGCTGAAAGAATCTGCACTGTTAGAGACTCGGTTTCAGATCAATTGCCTGGTGTCTGCCTTCGGGATATCAGCGATGAGCATGTTGCCGCACAATCAAAGAGTTGGGAGGGAGAGCGCGATTATCATGGGAGCATGGATTGGATGAGGAAGAAGACGCCATAGATATTGGGGAATGTCTCGATTTGGCAAGAACTCCAGAAGCCGACCATGGAGCTCGCCTTGAATCCTTGATAATAATAATAAAACGCGTAATGGGTATGTGGGCATGTGGCACCTGCTGAGACAGCTGGGTTGTATTCCTCGACGCGTGTTACCCGGGAGAGCGCCCTTGAGCCCATACACGGACCAAGATAGGGAGGCGTTGGTCCAAATCTTTCGCCCGCTCTGTACCGACACTAGGACGAACTACCTGTGGGCCATAGACACTGTTCGATAACACGGATACTGGGTTCAATACGCACGAATATACTAGCACGGACTTCCATCTGTCACGAGCTCGTTGGTTCAGGTCACGAGATCAGATGCACCCGGGAGCCATATCACATTTCCGCTCGTCAGTACTAGTTTTCCTATAGATGAAAATAGCACTACCAGCAAACCCATGCGCCGGTAGCAAATAATGTCATCACACCAATATATCATCGCGCCGACTGCCAGCGCACAAGCAAAACAGATGCGCCGGCGATAAAGTTCAAGAGAACCAGACCAAGCAAAAAAATCTAAGAGCCATGATTTTCCCTCTCCACCCCCGGCCGCTTTTTCAGTTTTGAAAAAATAAAAGAAAATGATAGAAAATTTTAAAAATAAAATCCTTTGAACTGCTCATGTATTATGTAATCTAGTTTTAATGAAAATTTGAAAAAATGAATTTCGATATATTATGCAAAATGGCGTCATCTACGACCTCCGATGAAAAACTTTTTTATATCAAAATCTATCTACGCGAAATTTCCTATCCGAATTCAACGACGTCGTTTGGACAAAAAATGAATTCGTCAATTGAAAAACAGAAACAGGACTTTTTTCAGGTTTAAGATTTGGGTGAAAAAAAGAAAAAAATTACCCCCGGCGCACCAGCGCCGGCGGTAAGCAGTACTACATATTGGATCCGGCCCTCCTCCCTCTTCTCCTTCCTCACTTCTCCCCCTTCTCCTCTTTCCCTCTTCCTCTTCTCCTTGCAATACTCACCGACGGCCTCCTCCTCCTCCTACTTCGGTGACCTCCTACTCCGGTGATGTCCTCCTCCTACTCCGGTGGCGACCTCCTCCTCCGGTAACCTCCACCACCTCGGGCCACTACCTCCACCTCCGTCCTTCTCCTTCTCCTTCTCCTCCTTCTCCTCCACCTCCACCTCCGGCCATCTTCTCCTCCTCCTCCTCCTCCTCCTCCTCCTAAACCACCACGTCCGGCCTCATCCTCATCCTCCTCCTCCTCCTAAACCACCACCTCCGGCCTCATTCTCCTCCTCCTCCTCCTCCACCTCCACCGGCGCGGCAACGACGACAAGGCGGCGCACGGCTACTGTTTTCGAGGACCCGAGCTAGATGAATCCAAGCTAGATCTAGATCTAGATCTGGATCGGCCTTTTTTTTGAATTTTGAAAAAAACGTACTGCCAGCGCACCAGGCCTGGTTCGCCGGGGATAATTCATCTTACTGCCGGCGCACCAGCTGGTACGCCGGCGGTAACTCATTACCACCGGCGTGTTCCCACCGGCGGGCTCTGGTGCACCGGCAATAGCGTTTTTTGGTGCGTCGGTAATAAGGTTTTTCCTAGTAGTGCATGGTGTCTGCCAACAACCATGAGGCAGCTTGGATATATCTCAAAGCAAATCAGTTCACAGTGTAGGAACGATTATTAAGTATGGAAGGTCAACTGTATCTTTTAGTTCAAATATTATACGACTCACTGAGCGTCTATAAAAGCACAATGATGCCTTACCTGTTAGATGATGCTGGGGGGTTACGGGTAGGAGGCGTGCGTGCCTTTGCGGCCGTGGGGTTTTTAGGTCAAATTGACACAGATAATTTAAGTGGAATGCGCCAAAACAACAAATTCGAGGACCAAGTCACTTTGCTTAAGCAAACACAGTGAAGAACACCACACAACTCGTCGCCGCCAGCAGATATATCCAAGCTGCCTCATGGTTGTTGGCAGACACCATATTAACTTGCTGATGGAAGTAAACTAAGACAAGAACGGTTTGCTGATGGAAGTAAACTCAGAGAAGCAGTTCTCGACAGACGAGCGGAGCGTGTTCGCTACATCCACCAGGATGGTACTTGGCAGCGGAACGTCCGCCCTCTTCTGGGAGGACAAATGGTTGGATGGTAAATCCATCGCCGAGATTGCGCCTGGGCTACTTAAGTTGGTTTCGGCGCGCATTCGGAAACGGAGGACGGTCCGGGAGGCCCTTATCGATAGACAGTGGATTGCTGACATGCGCGGGGCTTTCAGCAACCTGGCGCTGTGGCAATACATCCAGGTCTGGCGTTTGACGCGGGGCATTCGATTTGTTGACACCCCTAATAGGTTGTTGTGGCGGTGGACAGCAGATGGTCTACAGAGCAATGTTACAGGGATCGATCTGGTCTTCGTCATGGAAACTAACCTGGAAGTCTTGCCCCCCCCCCCCCCCAAGGGTCAAATTCTTTCTATGGTTGGCCTGTCAGGACCGCTGTTGGACAGCAGATCGACTTGCCCGTCGCGGATTGCAACATCCTCCCAGATGCGTCCTCTGCGACCAGGAGATGGAGACTATGGAGCACATCCTAATCGGATGCCCTACTCTCGGATCACATGGCATGAGGTACTGTCCTGAATTTGCTCGCCGGCGGCCATTCCGGCTGATGGGGTTTTGTTCGTTGATTGGTGGGATACAACCGTCCGAGGTTCCCCAAAGGCGGCCCGTAAGGGCATCTCCTCGGCGATCATGCTCACGGCTTGGTGGCTATGGAAGCGGCGGAATGCTATCATCTTCGATGGCGCGCGACCCGACCTTCACGGCTTGCTTGACACGATAAACGGATGCCAAATCGTGGGCGACAGCGAGGGTTTCAGGGCTTGCGGCACTGCTCCCCACTGTGTAGTGTGCAGTGTGTCGCGTTGTACTCTGGTGTGGCCTCTCTAGGCTTGTATCAAACTCTCTCTATCAATGCATCGAAACGCAAGCTTTTGCGTTTTCTCGAAAAACTCAGACAAGAACGGTGCAATGTACCAAAATTTGTAACCACGTACCTGTATCCCTTTGTTCTCTGAACTAGTAAAAGCAAAGTGAAGATAAAGAAGTGATAAATTCCACCACTCTTTTGTTAAGAGTTCAACCAATTTGTTTCTTTCCCAGGAATCTTAGGACTTCTTTAACTATCTCTGGTTCTAGTGGGGATCAACAGTCTCTTTGCTACTTCTTGTTTCATCTTTTGATTGAATTCTAGATCACTGTTATTATCCATGATCAATCGTGGAGTGCATAATACTTAGTCCTACGAATGGATTTTCTTTTGGTTCAGGAAATAAACGTTCCCGCTTTCTCTATTGCTACAACTCTGAACTATATTTTGAACCTTGATTTCGGCCGGCGCATACTAGTGAACTGAAATATTTTTATAACCTTGATTCTACAGGAACTGGAGATGTGCTTAGGAAATAGGGGATCTCAAAGCAAATCAGTTCACGGTGTAGGAACGATTATTAAGTATGGGAGGTCAACTGTATCTTTTAGTTCAAATATTATAGGACTCACTGAGCGTCTATAAAAGCACAATGATGCCTTACCTGTTAGATGATGCTGGTTATTAGATAAGAAATTCTGTGCATAGCTACCCTGGCTGGGTTGTCCGAATATGAACAACAATATGTGCATGACTACTAAGAGTTATAATAATTTAAGGAGTTATGTTATTATATTATACATTATTTCAGATGAAGGCAATATCTTCAGATGAAGCGTGGTAAAAATCAATCACACATTATTACAAATCTGCGATCCCTGGCTGAAGAAACTTCACTCAACCACACAACTCTGCAACTTTCAAGGTATAGAGGAGGACCACAGAAAGGATGATTTCAATCATTATCTATGTCTTCAGGTAGACAAGGGACTGGAACAAGAACAGAACATCAGATTTTCTAAACCTAAGAAGAAAACAATATTACAATTAGGGAAGGCAAATAGGCAATACCTATCAAGTTAAATCCGTTTAATTGATCAAACTAATGTTTCCAACGCTTTAGAATCTAAAGGTATGGACCTTCAAAGGGAGGAAGATCAGTTGGGCAGAGAAACAGTTAGGGAAGGCAGCCAAATTATTCCGGGGCCTGCCTACAATTAGCTAATTGTGTAACTCCAGACCCCCAAGAGCTATGGATTTCAACTCAATAGCATAGCTGTGCGGAAACTTGTCAGTGGAGAAATCATGTGGACCTATGGGGTTTCTATAGTTAATATATATCAGTTAATATAATACACCCTTGAGTGGAAACACAGTCCAAAAAGACGGAAAGCTGCAAAAATAGACCTTTTGAAGAAAGCTACCAGGTTACTCCCTCCAGACCAACTCTAAGGGCTCGTTCGTTTTGTGTGGAATGAAACCAGACCTGGAATCGATCCAGGCAGGGATTTGGTTGATCCAGACCCTACACCCAATCCCTAGTAACCCACGTCAACCCCTTCTCAATAATCCCGTGTATGCTTTGTAGCTGTTCGGTTAATCCCTGGTAGGCTCCAACTGCTACTCAGGGCATACTTGCATAGTTGCACTGATTAAACTCAATAGTCTGAGAATTCTTTCTCAATCCAGCCGCACAGAAATAACAATAGATTCACAAAAAACATAAAAAATAAATTTTGAACTGGGACCAAAAAAACATTAAAATGTTTATCACATTTAATCATGACGAAAATCAAAAGATAATACAAATAGCTTCTGCCAAACATAATTTGATCACCGCTTCTCAAAACTCCTCTACAAATAGATGCATCCTAGCAGCACTTCAGTCTACATCTAGATCAACTATTTGATATAAGTAACTTGCTAGACATCTAGCAGACATAATTTGATCATAAATAAACAGCAAATGTCCTTTCAACATACTTAAGATTGAGTTCATGCCTGTGGACAGAAGTGAGGGCCTAACCTGAGGTAGAAGGAGGCTGCAGGGAGGAACTCTCTCTTTATGGTTACAGAGATAGAAGCACCTTATATAGGTCAGGACTGGGCTGGGCCAAATGGGCGCAACGTAGAACAAGAAGACAGACCCAACGTATACACCAACAGTTGTCCAACACTCCCCTCAAGATGGATGATAAATGTCAATCATCCCCATCTTGGCACAAGCTAGATTACACTCCTTTGAGCCCAGTCCCTTTGTTAAACAATCTGTCACTTGTTGTCCCGATCTCACATAAGCCAATGAGATAATCATCGCATCAATCTTTTCTTTAATAAAGAATCTGTCTATCTCCACATGTTTAGTTCGCTCATGCTCGGACAGGGTTATTTGCTATGTTTATGGCAGACATATTATCACACCACACTTTCAAGCTTCCTTGCCTTAAAATTTTCAGCTCTCTTAGAAGGTTTCGTACCCATAACATTTCACCCAGGCCCTGTGACATAGCTCTGTACTCAGCTTCGGCTGTTGATTTCAAGACAACAGATTGTTTCTTACTTCTCCATGACACTAAATTTCCTCCAACAAAAACACAATACCCTGAGGTGGATCTTCGATCATCTAAGCAGCTAGCCCAATCCGCATCACAATATCCATCTACATTTAGGTGTCCATTACTTTTAAACAACACTCATTTTCCCGGAGTGCCCTTCAAGTATCTCAAGATTCTTTGAGCTGCTTCCAAGTGTTCATCCCTCGGATCATGCATATAGCGACTCACTATACTCACTGCAAATGATATATCTGGTCTCGTGTGGCATAAGTATATTAGTCTTCCAACAAGTATTTGATATTTCTCCTTGTTTATGGGTTCTCCAGACTCTGCTGTGATTTTAGTGTTCTGGTCAATAGGTGTTGAAGCCACTCGGCACCCCAACATGCTCATATCATCTAAAAGATCCAATGTATACTTTCTTTGAGATAGTGATATCCCTTTTGACGATCTTGCAACTTCTATTCCAAGGAAGTATCTAAGTTTTCCCAAATCTTTCACCTCAAAGGCCCGACTCAAGCATCCTTTCAGTTTTGCGATTTCCACAACATCATCTCCCGTGATGATAATATCATCATCATACACAAGCAAGGATAGTGATTTTCTCGCTCCGAATGTCCGTAAAATAAGGTATGGTCTCCATTGCATTGACCATAACCCATGCCACACACCACTTGTCCGAACCTCGTCAAACCAGGCCCGTGGAGATTGTTTGAGACCATATAGAGATTTCTTCAGCCTACATACCTTCCCTTTAGTTTCGGGTCCGACAAATCCCGGTGGCATCTCCATATACACCTCCTCTTGAAGATCACCATGCGTAAATGCATTTTTGACATCAAGTTGATGCAAGGGCCATCCAAAATTTGCTGCACAAGAGATCAAAATTCCGACAAGTGCTCATTTTTGCCACTCGGTGCAAATGTCTCATCATAGTCAATGCCATAAGTCCGACTATATCCTCTTGCCACAAGTCTTGCCTTATATCTCTCCACTTTTCCTTCGCATTTTGTTTTACAGTAATATATCCACTTACAAACCTCATCGTATTCTTTCCTTTAGGGAGATCTGTCAACTCCCATGTTTTATTTTTCTTCAAGACCTCTAACTCTTCCATCATAGCATTGCACCATCTCGGGTCCAACCTAGCTGTCTTCCAATCCTTAGGAACAGATACAGTTTGCAGTGAAGCAACAAAAGCCCGAAAAGTGGGTGATAATGCTTCGTAAGAAATATAATTTCCTATGTCATAGTCATCATAACTCAGTCGCTTTGGGGGCCCTACTTTCCTTATCCCTTTCCTTATTGCAATTGACAATTCTAGGCTATTATTGGACTCAGTCTGAGATTGATTCTCCTCTGCAGAATCTATACTTGTGCTTCCTTGATTTTCTGGTTCAATGGGTTGCTCCCCCTGCCCCTGGCCTTGTTGCTCCTCTAGTGCATCTACTTGTTCCCTTTGTACTTGTCTTCTAGAGTACACAAGTGGATTCTGCAGCCATCTTTGTGGTGGTACAGGTCTAGGTGGTGTAGGTGTACCAGGAATTGCAGGAATCTCCGCAACAATAGGAATTTGTTGATGTTGTTGTTGGTCACCATCTTGCTGCTCTTGATCACCACCTTATTGTTGCTCCCCCTCTTGAGCATCACCAAGATGGTCAAGCCCCTAGAACAAGCCACTAAGATCACTCTCACCGTCATAAAATGGTTCTGACTCGCGAAACGTAACATCCATGCTTACAAATGTCCTCCTGTCAGTGGGACTCCAACACTTGTAACCCTTCTGTCTGGAGGAATAGCCAATAAAGATACATTTGATAGCCCGATGATCTAGCTTGCCAACAGATGGCCTGTGATCCCTTACAAAACATGTACAACCAAAGAGTTTGGGTGGTACAACAAAGTCATTGTTATTGAGAAGGAGTTGGCAAGGAGACTACATACCTAGAATCTTTGAAGGCATTCTGTTGATAAAAAATGTAGCAGTCATAACTGCCTCACTCCATAAGAATTTGGGAACATTCATGGTAAACATAAGAGATCGAGCCACTTCAAGAATGTGCCTATTCTTCCGCTCAGCAACTCCATTCCAGGAGGAGTGTCGAGACATGAAGTCCGGTGCAATATACCTTGCGAAGATAAGAAAGCAAGCAAAAGGTTTGTTGATATATTCAGCACCATTATCGCTTCGACCACTTGCACTCGAACATTGAATTGGTTTTTCACATAGGCACAAAAACTCGGAAACAAGTGAACACTTCATCTTTGTGACGCATAAGATAAATCCAAGTCATTCCGGAATAGCAGATCAATAAAAGTCACAAAGTACTTCATGCCACTTATCGATACAACAGGACACGTCCATACATCGAGTGCACTAACACAAATGGGGATACACTTCGATCCCTCTACTAACATAAGAGGTTCTCGTATGCTTAGCATATTCGCAGGCATCACAACATAATTTGGTTTTGTCCACTCCATTCATTACATCAGGAAAAACACGAAACATTTTATCAAACGCCATGTGGCCCATTCGACAATGATGAACTAGTGACATACTCTCCTTTCCTCCAACAATCGCAGCAAGCACAGAACTAGCTTCATGCCCCATCTTGTCACGATCTATGTGCCAAAGACCTCTATGCCTGGTTGCAGTCCCAATCTTCTTGCTGCTCTCCTTTCCCGAATTAAACACATATATCTATCAACTATTATACGGTAGTCCTGCTGATCAATCGTGGCACTTAGAGATAGCAGATTTACTGGAAAAGCAGGAACATGTAGAACTGATGACAATTTTATGTTGGGTGTACATTGAACCGACCCCTCCTCTTTTATAGATTGTGCTGTGCCATCTGCTGTTTGGATAGTGCCTCTATGTGTGGGAGGATACCGAGTATAAGAGTCAAACTCACTAATATTTCCGAGAACATGTTTGGATGCTCCGTAATCAAGAATCCAATCTGAATTAGCATTATGAGTGGCTATAGAAACTCTATCAATATTACCTTCATCTTTGTAGACATAGTGAGCAAAGTTCCCAAAGGTTGCTTCATTTTGTCCTTCTTCCTTTGATTGTCCCCGAGAGGTACCGGTAGTTGACTCGAAGCTGCTGCCATATGTGCCTTGGGTGATATAGCGTGCTGCTGTCCTCCACCCCTGCCATACTGATATCCATATGACTGTCCACTACCTCTGCCATAGTGCTGTCCACCACCTCTTCCATAGTGTTGTCCATATGGTTGTCCACTACCTCTGCCATCTCCTCTTCCTATGTAGCTTCCTCTGCCATGTGTGTATCCTCCTCTCCCCCTACTAGATGTAGCAAAGGAGGTACACTGATGCTTCAAGTGTCCCTTCTGCCCGCAAGTATAGCAGTCTCTCATCTCTTGCCTCTCGGTAGTGTAGAAGGTCGGATGAGGGACAGAATCGCTTCCCTTTGTCATATTCAGACGCACTTCCTCTCTGGACATAGCTGCAATGGCTTCTTTGAGAGAAGGGGTAGTGGTTTGATGTAAAGCAGCCCTTCTCCCCTCAAAATCTTGATTAAGACCCTTCAAGAACTTCATGACTCGCCGACGTTCAATCCAGCTTTGCAAAGCAGCACTCACACATTCCCCATGGGCAAGTTCCAGAGGATCAACATGATCTAAATCTCCCCAAAGATGCCGCAACTCAGCCACATATGCCATCACAGTTTTGTTTCCTTGTTGCAAGTCATGCACTTTATCCTCAATCTCAGCAATCAACATAATGTTCCCCTTTCCGGAATAAAGATTTGATAGGGTGTCCCATACCTCCGAAGCTTTTGTGAGTGCCTCTACGTAAGCAGCAATGTTAGGAACCAAAGAGTTAAGCAACCATGCCACAATCGGAGAATTTATGGCATTCCACTGTTTCCATTCCGGATCGGTCTTGTCTGCTGGTTCTGCAGCTTCACCACTCACACGTTCATCCAGCCCTTTCGAGTTCAAAATCAACAGCGCCCTCCTTGACCACCGGAGATAGTTGGCCACTCCTTCCAACTTGATTTCGTTCGCCGGCAGCTCAAGTTTCTGACCGATGTTGGTATGGGGAACGATTGCTCCCCCTCCAGCAGAGATCCTCCTCCATCTCCTTTGGTAGTGATAAGTTCTGCCAGCTTCTCCAGAGCCTTGGCCAAATCCCTGTTGTCACCCATGCTTGACACCAAACTAACCTCTCAGAACCACCAAAGGACTTACCCGCAGGATGCGTCTTCGTCTCCTTACTTGTCACTGCCTTCCCCTCCTTGCCGCCGCAGCAGCCTGCTCCCTTCCTCTTCCTCCCGGCCACCGCAGCAGCCTACTCCCTTCCTCTTCCTCCTAGCAGCCACAGGCAGACTAGGCTTCCAGATCGGCAGTCCTTCCCGTCGTTGCCCTCACTGCCCCTTGCTCTGATACCATGTGGACAGAGGTGAGGGCCTAACCTGAGGTAGAAGGAGGCTGCAGGGAGGAACTCTCTCTTTAGGGTTACAGAGATAGAAGGACCTTATATAGGTCAGGACTGGGCTGGACCAAATGGGCCAGAACAGAGAACAAGAAGACAGCCCAACAGATACACCAACAGTTGTCCAACAATGCCCAAATATTGTAAAAGTCAATACAGAATATTGAACAAAGCAACTTCAATCCTCATCTAGCAACTCTCATCATATGAGCTTGACATCGAAACAACATTACGACATCAAGTCATCTCCCTCCTGTATTGAAAAAAAAAGAACTTAAGATTTTATACATGAAGTTGTGGTCAAAATAATACAATACTGTCCCATTTAGTCGAACACAATTGTTTTCACCAAGAATGCGGAAACCACATAACACATCACAGAATAATTATCATGTGCATAAAGACATAAAACAAGATGGGTGATACTCTCACGTAAGAGAAAAGCGTAGTAAAATAAATACCTTCGAAGATCGGATCGTGAACTATATCCCGAGATGGAGGAGGCTCGTCTTCTCCGACTCTCACAGGGGCAGGTGTGATCCGCAAAAAAATCAGAAAGTGACAGTTAGTTCACTGGAGACCAGAAATCATGTGCTCTTCCATTCAGATCACACACCGTAAAGAAGAATGTTATAGGAGCTATATTACGTACTAGTCTAAATTCACAACAATATATTGCAAATCAAAAAGAAGTGCAAATTCGTTCGTGCAGCACATCATCTCCTATCCAAGTAACCTCGTTGAATCGGCAAAATCCCTACCCAGTAACCTTGGTGCAGCAAATCAAAAGAAGTTTGCCTGGGCATTATTTAGTCACGGCCATCTCCTTGCACCATTTTCCCCATCTATCTCCAAGATTTCTTCCAATGAAGAACCATACTGAAACCTAACTACGAGATGGGAACGATGAGAAGTAGGAGAGGGGGCATACCGGGGAGAAAGTCGCCGGTGGAAGAGAGAGCCAGCGGTGGAGGGGAAGGCGTGGCGTCGCCGTCGCCTTCGCCGGCGAGATCGCCGCATCGTCGTCTTCGCGTCGCCCCGTCGCCTGTCTCTCACGCCGTCAAGGGTCGTGGATCACTTGCCTTTTTCTTTCGATCTCATGCCACGTTTGAAACATTGAGGAACCTACAGGATCATGGGACCCACATGTCATCCTCTATGTACTATAAAAGTTTCTTTTCTTGAATTATTTTTGGCTCCTCATATTTGGTCACTTGCCTTTTTCTTTCGATCTCATGCCACGTTTGAAACGTTGAGAAACCTGCTGGCTCATGGGACCCGCATGTCATCTTCCACGGGTCGAGTGGGGAGAAAAATTATCCACACAAGGGAGGAAGGGTTCGGCGGGTTGGGCCGGGCTAAAATTCCAGACCAGGAGCAAACGAAGGATCTTTTTTTGGGCTGGAAAAAAAACTCGTCGGGCTGGAAAACCAGAGTTGGGCTCCAATCCAAGCCATTCCCTGCCTACGACGGATTAACCGAACGAGGCCTAAGGGGTATTATTTGAGATCCATGACCAAGGAACAACTTTGAGGCAGTGTTTGGATGCTTAGAATTGGGCTATGAATTGGGGAATCTGGAATTGAGGGCCCAATTCTGCTGTTTGGATGTACTCAGTATTGGGCTGTAGAATTCGGAACCAATTCAGAGCCCCTCCCCCCGCGCGGCCAACTTACCGATTGGACAATTCAGAGGTCTGGACCTCTGAATTGCCTCCGAATTGGCCCGTCGCTCGCTCATTCTCTCTCCACCGAGCAAAGTACGAGCCATCCCCGCGCTGGAGAAGGCGAGCACGGCGGCGCCGCCCGGTACGATCGCCGCCAACCTCCCTTCCTTCCCACTCCGCCCCTGCCCTCCTTCCGCCCATGCCCTCCCTCTTCCCCGTCGTCCCGTTCCCCCTCGTTGCGCCCTCCCCGTGGAACCCTAGCTAGTGGAGCGGCGCCGTGCGCAGCTCGGGCGGTGGCGTGCGCAGCTCGAGCGACGGCGTGCTCCCCGCCAAGCTCCTCTCAGCCCCACCCCACACAACCATCTCTTCCTCCTCACGATCTCGGGGAGAAAGGCCCAAATCGAAGCTTCTGGAAGCTCCCGGATCCGGATCCGACCGGCGCGCTTATGGAGGCGTCCTGGCGGCACTCTGCCGCGGGTCGGTGCAGCAGGACCTGCTGCGGCGCTGTGGCTACAGGGGCGAGCAGGGCGGCAGATTTGGTCACCGGCGTGACCATGCCGCCCGGCGACACGGCGGCGACGGCCTGGACACGACAGCGACACGGTGGCGACGGCCTGGGCGCGGTTTGAAGGGCAGGGGCGGAGGAGCTCCCGAACTTGAGGCCAGGCGACACTCTCCGTCGCCGGGGACTCCTTCCACGACGCGAGCACAGGCAACAGCCATGTCAGCCTGCGCCACGAGCAGCATCTGGCGTTCCTGGGAGTTAGGCTGAACCAAAGTGGATGCAGAATTCTAACAGGAACAACTTTGCTTTTGACACTCTTGTCTCTGTGTGATCTTACACACTCTGGTACATAAAAGCTGGAATTAAATGATTAATGCAGCAAGCTTATGGAGGCTGTCTAGTAGTAACATTTTCTTTTTTTGCATTAGCTTCAACTTGGCTATATTTTGGGTCAATTTTCATTCATATTACAGAGGTTATTTTGTTCAAAGTCAAAAATACTCTAATTTCCACACATGTGACATCCAAACAGCATTTGGTATTCCATTGAAACCTGAATTCTATAGCTGAATACCATACGCATCCAAACAACATTTGTGGTATTGAATTGAATTGGTTGATTTGGTTTTCCATTCCCAATTCAATTCAGAGCCCAATTCATTGCAACCAAACACAGCATGAGAGGAATTTGGGACACAAATACCCCTTGGTGGTAAGGTGATTAGAGATAGTAATTAAATAGTGACCAAAATCAGATGGGGGCCATGTGCCCGTGAGATGCTCTCGCGACAAAGGCGAGATCACCTTGATTCCCTAGCCTCCATCTGTTGCTTCACCCGCTTTTCCCCTTGTCATCTATTCCACCGCTCCCTCGCTTGCAAACCACCTCAAGCTCAGATCCAGGGCACATCAGCACCTAACGCTGGCGATCGTGGCAGACAACGATGTGGAGGTTCAGCGGGGAGGCAAGGAGCAGGAAGCGAATGGATGGGGAGATAAATCAGGGAAAGGAAGGCTTGGAACAGTTCATGCGAGCTCACGGCGGAAGCCAATCATGGCAGAGTTGGGGTTCGCGCACGGCGAGAGCTGCTGCGACCGATTTTCAGCATCTCTAGGGGCACGGAGCTTCCAGCTCTACATCAGAGCTCTTGGGCCATTCACCATTGACCCAGTATGTCAAGCTGCATCTACCTCAAGAACAAGTAGTCTTCACGCTCCAGGCTCCGATGCAGAGGATCTCGGTCCTGGCTTAGGCACCCGCATCAGGATTCGCAGGAAGGAACATCAAAGTAGCATCAACTATCCTGCAATTCACTCAACATGCATTGCTGCTAGAGAAGACGGTGAACTGTTATGTTCATCGGTTCATAAGTAATCACCATTCCCAAAATGAGCCAATGTGTGTAGGGCATGGTTTTGAGCGGGAACCAGAAGATTTTGGGGGAGTTTTCGGGGCTGCCACATAGCCTAGGGCTGCCACATGCTTTGGACGGAAGCACGTGCGAAGAGGATGGCATTGAAATGGTGGAGCACTTTTTCTACCAACTTTGGAATATGCCAAAGCATCCCAACAAACCACAACCAGCTCGGTGTGCTGCTTCTATAAAACCAGCAAACCCTCCTAGGGGTGCTCATCTCTGAAAGAGTCGGGGTGTGTCACCTTGGAGTAGCGGAAGAAATTTTTGTGGAGGTTCTGGTAATGGCTGATAGACACCGAGGTAGGGGAAGAGGAGGAGGTGGTGCTAGGCGTGGGGAACGATGGGAACAGCAACATCAGATGCAACAACAACAGCAACAGCCAATGCAGATGCAGCTGCAGCTGCAAGGTTTCGATTACTCTCAGGGCTAACAACAATTTATTTTCCCTCCTCGTCACATACGACTTATACAGAGGACCTGGCCCAGTCGCCATCTTGGGTCAGCATTGCTTGGGCCAAAGGAACATATGCATCTGCAGAGGAGAAGCTTCATAGGGAAAGGCATCGAAGAATTGAACCGGACTCAATTTGCTCCCGTCCCCCTATATCCTCCCCTACCTCTCCGGTGGCCGCTCTCCACATGCGGCAGGCTCCTCCGGTGCCCACTCTCCACAAGCGGCGTTATTCTCACGCTGCAGTCACCTTTGTTGGTTAATCTAGTTCTTTGAATAAGATGCAGTAGCGTCAGCCGTCAGGTTTAGTCTGTTGTTAGTAGATTCAGTTAGAGGGTCAGCTAGCTTCAGCTATTTTCTAGCTATAGATAGGATAGTTTGCTTTGACTTGATCCTTGAGCAAGACTCGAGGGCGTCGTGTGACTAGCACGATCAGTCTGTTGATTGAATAAATGGAGAACGAAACAGAAAAGTTGCTAAGTTGTTCGCAGCACAAAACCCTTGTCTCTTCCTTTCTGTGTTCTTGAGTGAGATCGAGAGGTACAAGAAAGGCTACAAGTGGTATCAGAGCCTCGGCATGGTTGGGACTCCACCCCCACCACCACTACCACCGCCGGCTGCTGGATCCAGAAGCCCGCGTCGCGTGCGCTCGGTGAGCCGCGGACGGAGCTTGGCAAGGAGAGGCGGCGAGGTGGTCGTGCGGGAGACGATCGTGCGGGAGGGCGGTGGCGGCAGTTCCACGTCCTGGCATGCGCTCACCAAGTCCAACTACACCGAGTGGGCGATCCTGATGCGCGTCAAGCTCCAGGCTATCGGGGTCTGGGAGGCTGTCGAGGAGGACGACGCACCTGGGCGTGTTGTTCCATGGCGCGCGGACGAGCCCATGGACACCATGTGGTACCTCGACACGGGCGCGTCGAACGACATGACTGGCAACCGCTCGGCGTTCACCACCCTCGAAGAATCTGTCACCGACAACGTGCGCTTCGGCGACGGATCGGTGGTACAGATCAAGGGCAAGGGCGACATCGTGTTCAGCATCAGTGGCAGGCGCCAGCGAGCGTTAACTGACGTGTACTTCATCCCCAGGATGAAGAGCAACGTCGTGAGCCTTGGGCAGCTCGACGAACACGATTGCGACATCCACATCAGGCGCGGCATGTTGACGATCCATGACCGTCGCGATCAGCTGCTGGTCCAGGTGAGACGCTCCCCGAATCGTCTCTACCAACTGACGATGCACCCGGCCAGGCCAGTGTGCCAGGCGATGCACCTCGACACGGTGGCATCGCGCTGGCACGCGCGGTTCAGGCACATCCATCTGGAGGCGCTGCAGAAGATGGGCAGGGAGGGCATGGTGCGTGGCATGCCACCAGTCGAGCCCACCAGCGAACTCTGCGAGGCTTGTCTCGCTGGCAAGCAGCGGCGCACGCCGTTCCCACAGAGGGCCAAGTAAAGGGCGGAGCAAACGCTCGAGCTGGTGCACGCCGACCTGTGTGGTGCCGTTGCGCCACCAACACCTGGAGGACGCCAGTACTTCCTGCTCCTTGTCGACGACTACAGCCGCTTCATGTGGCTCGTGTTGTTGACGACGAAGGACGAGGTCGGCAACGCTCTCAAGCGTTTCCAAGCCGAGGCGCAGACAGAAGGACGGTGCACGCTGCGCACGTTGCGCACCGACCGCGGCGGGGAGTTCACCTCAAACAAGCTCGCCGCCCACTTCGCTGACACTGGCGTCAAGCGCCACTTGACGGTGTCGTACTCACCGTAGCAAAACGGCGTGGTGGAGCGCCGCAACCAGACGGTGGTGGGCATGGCCAGGTCCATGATGAAGGCCAAGAAACTGCCCATCTTCTTTTGGGGAGAAGCAGTCACGACGGCGGTGTACGTGCTGAACCGGACCTTCACCCACTCTGTGGACGGTAGAACGCCGTACGAGGCCTGCCATGGCAGGAAGCCCTCCGTCGAGCACTTCCGTGTCTTCGGATGCATTACGCACGTCAAGAGCGCACGCCCTTTCCTCCGCAAGCTCGACGACCGGAGAACGCCGATGATCTTCATCGGCTACGAGCCTGGGTCAAAGGCATACCTTGTCTACGACCCAGCGACTCGCCGCGTCCACGTCATGTGTGACGCCGTCTTCGACGAGACGGCAAGCTGGGATTGGGAGAAGGACGGTGGCACGGGTCCGTCCCAGGATTTCGTGGTGGAGTACGCGGTGCGCACAGTCGAACACTTCGGATGCACACTCACCACGAGCGCCAGCTCGCAAATCGGAGGAGGAGGCGAACTGGGATGCCTCTGAGCAGGGAGGGACGGAGTCACCTCGCACACCCTCTCCACCTCCGGCGACGGAGGAGCGCTCCATCGAGTTCGCCACACCTCCAGCGACGGTGGCGAGCTGCACAGGTACCACCGTGTGTCTGACCTGCTGGGTCCAAGTCTCACAGCTCCTGGACTCGCAAAGCGGCTGCTTCTCACCACGGCGGAGGAGCCGTCAAGCGTGGGAGAGGCGTTGAAGGAGGCTACTCTCCTACTACCTCGGCATCGAGGTGAGCCAGGAGCCCGGCCGCATCCAGCTCAGCCAAGCCGCGTAAGCCGACAAGATGCTCAACAGAATGTCAATGGGTGCCTGCAACCCTACTGCCACACCCTTGGAGGCAAGCTTGAAGCTAAGCAAGAAGGGGAACGGGAAGGCTGTGGATCCCACCCTCTACCACAGCAGTGTCGGCGGGCTACGCTACCTGGTGCACACGCGCCCCAACATTTGCTTCGCGGTGATCTACTTGAGCAAGTTCATGGAGGCTCCTACCAGTGAGCATTGGAGTGCGGTGAAGCATCTGCTCCGCTACATCGCCGGAACCAAGAAAATTGGTTGCATCTACATGCGCCAAGATGAGGAGGCTCGTCTCGTCGGCTACATCGACGCAGATTGGGCAGGGGACATCGACGATCGCAAGAGCACCAGTGGGATGTTGTTCTACTACGGTAGCTATCCCATCTCGACCTGCGAGGTGGAGTACGTCGCTGCCATTGGAGCAGCGTGCCAAGGCATGTGGCTCAAGCGGTTGCTCGGAGAACTGCTTGGGCGCAACGGCGGCATTACTGAGCTGCGCGTCGACAACAAGTCAGCGATCGCGCTGGCCAGGAACCCGGTCTTCCATGACCGAAGCAAACACATTCAAATCCGCTACCATTTCATTCGTCAGTGTGTGGAGAACGGCGACATCGACATTCAGGTCCATTCGCACCGACGGACAACTCTCTAACATCATGACCAAGGCGCTTGGGCGAGTGCGTTTCCAGGAAAGTTAGCACATCGGCATGGTCAAGGTGAAAGAAACCTAGATTAGGAGGAGATTGTTGGTTAATCTAGTTCTTCTTTTCTGAATAAGATGCAGTAGCGTCAGGTTTAGTCTGTTGTCAGTAGATTCAGTTAGAGGGTCAGTTAGCTTCAGCTATTTTCTAGCTACAAATAAGATAGTTTGCTTTGACTTGATTCTTGCGCAAGACTAGATCGCCTGGACGTGGGATGGCACATCCATTGTGGGCGCCGTGTGACTAGCACGATCGGTCCGTTGATTGAATAAATGGAGAACGAAACAGAAAAGCTGCTAAGTTGTTCGCAGCACAAAACCCTTGTCTCTGCCTTTATGTGTTCTTGAGTGAGATCGAGAGGTAGAAGAAAGGCTACAACCTTCGGTAGCAACGGGGTGTTACACTCTCACATTTGGATTTAAGCCTCGGGAGTATGCCTTGGGGATTTGGAGGTCCTTTTCCCCCTTTCCCACCTCCAATACAGTTTGGTATGATGTCAAATGAGTGGATCAACCCGCAGTCTGCTATACAACAGAATCAAGAGACTGGAGAGCAAGCTTTCTTTTAAGGGAGACAGGTTGGAGAGCAAGCTAGCAAAGGGAAACTGCAAGGAAAAGCAATTCAGAAGAAGAAAGGCAAGGAGGTGGTGATTTCTGCTCCTCTTCCTAACTCTCGGCTTAACTATGCAGATTCTATTTACCGTTGTTGTGGTGAACCTGGTCACATCAAGGATGCTTGTGTTGTGAATGAGCAACTAGTATTCACAGAGGGCCATAGGCCAGTACATGTACATGTGTGACAATGTGCAGGTAAGCCCCTCATACAATGGGGAATAACAGAAAAGGGGACTATACAACTCTAACACCCCCCCTCAAACTCATGGTGGATCAACAACACTGAGTTTGGAGAGAAAGAAACCATGTTGTGCTCTAGTCTGGGCCTTCGTGAAGAAGTCGACAAGCTGAAGCTCGAAGGCACATAATGAAGAGCCATAACCTGATGCTGCACAGCATGACGCACGTAGAAGGCATCAACACCAATGTGTTTGGTGAGCTCGTGCTTCACCGGATCACGCGCAATGCTAATGGCACCAGTACTGTCCGATAAGAGCGGAGTCGGAGCATCAGCAGAAACACCAAAATCCGCAAGTAACCAGCGTAACCAAGTCACCTCAGCCGTCAATAGAGCCATCGCTCGCAACTCAGCCTCAACACTCGAACGAGAGACTGCAACCTGCTTCTTGGTCTTCCAAGCAATGAGAGAGCCACCAAGAAAGACACAGTAGGCGAGAAGAGACTTGCGATCCTCTCGGATCGCTAGCCCAGGTAGCATCTGAGTAGGTCTGGAGCTGTAAGGAGCTGGAGTGAGGAAAGAAAAGCCGACGAGAGATAGTGCCACGAAGATAGCGAAGGACACAAAGAAGATGACTATAGTGGACACTAGTGGGAGCAGCCATGAACTGACTCAGAATATGGACTGGGTAGGAGATGTCAGGACGTGTGACAGCAAGGTAGACAAGACTCCCAACCAAGTGACGATAGCGAGTCGGGTCCGGAAGAAGGTCACCATCAGTGGACCGGAGGCGGACATTGAGCTCCATAGGAGTCTCAATAATGCGCTCATCACCAAGAGCGGCACGAGTGAGAAGGTCCTGAATATACTTCTCTGGGAGATATAGAAGCCATCGGAGGTAGAGGAAACCTCAAGCCCAAGAAAGTAGCGGAGAGGACCAAGATCGGTCATGCGAACCGATCGCGAAGACGGGCCTTGACAAAGGCAATGTACTCGGGGGCGTCGCCTGTGATGATCATGTCATCAACATAAAGAAGAAGCAGAGTCCGACCACGAGAGGATGTGTGGACAAAAAGCGCAGGGTCATGGGCGCTAGGGACGAAACCAGCAGCGATGACCACAGAGGCAAAACGCTGAAACCAGGCGCGAGGGGCTTGCTTAAGGCCATAGAGAGAGCGCCGGAGACGACAAACCATGCCATCGGGAACAGAGTAGCCAGGAGGTGGCTGCATGTATACCTCCTCACTTAACTCACCATTAAGGAAAGCATTCTGTCATCAAGCTGAGAGACAGACCAGTGGCGAAAAGAAGCGACAGCAAGAAGAGTACGAACAGTGGTCATGTGAGCCACGGGAGCAAAGGTCTCGTCATAGTCACGGCCATGCTCCTGCTGAAAGCCTCGAGCGACAAGACGAGCCTTGTAGCGCTCAAGAGAACCATCAGAGCGAGTCTTGATCTTGTAGACCCACTTGCAGGTGATGGGATGAACAGAGGAAGGAGGAGTGACAACATCCCAAGTGCCAGTACGCTCAAGAGCAGCAATCTCCTCAGCTATCGCTAGCTGCCATTCGGGATGAGCAAGGGCATCCCGATAAGTGGTCGGCTCAGGGGTAGCAGAAAGACCGTAGTGAGTGGGAGAATAGCGATCAGGAGGAGGACGAGGACGAGCACGAAGATGGTGAGTCGGCTCGGACGGAGGGGGCATCACATCAGAGGTAGAGGGTATAGCAGGAGAAGCAGCATCATCCTCACGGGGACGACGGGAGTAGTGAAAGGGGTAGGAAGGGACAACCGTAGTCGAGGAAGGTGACATGGGAGGGGAAGATGTGGAGGGTGGGGACGGTGGTGATGGTGTGGCGGGTGAAGGAGGAGAAGGAGGAGACGGTGTGGCGGGTGAAGGAGGAGAAGGAGGTGAGAGACTCGGCAGAGTAGGGACCGGAGGTACAGGAGGAGGTGAGTTAGGAAACATGAGAAAAGAGATATCATCCACCGAGAAGGAAGAGGAGGAGGGACGCGGGTAGAAAGGACGGGACTCATCAAAAGTAACATCCCGAGATATGCGCATCCGACGACCAATAGGATCCCAACACTTATATCCTTTGTGCTCAGGACTATAGCCAAGGAAGACACACTCAACCGATTGAGCACTCAGCTTAGTGCGTTCGCGTGGAGCAAGAAGAACATAGCAAACGCAACCAAAAAGACAAAGGGTCGAGTAATCAGGAGTGTGACCAGTGAGACGCTCAAGAGGAATACCACCACGCAAGGCTGTGGAGGGCTGAAGGTTGATGAGATAGGTGGAAATAGACACGGCCTCAGCCCGGAAGTGAGGAGGAAGAGAGGCAGCGATCATCATCGCACGTGCCGTCTCAAGCAGGTGGCGATGCTTGCGCTCAGCCACGCCATTTTGGGCATGGGCGCCGTGGCAGGAAAACTCGGGCAAGAGTACCCCGCTCGAGCAAGAAAACCACGCAACGACTGGGAGATATACTCACCGGCAGAATCAGCCCGAAAGACACGTATAGGTGTGGAAAAGCGAGTATGGACCATGGCAGCAAAACGCTTATATATCGAGAGAACCTCGCTGCGAGAAGTCATAAGATAAATCCAAGTGTGGCGAGAGAAGTCATCGATAAAAAGAACATAGTAGCGGTGGCCCCCTTGGAAGCAAAAGGAGCCGGACCCCATACATCGAGAATGAACCAAATCAAACGGACGCCGAGATACGAGACGCACTAGTAGGATAAGGTAACCGATTCCGTTTACCAAGCCTACAACCACGACAACCCTGAAGCGAGACATCTCCTGAGACAGGCCCCAGAAGACCTCGACGAAGTAAAGATGACAAGCGAGAACCACATAGATGACCAAGACGGTGGTGCCACTGCTGAAAGGAGGCGGTGGTGGAAGCAGCAAGCACGCATGGAGCGGTCGATGAAGTGTGGGAAGAAGGAACATGAAGCCGATCAAGCTCCCAAAGTCCCCGGGAGTCACGGCACCGAGGGCCAGCCCCAACCGGGGCCCGAGTGTGAGTGTCCTGAACAGAACAAGAATCAACATCAAGAATGACCCGACAACCAGAATCAGTGAGTTGAGCAGCGGAAAACAAATTCATGGTAAGACGGGGAACATGAGAAACATCAGGAACGGAAAAGGAGGAAGTAGAAAGAGTGCCACAACTAGCAACAGGGAGAGAAGTACCATTGGCAGTAAGAACACTAACAGGAAGAGGAAGAGGAAGAGGTCGAAGAGAAGAAAGAGAGGAAGAATCAGGAGACATGTGAAAAGAAGCTCCAGAATCCAGAACCCACGAAGATGTACCTGACTGTGGAGAGGAAACAGCCGCGGAGGCAGCAGTACCCGTCGAAGCAGAGCCGGAGGAGGCAAGGAGACGCTGAAGTCTCACTATATCCTGCTCAGTGAAGCCGGTGGTGACAGGCGCTGAGGGTGGAGCACGAGGAGGCACACCCCGCTGCTTCTGGTAGCAGTCAGACTCAAGGTGACCAGGCCTCCGACAGTGAGTGCAGAACCGAGGAGGGCGAGAGCGACCCCCACCGCGAGAAGAGCGGGCTCCTCCAGAAGCAGCAGGCACTGGTGTAGGAAGAAGCAGCGGGGCAGGAGCAGGGGACCTCGAGCAGCAAGAACAGAAGGTGTCCCAAGCAGGCCAGCACCACGCAGACGAGTCTCCTCAGCACGAAGCTCAGTTAGCACCTCGGAGATAGGAACACGGCCTCGAGCAAACAACTGAGCAAAACGAGGCTCAAACTCTGGGCGAAGTCGAGACAGGAACTCATGGATCCTCTGGAAGTCCATATCTGAAAGTACTGTCCGGCAACACTGGCAAGTACCACATACAACACTGCGAAGTGAGTCAAGCTGGCGCCAGATCGCCGCACTCTGGGTGTAAAACTCATCAACAGTGGAGTCACCCTGCTGAAGATCATGCTCCTGACGCAACACAGATAAGTACAGAGAATCCCCAGAAGGCTGATAGCGGCGACGAAGGTGAGACCACATCTCGGCAACAGTGGCGAGGCCCATAAACTCAGAAGCAAACTGTGGCTGAACACTCTGAGAAAGAACAGCAGCAGCCCTGGCATCCTCATCACACCACTGAGTAAAGGTAGCCAAACTGTCACGGTAAGAGCCAAGAGCCTCTGAATAAGCAAGTACCTGCTCCTCATATGCCTCATCAGCAGCAGCCTCGGCAGACTTGGCTGCATCCCGATCAGCCTGAGTAGCATCCTCAGCAAGGGCCTGTGGCACGGACGGCGGAGGAGGAGGCACTGGAGCAGTGGGGTGCGGCGGACAGGTGACCTCGCCAGTAAGAACACCCCACAGTCGAAGACCGCGCATGTGAATGTCGTGGTATCGTCACGGCATATGCCATAGGGTGGCTAATCGAAGGGGCTCCTGAGAGATCTCACGGCGGTATCCGGAAGCGGGTATGGGCACGAGCGACACGGCGACGTACCCAGGTTCGAGGCCCTCCGGTGGAGGTAAAACCTCTACTCCTCGCTATGAGTGTATAAGATGTCACACGGTACAATGGTGCTCCTAGAGTCGTGTCCCGGCTGGCCCTGAGAGGCTAAGGGAGACGAAGGTCTCTCTCACAGGGCAGCGCTGTAGGTAGGTGAAAGCAATAAGTGATCGATCCTCTCTGCGCGAGAGGGGGTAGTGCGGCTTATATAGGCACCGGCACTTTACATATAAGACCCTATAGTCTACTAGCCGGCTTGGCCGGCTTCGGCTTCCGCTCCTTCCCGAGGCGGTGACGTCAGGAGCCGTTGAGGCGTCATGGCCCTGTCCCATCCGGCTGCCTTGGTCAGCGGTATGGAGAGGAAGTGTCCCTGTCGCCGTCAGCCACTGTAGCCTGTACGGCGCGTCGTAAGCCATGATGGCCTGTCCGGCGCGTGGCACTATTGCTCCACAGTGCCCCGCGCTTTACGGAAGATGAAGTCAGCGTGGACTTTGGGAACCCGGATCACCAACCCGGTTCCTTCCAGTGCAAGACTCGCCAGCCTCGAGTCGGTCCGAGGTACGGACCCCGATCGGATATGGCTTGTAGAAGCCGGCCCAGCTACGAGCATTGGCGGCCGTAGCCAGGCCGACTAGGACCTAGAGCCAGCCGGCTTCCGGACCAGCCGGCCACGGCGCCAGCCGGCTGCTCCTCGGCCGGCCTTTGCCGCGAGCCGGCCAGTGGCCAGCCGGCTGCTCCGCGTCCATTGCCCTACCCGGGGTCTTCCCCCCGACATTAGCCCCCGAAGCTGGCAAGGTCCTGCGTTTAGAGGGACCTAGGCAGGTTTTCCTGGCTTCTTGAATATATATGACGGCACTTGGAGGGGTCGACTGAGAATTTTCATTCAGCCGGCTGCGCCCTCGTCCGGCTCGTTCCTGCCGGCTGCTCCCAGCCGGCCGCTTTTTATACTTGTATAGTTTTTGCTTTCTTGCAAGATTTGATGGCGCCTCCGCCTTGCTGAAGAGTTTTGGTTCGAGTGGAACTTTTTGTCCGGCTCCGGCTTGCTGCGCGCCGGGGTCTCCGCCGCCTCGGGCCTCGCGCCCGACTTGACCGGTCCGACGCCTGGCTCGGCTGTCGGTTCGTCCGGTCACATCGATGTCCCTCCGGATCCGGTGCGGCAGTGGGCGACGTGGTGTGGCCGTTTCCGATAACCGTCGTGGACGTGGGAGGAGTTACGGCGCAGTAAATCCGGGGACGTGGCCCACGAACGCCACTTGGAGGCCAACCGCCCGCGGCAGGAGGCTATAAATGCCGTGGGGGAGGCATCGAGGCGGCCACTTGCCATTCTCTTCTTCCTCGCGCTCCTGCTTCCATCGCTCTGCGCGCTCGAGCTCGCTGTTGCTCCGGCGAACGTCTTCCGCTGGCGAACTCCGGCGGGCAAATCTCCACCGATCCGCCGCCACTTCACCAGTCCGGCGCCACGGGGCCGCGCGTCTCGACGGAGCGTCCTCAGCCGCCGCTGTCGCCGCCGCGGTCGCAAGGCTCTTCCTCGCCGTTCCGCCTCTCCTGGTCATCTTCTTCCTTCTCTTCCTCCTCGACCTCGTCGATGGCTTCTCCCAGCGGATCTTGGAGGGGCTCCTACATGCGCGAGGACGACATCGAGCGCCTGGTGCGCCTCCGGCGGATCCCGCGGTCGGTGATCACGCGGGCGCCCGGCGGGGAGGTGGAGCCCAAGCCGGAGCCTGGCGAGCGCGTCGTCTTCGGCGCGCACCTCGATCGCGGGCTGGGTCTGCCGGCCTCGACGTTCTTCCGGCGGTTCTTGGACCACTTCGGCCTTCAGCCGCATCACTTGCCGGCCAACGCGTGCGTCCTCTTGAGCTGCTACGTGGCGTTCATGGAGGCTTACGTCGGCTTGTGGCCCGACATCGACTTCTGGAGCCGGCTCTTCTACTTGAAGGCCCAAACCACTGAGGGCCGCCTGCGGGCCTGCGGCGCCGCCTCGATCTACACTCGGCCTGGTACGCCTTTCCCCAAGATCCCCACCGTCGATTCGGTGAAGAACGGCGGATGTCATTCTTCTACGTGCGCAACGACGGGGCGCTCGTCGACCGGATCAACTTGCCGGAGTTCAACCCGGCTCCTCCGGTCGGCCGGATCAACCGGAGCCACAACGCCCGCTCGACGGACCGGACCGCCGAGGTGAACCTGCTCGGGACTTCCCGGGGACAGCCACTGCGGCGGGCTGACCGCCGAAGATCTCCTCTGCACCATCGCCGAGCGCCGGGTGCCGCCGCTCCAGATGCGCTCCCACAAGATCGGGCACATGTCCGGCCGGTTCGATCCGAACCGGACGTCCAAGGCGCCGCTCAACAAGGCCCAGGTGGCCAGCCGGGTGAACCACATCACCAAGGCGAACCTAACGGAGAGCTGGAGCTACGGGCTGGTGCCTTGCGACAGGGAGCATCCGCCGGCACGGGTAAGTCTCATGTCTGCGCCATTTTCCGGCTTGCGGCTGCGGGGCCGACTTCCTTTTTCTTCTGCCGACTTCCGGCTTGTCATATGTTCATGTTTTTTCTGTCTTTCTAGCTTTTTGAGCGCCAGAACGTCGAGGACGCCGACCTGGCGACGAAGAGGTGGGCGCCGGATCACGTCGATCCGGCTGACCAAGCCGGCGAGCATGCCGGCGATGACGACCTGCCGCAGGCGCCTGATCTAGGCGGCCAGGGGGAGCACAATCCGCCCCCTTCACCGGAGCAGCAAGAGGAGGAGGAGGAGCCGGCGATGTCCGGCACGGGGCCCATCCCCGCCGTGCCTCTGCGTGCGAGGCCGCCAAGCACCACGGCGACTTCGGCGCCCAAGGGCACGAAGCGAGCCGGCTCCACCGCCGCCTTGGAGGCGAAGGCGAAGAGCTGCGCCGGCAACGGCCGAAGATGGTCCCGGAGCAGGCCGGGTGAGTTCTTTCTCTCCTTTTCTTGTTTGATTCCTTTTCTTTCCTTACTTTTATGCTTATTATCTCTCGTTTATCCGGCTAGGGCCCCTATCAAGTTTGCCCAGGGCGGCGGCTCCCGGCAAGCTCCGCGCGTTACGTCGCCGCTTCCCCGCCAGAGGAGGGAGCGGACGCCGCAGCCTTCCTCGCGCGCGCCTACACCGCCGCCGCCGCCGCACGGGGCGCCTTCCTTCGCCGTGCCGCTGGCCTCGGCGCCTGATCGCGGCACGCGGGCTGAGCCGACTCGCCGGGCGACGCCGGACGATATGTTCCCGGGCCGGACTCGTCCTCTCGGGCCCAGGCTGCTCGGGGCTGGTGTGGGAATGCCGCCGTCGACCGGAGCCGGAGCCGGCAGCTCCGCACCGCCTGCGACCGGAACCGGAGCCGGGAGGGCTGCGCCGCCCACGATCGGAGCCGGAGCCAGGCCGAGCGTGGTGGTGCTGGACGAAAGCCCGGAGGAGGCACCTCAGGCGCCGGAGACGGCCAGGCCGGGCTGGGCCATCCGCTGCGCCGGAGCGACGCCGCCACCGCAGCCGACGACGGAGGAGCCGGCCCGGCGAGAGCCGGCAAGAGACGAGCCGGTGCGCACGGAGGGCGCCGACTCGCGCGCACCGGTGAGGACGGGAACCCCAACGGCGTCACCGCAAGGCCCGCACGTGGCCAAGGGCGCACTTCTTCTTCGGGTGCCGTCCGCCTCCGACTCCGGCCTCGGCTCGCTGCCACCATGGAGCGGGCGTGGCTCCGCGCCGACTCCTACGAGGTGACCAGCCGGGAGGGGAACCCCGGCCAAGCATCGGTGGAGATGTTCTTCTCCAGCCTGCAGGCCAATCTCAAGGCCAGGGCGACCGAGGCCGCGGCTAACGTCGCCAAGGTGGAGGAAGCCAGCAAGGTAGGCTTCGACTGTTTTTGATCTGATTATTATCCTGGTAGCCCTCCGAGGCATGGGCCGGCTGCTTGGAGCCGGCACGGGTTTCGCCTGATTGACTAACTTTTTCTTTTTTCCTTAGGCTGTGGCGGATCGGCGCACCGCTCTGTACAACCGCGCCGTGACCCACTACCACAAGGTCAAGCTGGACCGGGCCGACTTGGCCCGCGAGCTGGAAGCCGCCAAGGGTAAGCTCTATGTTTCTTTCGACTTGATGTCTTGTTTTCTTTCTAATCTTGGTTGGCTGACATTCCTTTCTGGCCGTCTTGTAGTTGAAGCCGCCAAGGTCCCGCAGCTGGAGTCGGATCTCCGAGCCGCTCGCGACCAGTGCGCCGTGGGCGAGGAGGCGGGCCGATCCGCCGCCCGCAAGCTTAAGCCAGGCTGATCGGGAGGCGACGCGGCTGCGCTTGCTGGAGCGAGAACCACCTCACCGAGCTCAACTCCCTCGGGACGGCGGAGAAGGAGAAGGTGGATGATCTGAGCCGGCGTCTGACGGAGGTGGAGAAGCAGCGGCTTGCGCTGCAGGAGGAGGTCACCGCCAAGTCCACCGAGCTGACGGCTACCGCCAAACGCTGGACCGACGATTTTGGCGCGCTTGATCGCGGCTTGGCGGGTGAGTGCATTTTTATGTTCTTTTCCCTTTGCCGGCTTTCGGCTGTCGGCTGCCGGCTTAGGTTGGCAGCCGGCGGCAGAAACTTGATTTTTTCGACATCTCCATCTTCGGGCTGGGGGCAGTCGGTTCTTGCCGGCTGCCGCCAGGCTTTTTTCTTTTGTACTTCGAAATCTCCATCTTCGGGCTGGGGGCAGTCGGTTCTTGCCGGCTGCCGCCAGGCTTACTTTAGAGCTTCGGAATCTCCATCTTCGGGCTGGGGGCAGTCGGCTCTTGCCGGCTGCCGCCAGGCCTACTTTAGGACTTCGAAAATTTGCATTTTTCAGCTTATTTCGGCTTTGATAGCTCCTGACATGTTTCTTCTTCCTGCAGCGGCCTTCCCGGAGACGCAGGAGGCGGCTTTGACAGCCGTTGGCGTCGCGCGCGACTCCAGGAGGCGGGAGACCGGCGAAGGCAGCTCGGAGTATTTCTCCATGGAGGATCACCTGGCGTCCATGGGTGCCCGCATCGAGCCCATCACCAAGCTCGGCTGGGAGCTTCGGAAGGCGGCTGAAGAGCTGGTGCCCATGCTGTGGCCTGAAGAGGCGGCGCCGCAAGATATCTCTGGCCTCATCGCTGCGATGGAGCGGGCGCCGGACCGTTTCCTCGACTGGAAGGAGTCGGCCACGCGCGCCGGTGCCGACATGGCGCTGTCCTTCGTCCTCTCTTGGTACAACGAGGTGGACCTGGGGCAGCTTGAGTTCCGGCGAGCCAGCGTGGAGGACAAGCTCCCAGCCGATCTCAAGGCCGCCCGCCTTGCTCGAGCCAGCACTATCGCCGAGTTCGTCGACAAGACCCTCTTCGTCGCGGACCCGAACCCTCCTCCGTCCGATGGAGAGTACATGGACGATGAGGAGGCGGAGGACGTGCCTGAGGACGACCCGGCAGCCGGCTCCGCTGATGCCCCTCCGGCTTAGATTTCCTGCTTTTCAGTTGTTCTTTTGCCAAGACAATCTATTAAATCCCCGGGATGCCGGGTGCAGATGTATGAATATTATCGCCCTTTAATTATGTCGCACTTTAATGTGTTTGTTAATCATTTGTGTACCGAGTTGCTTTCTTTCGACTCGTTCGCTTTTTCCCATCCACCCCACTCTTTGGCTGTGCCCTTGCCGGTCGTACGTCCGACTTGCGATCCGTCGCCGGATCAAGAGCGGGCCGCTGGGTGAGGCCGACAGTATTTCAGTCGAACGAGCTGAATTCGGCAATCCGGCACTTTTATGAAAGGTTGCAAGTCAACTTGCTTTTACTCTCTCTTAGTCGTTTTTCGCGTGCCGGCTCCCTAGGCCTTACTCCCGCCAGCCGGACAGCCGGGTTGCGGTCTGTAGCTGGATCGGAAACCGGCTGTCGGAAACCGAATCACGTTACTGAGCCGACCTCGTGAGAGGGTTCAAGCCAATTGGCGAAACAAGGTAAAGTACGCGAAAAACTTGTCGGAAACGGCGCTCTTGGCGCAAGCTTTTTCATAACTCACAAAAGGGATACAAGGGATACATACATTCCTGTTCTCATGTGTAAAATGGGCGGAGTAACCTGACATTCCAGGGACGTTTAGTCTCCTCGTCAGCCTTGTCCGGCTTGTTTTTCTTAGCCTCTTGGGCATCTATGAGATAGTAGGAATCATTGCCTACTGCCTTGCTCACGATGAAGGGACCCTCCCATGGGGATGCTAGTTTATGCTGTCCGGCTGTCCGTTGGATCAGCCGGAGCACTAAGTCTCCTTCTCGGAATACTAAGGTCTTGACCTTCCGGCTGTGGTAGCAACGGAGGCTTTGCTGATATACGGTTGACCTGGACTCGGCCATCAGCCGGACCTCTTCAACCAGGTCGACTCCATCTTCGCGAGCTTCTTTGGCTTCAGCTTACGCTGCGTTTGTACAGCTCGTGGTTGATGATTGTATAGGCCTTGGCCCTTCTCTCAATCTGCCTGGCCTGGACTCTGTCATCAGGCAGCACACCGTCGGTGAGGTAGGAGAGGAATTCTTGTGCCCATGAAGGTACGCATCTTATCTCGAATACGCCGACCAACGGGGTCTCCCGCGTGGGAGCTTCCGGCTTCGACCGCATGGTCGCCGGGTTCGGCTTGCTAGCCGGCGGGTTCGGCTTGCTAGCCCCGAGTGTGGTGATGAAGCCCCCGGGTTGGACCGAGAAGTCCCCGGGTTCGGCATGGTAGCCGGCGGGTTCGGCTTGTTAGCCCCGACTTGGGCGATGAAGCCCCGGGTTCGGCCGAGCAGCCCCGGGTCAGCCGGCACGAATATTGAATCCGAAACCGGTGACGGTATGATGGACGGCTTCTTGATAACCGCCAAGGCGATGCCCGGCGGAATGGCTTGCCGGGTTGAGCCAATCTTGGACAAGGCGTCGGCCGCCTCGTTGTTTGCTCGTGGCACATGGTGGAATTCGCAGCCGTCGAAGAAGCCGGATAGCTGCTGGACATGGAAGCGGTATGAGGCCATGTTGGCGTCCTTCGCGTCCCAGTCGCCAGATGCTTGCTGTATAACCAAGTCGGAGTCGCCGAAGCACAGTATGCGACGCACGCCAATCTCCTTGGCCAGCTTCAGCCCATGTATGAGCGCTTCATACTCCGCCACATTGTTGGATGCGGCGAAGTGGATCCGCAGGACGTAGTCCAGCCGGTCTCCCTTGGGAGAGGTGATGACGATGCCGGCTCCCAAGCCGTTGCGCATCTTCGAGCCGTCGAAGTGCATCTTCCAATGTGTGGAATCCGGCACAGGCGGCAGGTACTGCATCTCAGCCCAGTCGACGAAGAAGTCTGCGAGGATCTGCGACTTGATGGCTGTGCGTGGCTCGTAGAGGATGGTGTGGGCGGCTAGCTCCAGGGCCCACTTGGCAACTCGGCCGTTGGCATCCTTGCTGCCGATGATTTCCGCCGCAGGCGCTGTGGCAACCACCCGGATGGGGTGTTCTTGGAAGTAATGCTTGAGCTTCTTGGCTGCCATGTAGACACCGTAGGTGACCTTCTGGTAGTGGGGGTAGTTTTGCTTCGACTCGGGAGAGCACTTCGCTGAGGTAGTAGGCCGGGCGCTGGACCGAGCTGTTCTCTGTTTTCGGCTTCTTTGCGTTCCACCACCAGGACAACGCTAACCACTCGGTTGGTGGCTGCGATGTACAACAGCATCGGCTCCATTGAACCCGGCGTTGCAAGGATTGGCGCGGTTGAGAGCACGCGCTTTAAGTCTCGGAAGGCTTCATCCGCTCGCGGTGACCGGACGAACTTGTCCGCCTTCCTCATCAACCGATATAGGGGCGGTGCCTTCTCCCCCGGCCGGCCGACGAAGCGGCTCAAGGAGGCCGGACAGCCGGCGAACTTCCGGACGTCCTTGAGGCACCGCGGCAGCTCCATCTTCTCAATGGCACCGATCTTCTCCGGGTTGGCTTCGATTCCTCGTTGAGAGACGAGGTAGCCCAGGAGTTGGCCGGCTGGCACGCCGAAAGTGCACTTGGCCGGGTTGAGCTTCATCCGGAATCTTCGCAGATTGGTGAAGGTTTCTCTCAGGTCATCAAGGAGGGTAGGCATCTCCTTGGTTTTTACAACGACATCATCCACATATGCGTGAACATTTCTGCCGATTTGATCCTGCAAACACTTTTGCATGCACCTCTGGTAGGTGGCGCCTGCATTTTTCAAGCCGAACGGCATAGTCGTGTAGCAGTAAGCCCCGTACGGGGTAATGAACGAAGTCTTTATTTGATCATCCGGATTCAAAGGAATCTGGTGGTAGCCTGAATAGGCATCTAGAAAAGACAACAGTTCACAGCCGGCAGTCGAGTCTACGACTTGATCTATGCGCGGCAGGGGAAGGGGTCCTTCGGGCACGCCTTGTTCGAGCTGGTGTAGTCGATACACATGCGCCGGGAGCCGTTCTTCTTCAAGACCGGGACCGGGTTTGCCAACCGGTCCGGGTGCGGTACTTCCATGATGAAGCCGGCAGCTAGGAGCCGGGCGATTTCTTCACCGATGGCCTTCCTTCGTTCTTCGGCGAAGCGCCCGAGAGGCTGCTTCACCGGCTTGGCGTCGGGCCGGACGTGGAGGTGGTGCTCAGCCAACTCCTCGGCACACCCGGCATGTCTCTTGGAGTCCATGCGAAGATGTCCCGATTCTCACGGAGGAAGCTGGTGAGCTCGCTTTCCTATTTCTTGCTCAAGCCGGCACCGATGGTGACGTACTTGTCCGAGCTGCGCCGGGTCCGAGCGGATCTTCTTGGTGTTGTCGGCCGGCTGGAAGTGAGTCGTCCCAGCCGGGTTGCCTCCAGCCGGCATGTCCGTCTGCGCGCGGCCTTGGCGAGGGCAACGGCGTCGTGGATGAGCTGCTTCTCGGTGGCGATGACCGAGTGTCCGGGCCATCTTGGAGCTCGCGTGGCGCGAGTCCATGGAGCGGCGATAGTCGCCGGCTATGGTGATGACCCCCTTTGGGCCGGGCAGCTTCATCTTTAGGTACCCATAGTGGGGCACCGCCATGAACTTGGTCGGGGCCGGCCTGCCCGGGAGCGCGTGGTAGGGACTCACGAGGTCCACCACCTCGAACTCGATTCTCTCGGTGCGGAAGTGGTCCGGCTTCCCGAACATCACCTCCGAGCGTGATCCGGCCGATCGGCTGGCGCGCGGTGGCCTGGCACGATGCCATGGAAGACGGTGGGGGTGGGGCGCAACTCGGCCTCCCGGATGCCCAGCTTGCGGGCGGTGTCGCGGTAGAGGATGTTGATGCTGCTGCCGCCGTCGATGAGGACGCGCGAGAATCGCACGCTGCGCCGAGTCGTGCCGATGGTGGGGTCGAGGACCATGGCGTAGCTGCCCGGCTTCGGCAGGACAGCCGGTGTGTCGCGGCGATCGAATGTGATGGCCTGCTCTGACCAGTTTAGGTGCGGGGGGGCCGGCGGTATGACCGCGTTGACCTCGAGGGAACGGCTCTGCTGGCTCGTCTTGTCCTCGGGCTCGGAGGTGAAGATGATGTAGGTAGCATCTTCGGCCAGATATCGGCCATGATGCACTTGGTTAGCCTCGTGGTGCTCGAGGTTGGCGTTTTCTGCGCCGCCTTGACCACCCGGCCCGCCGGCTGGAGGAGGCGGGGGTGGAGGGGGGAGGGGTTCGCCGCTTGTCGGCCGCTTCATGAAGTGGCGGTCGCGGGTGGTGTGGTTGGAGGGGTTCTTGCCGGCTGTGGTACTTGCACGGCGAGTCGAGCATCTGCTCGAAGGTGTACTTCGGCTTCCACTGCCGGTCTGTTTGCTCTCGGCGGCGGCTGCCGCCGCTCGCCGCGTTGTCCGACACGGGCTGCCACATGGGCGGAACCGTACCGGCGGTCCGGCTGGTCGCCGTGACGCTTGCCGCGGTAGTTGTCCCGCCGGCTTCCATGCGAGCCGCCCTCGGCCGGCTTGTGCTCAGCCGGCTTGTTGTTGTCCCGTCTTCGCTGGGGCCGGCGAAGCGTCGCCCGGCGCCTTGCCGGCTTCCTCGACCGGCGCGTACTTGTCGGCGATGGCCATCAAGGCGGCCATCGTCTTGGGCTCGCTGCGGCGTAGCTTGTGCCACAGCATGGTGTTGGGCCTGCAGCCTCCCATGAAGAAGCTGATGGCTTGCATCTCGTGCACGCCCTCGCAAGAGTTGCGCATCTCGCACCAGCGCGTCAGGTACGCGCGATCCGTCTCGTCCGGGCCCGCTTGCACATCTCAAGCTGTTGAGGGCGACCCGGCCGGCGATAGGTGCCGGTGAAGTTGCTCGATGAAGGCGGCCTCGAAGTCCGGCCAGCCGTTTATGCTGCCGGCCGGCGGCAGGTTGTTGAGCCACGTGCGGGCGGAGCCGAGTAGCATGAGGGGGAGTAGCGCACGGCCCGGCGCTTGTTGCCCCGAGAGATGCCGACCGCGGTGGAGTAGTCCAGGCAGCCAGTCCTCCGGCTTGGCGGTGCCGTCGTACTTGGGCGTGTCGCGGGGGAGCTGGAAACCGTCGAGCACGGGCTCGTTGGCGATGCGGGGCCCGAAGCATTTGGGGCAAGCCGGCGCCTCCTCTTCCGCGATGCGGGATTCGATCAGCCGGTCGAGGCGATCTCTGGCGTCGGCAGGCTCGATGCGCGGGCCCAGCCGGGAGTGGGCCGGCTGGCGAGCGCCGGCCGGCTTCGGAGCCGGGCGGTGTGGGCGTCGAGGCTCGGAGTCTTGCTCCTGGTTCCCGCTTGGTGGGGCCCGGCTGCGGCTGCTGCCGCCGCCTGGTTGGTGGCTCGGCCGGCTCGGGGTTGCGCGCGTGGCGCGGGAGTCGCTGCGCCGGCTTGGTGCCGGGAGGCGGATTCGGCCGTGTCCCCGGCATTGCCTGCGGCACCACGAGCGTGAGGAGCCCTAGGGTCTCGGGCGTACACGGGGTCTTTCGACCGCTCGTTGGCAGCCTTCACCAAATCAGCCACCCGCGCGCGTCCGGCGGCGTAGCTCTTCGCCTTCGAGGCGGTGCAGCCTCTTCTCGCGGCAGCTTCGCCCGCGAGCATGTTCTTGTCGGGGGTGTTGTAGATGGGCAGCTCCATGGATGGAGCCGGCTCGTCCGCGCCGTCGCGGTCGATCTCGGCGCCTAGGTCGCGGCCTCTGCGGGCGGATCTCGCCGGCTCGGGCCGGGGTTGTCGCCGCCTGGGGTGAGGCCGTGGGCGCGGTTGTACTCGCGCCGGGTGATGTCCCACCGGCGCTTAGCGGCAGCCAGCTCCTCGGTCCGCTTGAGGAGGAGCACGCGGTGCGCCTCCGGTGTCTGCCTCGACGGCGGCGGCGTCGGTGCCGGTGCCGGTGGTGAGCGGGGTGCTCAGCTTTGCCCGGACTTGCTCCAGCCGGGACGGTGGTGGTGGCGCTTTTGGGCCCGAGCCGGAGGCGTTGGGGTCAACGTTGCGCTCCAGGTTGGGGCCGCGGGTGCGCGGGTTCTTGGTGACTTCCTCGCCAGCCATCATGACTTGCACGACGGCGGGGCTGGCGGGAGCGCTGCTGCCGGCTCGCGGAGGAGGGCTAGCGCAGCGCAACACCTGCCGCGGGTAGCGCGGCGGTGCGACGGTGGCGACGTAGACGTCGTGGCCGCCGAAGGAGATGACGCTGCCGCCGGCTGGGAAGGGCCGGTCGGCGAAGCAGCCCGGCGTTGTCGCCGACGCGAGTCGAGGGAGCCGAATCTCCGGATCAAGCCCGAAGCGACTCGCTCGCCGGTGGTGATGGTGAGGCCCGTCCGGATGAAGACACCGGCCGAGGATGCCGAAGGCCCCACGGTGGGCGCCAAATGTCGTGGTATCGTCACGGCATATGCCATAGGGTGGCTAATCGAAGGGGCTCCCGAGAGATCTCACGGCGGTATCCGGAAGCGGGTATGGGCACGAGCGACACGGCGACGTACCCCAGGTTCGAGGCCCTCCGGTGGAGGTAAAACCTCTACTCCTGCTATGAGTGTATAAGATGTCACACAGTACAATGGTGCTCCTAGAGCTGTATCCGGCTGGCCCTGAGAGGCTAAGGGAGACGAAGGTCTCTCTCACAGGGCAGCGCTGTAGGTAGGTGAAAGCAATAAGTGATCGATCCTCTCTGCGCGAGAGGGGTAGTGCGGCTTATATAGGCACCGGCACTTTACATATAAGACCCTATAGTCTACTAGCCGGCTTGGCCGGCTTCGGCTTCCGCTCCTTCCCGAGGCGGTGACGTCAGGAGCCGTTGAGGCGTCATGGCCTGTCCCATCCGGCTGCCTTGGTCAGCGGTATGGAGAGGAAGTGTCCCTGTCGCCGTCAGCCACTGTAGCCTGTACGGCGCGTCGTAAGCCATGATGGCCTGTCCGGCGCGTGGCACTATTGCTCCACAGTGCCCCGCGCTTTACGGAAGATGGAGTCAGCGTGGACTTTGGGAACCCGGATCACCAACCCGGTTCCTTCCAGTGCAAGACTCGCCGGCCTCGAGTCGGTCCGAGGTACGAGACCCCGGTCGGATATGGCTTGTAGAAGCCGGCCCAGCTACAACATTGGCGGCCGTAGCCGGGCCGACTAGGACCTAGAGCCAGCCGGCTTCCGGACCAGCCGGCCACGGCGCCGGCCCGGGCTGCTCCTCAGCCGGCCTTTGCCGCGAGCCGGCCAGTGGCCAGCCGGCTGCTCCGCGTCCATTGCCCTACCCGGGGTCTTCCCCCCGACAGTGAATGCGCATAAAGGCAGCAAACTCGCCATAGTTGGTACCATCAAAGATCACTGGGCACCGAGGAATACTGACATAACCAGACGAAGACGACGCCATTTTTTTTTACTCAGATCTGGATCGGGCCAGATCCAGCTTTTCTTGGGAGCACACGGAAGAACTGCTCATGGCCAGCAGCTGGCCGAACAGAGGAGGGCCTAGCCGGGGCGGTCACAGCCAGGACGGCGCCAGGGGACGCAGCCAGGAGACGCGGGCGCGTCCGTCCGGGGTGGGCCAGCAGTGGCGCGGCCGGGGCGCGGCCGAGGCGGGCCAGCAGGGGCGTGGCCGAGGCGCGGCCAGCAGGGACGCGGCCGAGTCAAGCCGGGGCAGCGTCAGATCGAGCTTGATGGCCTGAAAGGAGCCGGAGACAGCAGATCGAGGCAGCGGGGAGCTTCAAATCGAGCTCCAAAACGACCAAAAAGAAGATTAAGGTGGAGAGAAGGAGGAAGGTGGAGCAGCGGCGGCCGGAATCATCGGCGGCGGCGCGGATCGAGCACGGAGTTGCAGCGTGCAAAGAGCTAAACCTAGAGCTCTAATACCATGTTGTGAATGAGCAACTAGTATTCACAAAGGGCCATAGGCCAGTACATGTACATGTGTGACAATGTGCAGGTAAGCCCCTCATACACTGGGGAATAACAGAAAAGGGGACTATACAACTCTAACAGCTTGTACCGAACAACAGATGTGCTTTATTTGCAAACCCACCAATCACCCAGTAGGCTCCTGTCCTGAAAAGGCCTCACCAACTGGCTAGATACATTGGTAGCTCTGCAACTTGCCTGGAGTTTTATCATGTTGAAGCTCCTGCGACTCAGTTGAATCATGTGGCTTCTACTAGGAACTGTGGAACGGTAATAGTAGAGGATGACAATATCACTAAAGAAGATCTGGCTACGGAATTTGCCAACATTTACAAGACCAATTGGCCATGGCAAATCATAGAATTGGGGGATTGGTCCTTTTTGGTGAAATTTCCTCCTCACATTCCAGTAGAGCAAGTGATTGTGTATCCAAGATTTGGTCGGTCAAGAGAAAGTTTGACTATCAAGGTCAGTCCTTGGAATGATGATCCATAACCTGTGGAGATTCTACAGGAAATCTGGATGCAAATCAGAGGTCTACTCCCACCATTGTGTGAGTGGAATACTATTAATCAAAAAGTCTTTGTATGTTGTTTACTTAAGGAAATTGATTGGTAGTGTCTTTAGAAATTGTGCTGGGGTGGTGAGAGTGAGGCTTTTGTGTAGAGATCCAAATAGAGCTGTTCAATTTCCATGGAAATCTGTTCCAGTTACAGTTCACTATAGAAATGGCTGGTAATGTGGTGGTTCGGGGAATATAGAAAAGAAGTCTAATGGTGGTGATGGATCAGGGGGCAATGACCCAAATGGCAGCATACAACCAATAATTCACTTTAATGGTTATCGTTACAAAAGAAATAGACAAATTTGCTTTTTTTCCTACAAAACTAGTACACCTTACAAATTAGATCGGAGGGAGTAAACAAAGAAGCAAAAGCAGTAGGATAAAGTAAACTCAAAGTCTCAAATAACATTACATTAAATAGTTTTACATATGGTACAGGAGCATGCTCAAAGATAACACTTATAATAAGTACGGAGCAGAAGATGCAACAATACCTGTTCAGACATGTTTTGGTCTTTTATGAAGGTGAACAAATTCCCCTTTAACAACAAAGAGCTGCATATGTGATAGATATATCAGTAACAGCAATTGTGCATACAGCAACAAAATTTCTTCACAGAAATAAACCTCTGGATGCCTAGCAACAAAAACATTTAGCTTCCCATAACACTTCTTATAGTCACTCCAACGTTGCGGGGCCAGCCACTTTACAAGCATATTTCCCAGCTGTAAAAATATGCACATCAATCGAAAATGTTCCAATACACAAAAGAAATATGTAATTCCCATAAGTAGCAACTCACAAATCCGATCTTGATTCGTCTACCGTCACTGTTCAAAATTGCACGGCGAATGAAATCTAGAAGGGATCTTTCGTCTCGAAGGACAGGCTGCTTTGGTACATACGGACCACACACAGGTGTATGCATATTAGCCTGATTGATTCACAATATTAGGCTTGTACTCAGCTGCATACTGTTCAAGTGGTTCATGGCAGTTGATATGGTAAAACATGAAGCTTTGTTCTGTGAAACTACATACCTGCTCCACGGACTGTTTACCAAATGTAACTTTCTCGCCCTGGTGAAATAGAGAAAGTGGGACATGAGAAGCCTACACATTAAATGGATAACTTATGCAATATGTAAATAATAAATCTGGAACCTTCAATTCCCATTCTATTGAAAATAAACTATGTGTTTATTCCTTCTGACAAATAAAATCATTCCCACAGATACAACACTCACACTAGTTTCCCCTAAAAGCAAAACGATTTCCAGCTTGCTTAAGAATATTCCAAATTAGACATTAAGTGTTCGCTTGTTAGTGTTTAAATGTTAAGTTTATGAAGAAATTTCCCCACAAAGAAACAACATTTTCAATTGCTTGGAGACAAACACAACAAGCTAACACAACGAAAGTAATGAGCAAGAAAGTGAACATGCAAGAAAAAATTGCACCGAAAAAATAACACAGAGAAGTCCTGCCTTTAAAAAAAAGTTGACATACTGGATCACACTGCAGTACAATATTTTAAAGAGGTAACATGTGGACGGGGACTTTTGGCTCTCGGGTGCTACACACCCCTATACTTGGAAAAATAAAAATAAAATTTTAAAAAGCCAAAAAAAATCAAACTTTTTTTGAAATCAAAGATGATCAGGTATTGTACTAGTAAAAAAAAAATTCCCTAGGGAGTGTTCAGGGCAAAAAAAAAGTATGACAAATATAAAGTGAATAGTACCTGATCATGGGGCATTTCGAGTTTTTTTTTTCAGGATACAATAAAAGTAATTTCCTAAGGAAATATTTTTATACAAGTACAATACCTGATCATCTTTGATTTCAAAAAAGAGTTTAATCTTTTTAACCTTTTATTAATTTTTTTATTTTTCCAAGTGTGTAGCACCCGAGAGCCACAATGCATTTCTCGGTAACATGTTAACTATTAAAAAAATTATATTCCTTGAATGAGACTGCAATTTTAGTGGTTTAAAAATTCACCACGGGTGGAAATTGTCTAAACCAGTGTCTGTTGTCTAAACTAGGTAAAAAATGTATTGGCATTTAGTTTAATTGAATCCTAACCACATAAACATGTAAAATGCTAATACAATGAAAAACAAGGACAGATGAACATCAGGTGCTCATGCAACAACCTGGTTTCTTTTTTCTGGCAGATGTTTTTTCTGTAAGAGCTTGGTTCCTTCATCTTCAGACTTATCACATTCCCTTATGCAGCAAACAAGAAAACATCAAACAATATTTCAGGTTCTAGAATGAATCTTTTTACTAAGCCAACGTAAAGAGATATTGCAAAGTAACTGGACACAGCACAAGCCCATAGAGAAAATTATAATTTCAGAACTTAGTCCACAACTCTGGATATTACTTTGAACTTTAAGGAAGTACATAGTACAGCTTATCTTCTTTGTCTCTAACTGTGAAATCATGTTTCATGCGAGAAGATCAACAAGCGACAATTGTACCTGGCATTTGCTAGATCATTGGTCTGTTCTCTAGGAAGATCCTGATTTTCCCACAAATGCCAAAAAAGAATAACGGCAGAGATGATTAGCAATCACTTTGAATAGTGCATGATACAAAAGTGAAGAGTACTGACTGTTTGATAATTAATATAAAGATAAATCAACATAAGACCAGATAAATACATCTGAAGTTGCCATGCATCGTATCAACATACCAAGAGCCATAACTACCATTCAACTTTGCCAATCATCAGATAATCACAGAAGCACAGGCAAGTGCAACAGTATCAAGATACAACTATAGAGTTACAGTTTCTATCAACGTAACTCAGAACTCTGGCTCTTTAAGAAATTTAACATGACAAGAAAACTAATCATTGTCTGCCATCATGGATCCTAAAATTATCAGAAGTGGTACCTCCCAACAACTGTCACCAGGTAAATACCATGTCATCTACGATTATTACGTCAGACAGTTCTGCCTCTTGGCAAAGTATCTCTTGTATGAATTTTGTTGTGAGCTAAAAGCAAATGGGGATGCTAGCCTGCCAAACTTCAACAAAACAAGTTCCCTCCATATGAAGTAAACCTCCTGATCCTCCCGTCTACACTTCTGAATATCTTAACTACAATGGACTTGATGTCTTCATTTCTCAAGTTGGAAATACTAACCTACAGCCACTCACATAAGCTGTCCAAGGAATTAATCCGTTCAACGTGATCATTTTTTGGCAATTGTCGGGTTCAAGTTGAATTAATGCAAAATAATAGGTATTGAGGACTGCACGAGAAACACGAAGTGTTGACCAACGTTACCTGTGATATTTTTTTGTCAGAAGCTTCTGGCATGGTCTTTTGCCTCTTACTCTCCTGCATAATCTCTCGAAAATCCATAACCACAAACGATTTCTTGTTCCTGGGGACATTAGAGTAGAAAGATCATATTTCTTTAATAGTAAAGACATGATTTGCTGGAAAAAAAATATGACGCATAACGAGAACCTAACAAGAAAACACTGTATAATATACCCTGTAGAATTCTTCAGTATGTACTTCATAACACGGAAGGTGGAAGTCCGGACCGAATCGCAAAGACCCATCTTGTGGTATCGAGTGCAAGTGCCAAAAATAAAAAGTTCTTTCTTTGTCAGCATCCACTCACGTATCATCTTGGCCTCCTTGGCAACACCCTTGAAACCAACATGATGGTTAGCACAAAAGATTGAATGCTACAAGTTCAAGTCTGTGCGCACATACCACCATAGCAGCAGCGGAGGCATCGGAATACGGCCCTTCAATGTACATAAGACTCAGCGCGCACTGGCGGATGTAGTTGCATAAGATGAACTCATTGTCAGTGGCTCTAGCTCCATGCCTCAGCAGCTCAGAAGCCAAAGCAGCCTCGTTGGCGATACACTGAAAACCACCTCATGGTATTGCAACAGCTTGCCCAAACTTTAGACAAGAAATGCAGATTACGATTAAAAAATAAAACGCTGGTTTTGCAACTGGCTATACATACCACCAAGCTGGCTGCAGCAGGTTCAGAGAATTCTCGCCCCATATGGATGACATAACAGGCACGCTCCTGGATCCTTTCGCTCAGGAGTTTCACATTGACATTGCGTATGGGTTGACTCTCATACTCGGTCATGAACTGCTGCTCCATGTCCAGACACTTCAAATTGGTGAACACAAACAAGTTAGTACGGATCAGCCATCATAATATCATATGTAGAGGCATGCAGGAGCTTACAAATTCGGCGGCAGTAGTGAGGGAATCCTCCCCATTCCGGCGGCCTTGGGTAACAGCACCCACCTCTCGGCTCTCGAGTGGCCAATTCTCGGGATTGGACGTACCATCGGCCACAGTGACATAGTCCGTACCATTCCGCAAGAGATACTCCTTGAGGTAATTCAAATAGAAGGGCATAGAACAGAAGTCGTCTTGTGGCAGTATCCGTTCCCAGCCCCACGCATCCTCAAAGATATCTACAGTAGTAGCCACAAAAAAGATGAAGACGGCTGATAGGGTGGAAATAACTGAACGCAAGCAAGGAGAGGGCAACGACATTAAGATTACCTGGAAACCTGAGGATCTGTGTCGGCGGTTTCCTGCGGAGATAAGCCGCACGCTTGTCGATGAACGAAGCCACGTACAGTCTCTCGGATTCTTCTTCAGTGATGGGACTCTCGGCTTCTTCTTCAGTGGGGGGATTCATTGTCGCCCACGACCTGATCTAGGGTTTACTGCACGGAAGGTGAACGGGGAACGGGGAATGGATGGATGGCTATTTCGTTTCGAATTTTGATGCGGGAAATAACGGCGGCGGCGCTGGCATTGGGAGCTACTTCTAGGCCACTTGGATGTGATGGGCCGGCCCATGTTTCTTATGGACAGTGCTACCCCGGGTTATCTCGGGTGTTTATTCCTGTTTTCTATTTCTTTTTCTTTTTCTTTCTTAATTTTTTAAAAATACTTAAATATTAAAAATATGTATACAAAAATAAAAATATTTTGAACATAAACTTCTTAAATTCAAAAAATTTAAATCTCGAAAAAGTGTAAATTTTAAAAATGTTCAAATTCAAAAAAAACAAATTTTGAAAATTGTTCAAATTTCAAAACGTTTAAATTTGAAATTTGTTCAAATTCGGAAAATGTTCATTATTCAAAATGTTCAAATTTTGGGAAAAAAGTTTCCAAGTTTTAAAAAATGTTCAAATTCGAAAAATGTTTAGATTTTTAAAATCTAAAATTCGATAAATGTTCAGATTTTGAAAATCTGAACATTTTTTAATTTCATTTTTGAAAATTTGAACAATTTTTCATGATATAGTTCAAGTTTTAAAATTATTTTTAAATTTTACAAAACTTAAGAATAAATAGAAAAACAAAAGAAATAATACATGAGGAAAATGGAAAAAAAGGCAATACATGTGTTGGGCCTGGACCAACAGCGCTCCCGCTGGGCTGTCCGGGTGTGCGGCACCTTGTATAGGAGCTCCCCATATTTCTGGGGAGAGCCTATTTACCGCTTTAAGCGCAAGCGAGCATAGCTCCGCTTAAAGAAACCAAAGGCCAACTCCATTTATTATATTGCTCTTTTCTCTTTCTATTTGGTGTGTGACAGCTTAAGTTGCAAATTTGCCTCGGTTTCCAAAATCTATACAAATTCAAAAATAAACAAAATTCTAAATCTATATAATCTATAATCCAAACAAATTCAAAATCGAACAATTTTCAAAATTAAACAAAATTCAAAATTCAAAAATTTCAATATGAAAAGTTCTGGATTCAAAAAAAATTAGATTAAAAATTATTCAAATTTCAAAAAAGATCAAATCTGAAAATAGTTCAAACTCAAAAAATGTTCAAACTTAAATATTATTAAATTCGAAAGTCCAAATTTAAAAAGTGCTCGAATTTGAAAAGGTTAAATTTTTTAAAAGTTCAAAAAACTAATCGGCAAAACCAATGGAAGGAAAGAAACCATCAAAACCAGAGAAAAAAACAAAAAAAATAGAGAAACTGAAACTGAAGAAGAAGAAGAAGAAGAAGAAGAACCTCCCTCGCGCCCGCGCGCCCCCTATCCTCCGCTTCGCTCAAGGATTTGCTTAACTGGGCCTCGTTCTTGGCCCAACTCGTTGCCGCTCGCTTGTTCCCCGCTGGGATGGTTCTTCTGTTCCTTTCAGTTCCAGGCATGGTTCCTTCGTTTTGGGCTGTGTTTCCGCGTGTTCGGGCTCCTGGTGGTAACATTGGTGGGAGTTGGGTATATAAACCGGTGGGAATTCATCTAAACTTTCGAGGTGGGACTATTCTTCCGGGATGTTTTCGTGCCGCTTCGTTTGCTTAGCGCGGGAAGAATCGAATAAATCGTTCGCTTCTGCGTTGACTTCAGAGGTGGGACCCGACCGTATGCGTGGGGCGGGAAGAATAGAACGAAAGTAATGTAACAAACAAGGACTTCTAGTTGTTCCATCATTCCAATGTCCAGGAATAACAAATCGTAACAACAAGGACTTTTAGTTGTTCCAACATTGGAACGAAGGGTGACGTGGCCTTTTCACAGTTAGTCCATTTTTCCCAAAACACGTAAACTGAAATTTACATAGAACTTGTGGAGTAATAATTCCAGGAATAATTTCAGGAAGTACTGAAAGTATCATTACAGAAAAATGCAAATTAAATAATTTGGTGAATAATGTCCAGGATCTTCCTCTTGTTCTTCCATTCTGCTATGTCCCAACTTTTGTAGCAGTGTGCATGAAGCTCTCAACAGTTTGGTGAAACCTGTGTATTAAGAAAAATAATTTGAAGATAAATGGAACACAAAAAAAAAGGATAAATGTGGTAAGAAATAATAATTTCAAGAAATCTGGAATTAAAAGAAATTCCATTTATTCCATCTACACCATCAAACTATCTAACGTTTCAAAAAATAGGAAATCATATTTATATTTAAAAAACCTTGGAATTATGGAAAACAAATGTCCATCAACTAGTATAGTAGTATTCTAACACAGTATACATAAGCATAGCGGTATGGGTATCAACAAAAAGAGAGACAGAAAAATCATACATTCATTGAGATGAAATCCTTGATCATCTTTCTTTATTTTGCTAAGTTGTACTGATTAGTAACAAGTTGGAATAACAGTTTCCTTTTGATAGCAGGTAGGTCCTCCTTTAGAGCAGAGAGAAAAGTATTAGAAAAAATGCAGTTTAAATGTGTGAGTAGCATTCTGGAAATCTTTACTAACACTTGAGAATGAAGGCACATGTCAGCATGAAGATCAGGACGAAGAAACCCGAATCATATATATGAATTAAAAAATATGATAACTTGAGAAAACATAAAAAAATGTAATTAAAGAAAGATCACCAAATTAAGAAACATCGATGCTCTTACTTGAAATTTTGTTTGGGTATGATGCGTGCAATTAACACACGTCCGTTGGGAATCCCAAGAGGAAGGTGTGATGCGTACAGTAGCAAGTTTTCCCTCAGAAAAAAACCAAGGTTTATCGAACCATGAGGAGCCAAGAAGCACGTTGAAGGTTGATGGCGGCGAAATGTAGTGCGACGCAACACCAGGGATTCCGGCGCCAACGTGGAACCTGCACAACACAATCAAAATACTTTGCCCCAACGTAACAGTGAGGTTGTCAATCTCACCGGCTTGCTGTAACAAAGGATTAAACGTATTGTGTGGAAGATGATGATTGTTTGCGAAGAATAGTAAAGAACAATTGCAGTAGATTGTATTTCAGATGTAAAGAATAGGACCGGGGTCCACAGTTCACTAGTGGTGTCTCTCCCATAAGATAAATAGCATGTTGGGTGAACGAATTACAGTTGGGCAATTGACAAATAAAGAAGGCATAACAATGCACATACATATATCATGATGAGTACTATGAGATTTAATTAGGGCATTACGACAAAGTACATAGACCGCTATCCGGCATGCATCTATGCCTAAAAAGTCCACTTTCGGGTTATCATCCGAACCCCTTCCGGTATTAAGTTGTAAACAACGGACAATTGCATTAAGTATGGTGCGTAATGTAATCAACACAAATATCCTTAGACAAAGCATCGATGTTTTATCCCTAGTGGCAACAGCACATCCACAACCTTAGAACTTTACGTCCATTGTCCCGGATTCAATGGAGGCATGAACCCACTATCGAGCATAAATACTCCCTCTTGGAGTCACAAGTATCAACTTGGCCAGAGCCTCTACTAGCAACGGAGAGCATGCAAGAACATAAATAACATATATGATAGATTGATAATCAACTTGACATAGTATTCAATATTTATCGGATCCAAACAAACACAACATGTAGCATTACAAATAGATGATCTTGATCATGATAGGCAGCTCACAAGATCTAACATGATAGAACAATGAGGAGAAGACGACCATCTAGCTACTGCTATGGACCCATAGTCCAGGGGTGAACTACTCACACATCGATCCGGAGGCGATTGATGACCCACAAGTATAGGGGATCGCAACAGTCTTCGAGGGAAGTAAAACCCAATTTATTGATTCGACACAAGGGGAGACAAAGAATACTTGAAAACCTTAACAGCGGAGTTGTCAATTCAGCTGCACACGGAAACAGACTTGCTCGCAAGAGTTTATCGAGTAGTAACAGTTTTATAGCGATAGCGAGTAGTGAAATAACAGCGAGCAGAAGTAACAAAGACAGCAGTAGTGATTATAGTAAACAGCGGGATTAAAATACTGTAGACACGGGGATGGATGAACGGGCGTTGCATGGATGAGAGAAACTCATGTAACAATCAAAGCAGGGCATTTGCAGATAATAATAAAACGGTATCCAAGTACTAATCAATCAATAGGCATGTGTTCCATATATAGTCGTACGTGCTCGCAATGAGAAACTTGCACAATGATGCGTGCAGTTGACACACGTCCGTTGGGAACCCCAAGAGGAAGGTGTGATGCAGACAGTAGCAAGTTTTCCCTCAGAAAGAAACCAAGGTTTATCGAACCAGGAGGAGCCAAGAAGCACGTTGAAGGTTGATGGCGGAGGGATGTAGTGCGGCGCAACACCAGGGATTCCGGCGCCAACGTGGACCTGCACAACACAACCAAAGTACTTTGCCCCAACGAAACAGTGAGGTTGTCAATCTCACCGGCTTGCTCGTAACAAAGGATTAACCGTATTGTGTGGAAGATGATTGTTTGCGAGAAAACGAGTAAAGAACAATTATTGCGGTAGATTGTATGCGATGTAAAGAATAGGACCGGGGTCCACGAGTTCACTAGAGGTGTCTCTCCCATAAGATAAATAGCATGTTGGGTGAACAAATTACGGTCGGGCAATTGACAAATAGAGAGGGCATGACAATGCACATACATGATATGATAAATATAGTGAGATTTAATTGGGCATTACGACAAAGTACATAGACCGCTATCCGAGCATGCATCTATGCCTAAAAAGGCCACCTTCGGGTTATCATCCGAACCCCTTCGGTATTAAGTTGCAAACAACGAGACAATTGCATTAAGTATGGTGCGTAATGTAATCAACAACTACATCCTTGGACATAGCATCAATGTTTTATCCCTAGTGGCAACAGCACATCCACAACCTTAGAACTTTACATCACCTTGTCCCAGATTTAATGGAGGCATGAACCCACTATCGAGCATAAATACTCCCTCTTGGAGTTAAGAGTAAAAACTTGGCCAGAGCCTCTACTAATAACGGAGAGCATGCAAGATCATGAACAACACATAGGTAATAGATTGATAATTAACATGACATAGTATTCTCTATCCATCGGATCCCGACAAACACAACATATAGCATTACAGATAGATGATCTTGATCATGTTAGGCAGCTCACAAGATCCAACAATGAAGCACATAAGGAGAAGACGACCATCTAGCTACTGCTATGGACCCATAGTCCAGGGGTGAACTACTCACTCATCACTCCGGAGGCGACCATGGCGGTGAAGAGTCCTCCGGGAGATGATTCCCCTCTCCGGCGAGGGTGCGGAGGCGATCTCTGAATCCCCCGAGATGGGATTGGCGGCGGCGGCGTCTGCTGTAAGGTTTTCCGTATCGTGGCTCTCGGTGCGGGGGTTTCGCGACGAAGGCTTTAAGTAGGCGGAAGGGCGGGTCGGGGGCCACACGAGGGCCCCACACGCCGGGGACGCGCGGCCGGCACCTAGGCCGCGCCGCCTCGTTGTGGCGGCGCCTCGTGGCCCCACTTCGTAAGTCCTCCGGTCTTACGGAAGCTTCGTGTAAAAATAGGCCCACGGGCGTTGATTTCGTCCAATTCCGAGAATATTTCCTTACTAGGATTTCTGAAACCAAAAACAGCGAGAAAACAACAAGCGGCTCTTCGGCATCTCGTCAATAGGTTAGTGCCGGAAAATGCATAAATATGACATATAATGTGTATAAAACATGTGAGTATCATCATAAAAGTAGCATGGAACATAAGAAATTATAGATACGTTTGGGACGTATCAAGCATCCCCAAGCTTAGTTCCTACTCGCCCTCGAGTAGGTAAACGATAATAATGATAATTTATTAAGTGACATGCCATCATAACCTTGATGATACTATTGTAATCATATGTAATGAATGCAGCGATCAAAACAATGGTAATGACATGAGTAAACAAATGAATCATAAAGCAAAGACTTTTCATGAATAGTACTTCAAGACAAGCATCAATAAGTCTTGCATAAGAGTTAACTCATAAAGCAATAAATCAAAGTAAAGGTATTGAAGCAACACAAAAGAAGATTAAGTTTCAGAGGTTGCTTTCAACTTATAACATGTATATCTCATGGATATTGTCAATGTAAAGTAATATAACAAGTGCAATATGCAAGTATGTAGGAATCAATGCACGAGTTCACACAAGTGTTTGCTTCTTGAGGTGGAGAGAGATAGGTGAACTGACTCAACATAAAAGTAAAAGAAAGGTCCTTCAAAGAGGAAAGCATCGATTGCTATATTTGTGCTAGAGCTTTTATTTTGAAAACATGAAACAATTTTGTCAACGGTAGTAATAAAGCATATGTATCATGTAAATTATATCTTACAAGTTGCAAGCCTCATGCATAGTATACTAATAGTGCCCGCACCTTGTCCTAATTAGCTTGGACTACCGGGATCATCGCAATACACATGTTTTAACCAAGTGTCACAAAGGGGTACCTCCATGCCGCCTGTACAAAGGTCTAAGGAGAAAGCTCGCATTTTGGATTTCTCGCTTTTGATTATTCTCAACTTAGACATCCATACCGGGACAACATGGACAACGAGATAATGGACTCCTCTTTAATGCATAAGCATGTAGCAACAATTAGTGTTCTCATATGATATTGAGGATATATGTCCAAAACTGAAACTTCCACCATGATTCATGGCTTTAGTTAGCGGCCCAATGTTCTTCTCTAACAATATGCATGCTCTAACCATTAAGTGGTAGATCTCCCTTACTTCAGACAAGACGGACATGCATAGCAACTCACATGATATTCAACAAAGAGTAGTTGATGGCGTCCCCAGGAACATGGTTATCGCACAACAAGCAACTTAATATGAGATAAAGTGCATAAGTACATATTCAATACCACAATAGTTTTAAAGGCTATTTTGTCCCATGAGCTATATATTGCAAGGCGAATGATGGAAATTTAAAGATAGCACTCAAGCAATTTACTTTGGAATGGCGGAGAAATACCATGTAGTAGGTAGGTATGGTGGACACAAATGGCATAGTGGTTGGCTCAAGGATTTTGGATGCATGAGAAGTATTCCCTCTCGATACAAGGTTTAGGCTAGCAAGGTTTATTTGAAACAAACACAAGGATGAACCGGTGCAGCAAAACTCACATAAAAGACATATTGTAAACATTATAAGACTCTACACCGTCTTCCTTGTTGTTCAAAACTCAATACTAGAAATTATCTAGACTTTAGAGAGACCAAATATGCAAACCAAATTTTAGCAAGCTCTATGTATTTCTTCATTAATGAGTGCAAAGTATATGATGCAAGAGCTTAAACATGAGCACAACAATTGCCAAGTATCAAATTATCCAAGACTTTTTAGAATTACTACATGTAGCATTTCCCGATTCCAACCATATAACAATTTAACGAAGAAGATTCAACCTTCGCCATGAATACTATGAGTAAAGCCTAAGGACATATTTGTCCATATGCAACAGCGGAGCGTGTCTCTCTCCCACACAATGAATGCTAGGATCCATTTTATTCAAACAAAAACAAAAACAAAAACAAACGGACGCTCCAAGCAAAGCACATAAGATGTGACTGAATAAAAATATAGTTTCAGGGAAGGAACCTGATGATGTTGTCGATGAAGAAGGGGATGCCTTGGGCATCCCCAAGCTTAGACGCTTGAGTCTTCTTAAAATATGCAGGGGTGAACCACCGGGGCATCCCCAAGCTTAGAGCTTTCACTCCTCTTGATCATAGTATATCATACTCCTCTCTTGACCCTTGAAAACTTCCTTCACACCAAACTTCAAGCAAACTCATTAGAGGGTTAGTGCATAATCAAAAATTCACATGTTCAGAGGTGACACAATCATTATTAATACTTCTGGACATTGCACAAAGCTACTGGACATTAATGGATCAAAGAAATTCATCCAACATAGCAAAAGAGGCAATGCGAAATAAAAGGCAGAATCTGTCAAAAACAGAACAGTCCGTAAATACGAACCTGGAAGGGGCACTTAACTTGCTCAAACGGAAAAACTCAAAACTAATGAAAGTTGCGTACATATCTGAGGATCACGCACGTAAATTTGCAGATTTTTTGATTTTTTTACAGAGACTTCTGCGCGAATTGGTGACAGACAGCAATGTTGTTTACGTGCAGCAATCCAAATCTAGCATCAACTTTACCATAGAGACTTTACTTGGCACAAAAACATGATAAGGAGAGGTTGCTACAGTAGTAAACAACTTCCAAGACTCAAATATAAAACAAAAGTGCTGTAGTAAAATAAACACATGGGTTATCTCCCAAGAAGTTCTTTCTTTATAGCCATTAAGATGGGCTCAGTAATTTCAATGATACTCTCGCAAGAAATAAGAGTTGAAGCAAAAGAGAAGAAAATAAGAAACACTTTTAAGTCTAACCCACTTCCTATGAAAAGGAATCTTGTACACAAATAAATTCATGAAGAACAAAGTGACAAGCATAGAAAGGCAACACAAGCGCAACTTCAAGATTCTCAACATAAAGAGGGGAAAATTAATATTATTAAGATGCATATAACCATGTTTCCCTCTCTCATAATAACTTTCAGTAGCATCATGAACAAACTCAACAATATAAGTATCACATAAAACATTCTTGTCATGAGCCACATGCATAAACTTATTACTCTCCACATAAGCATAATCAATTTTATTAGTTGTAGTGGGAGCAAATTCAATAAGATAGCTATCATTATTATTCTCATCACCATAATCATCATATGTAGGAGGTATATTGTAATCATAATTAATTTTCTCCCCAATAGTAGGTGGACTGAAAATATCATTGCAAACATCATATATAGGAGGTAAAGTATCATCAAAGTAAAATTTCTCCTCCATGCTTGGGGGATTAAAAATATCACAACTAGCTTCCCCAAGCTTAAATTCTTCCATAGCATTAGCAACAATGGTGTTCAAAGCATTTATACAAACAACATTACCATTAGCATGCATATAAAGTTCCATAGGTTTTTTAATTTTCTCTCCAAACACCTCATGTCCTAACTCAAGATAAATACTATAAAGATCTCTAATTTTTTTGTTGTTTTCCATTAAGCCTAACTAGTGAAAATAAAAACAAGTACAGGACTAGACATGATAACAAAATAAATTAAATGCAAGTAACTAATTTTTTTTTTATGTTTTTGATATAGAGAGCAAGACAGTAAATAAAGTAAAACTAGCAACTAATTTTTTGTGTGTGTTTTGTTTAAGTGCAGCAAACAAAGTAGTAAATAAAATAAAGCAAGACAAAAACAAAGTAAAGAGATTGGATTGTGGAGACTCCCCTTGCAGCGTGTCTTGATCTCCCCGGCAACGGCGCCAGAAAAAGAGCTGTTGCCGTGGGAGTTGGCAATTTCCGTGGTGTAGCTTTTCTTCAGTTCCCCGGCAACGGTGCCAGAAAAAGAGCTTGATGCGTGCAGTTGACACACGTCCGTTGGGAACCCCAAGAGGAAGGTGTGATGCAGACGGTAGCAAGTTTTCCCTCAGAAAGAAACCAAGGTTTATCGAACCAGGAGGAGCCAAGAAGCACGTTGAAGGTTGATGGCGGAGGGATGTAGTGCGGCGCAACACCAGGGATTCCGGCGCCAACGTGGTGTAGGATAACGTTGCATAGAAAACAAAAATTTTCCTACCGCGAACACGCAATCCAAGCCAAGATGCAATCTAGAAGACGGTAGTAATGAGGGGGTATCGAGTCTCACCCTTGAAGAGATTCCAAAGCCTACAAGATGAGGCTCTTGTTGCTGCGGTAGACGTTCACTTGCCGCTTGCAAAAGCGCGTAGAAGATCTTGATCACGATCGGTTCCGGCGCCACGAACGGGCAGCACCTCCGTACTCGGTCACACGTTCGGTTGTTGATGAAGACGACGTCCACCTCCCCGTTCCGGCGGGCAGCGGAAGTAGTAGCTCCTCTTGAATCCGACAGCACGACGGCGTGGTGTCGGTGGCGGTGGAGAATCCCGGCGGAGCTTCGCTAAGCGTGCGGGGAAGAAGGAGGAGTGGGGCGGCTAGGGTTTGGGGAGAGGGGGGTGGCCGGCCTCCAAGGGGTGCGGCCAAGGTGGTGGCTTTGGTGTGGCCGGCCCCCTCCCCTATGCCCCTCATTATATAGGTGGAACCCCAAGAGTTGGTCTCCAAGTCTTCGAATAAGACCCGAACCAAAAACCTTCCATAGGGAGGGGAAATCTAGCCAAGCTAGGACTCCCACCAAGGTGGGAGTTCCACCTCCCATATGGGGGGTGGCCGGCCCCTAAGGGGAGTCCACTTGGGACTCCTCCCCCACTAGGGTTGGCCGGCCATGGAGGTGGAGTCCCATGTGGACTCCACCTTCCTTGGTGGTTTCTTCCGGACTTTTCTAGAACCTTCTAGAACCTTCCATAGAACCTTCCGCGACATTTTATTCACATAAAATGACATCCTATATATGAATCTTATTCTCCGGACCATTCCGGAACTCCTCGTGATGTCCGGGATCACATCCGGGACTTCGAACAAATATTCCAACTCCATTCCATATTCAAGAACTACCATTTCAACATCCAACTTTAAGTGTGTCACCCTACGGTTCGTGAACTATGCGGACATGGTTGAGTACTCACTCCGACCAATAACCAATAGCGGGATCTGGAGATCCATAATGGCTCCCACATATTCAACGATGACTTTAGTGATCGAATGAACCATTCACATACGATACCAATTCCTTTTGTCACGCGATATTTTACTTGTCCGAGGTTTGATCTTCGGTATCACTCCATACCTTGTTCAACCTCGTTTTCTGACAAGTACTCTTTACTCGTACCGTGGTATGTGGTCTCTTATGAACTCATTCATATGCTTGCAAGACATTAGACGACATTCCACCGAGAGGGCCCAGAGTATATCTATCCGTCATCGGGATGGACAAATCCACCTGTTGATCCATATGCCTCAACTCATACTTTCCGGATACTTAATCCCACCTTTATAGCCACCCATTTACGCGGTGGTGTTTGGTGTAATCAAAGTACCTTTCCGGTATAAGTGATTTACATGATCTCATGGTCATAAGGACTAGGTAACTATGTATCGAAAGCTTATAGCAAATAACTTAATGACGAGATCTTATGCTACGCTTAATTGGGTGTGTCCATTACATCATTCATATAATGATATAACCTTGTTATTAATAACATCCAATGTTCATGATTATGAAACTAATCATCCATTAATCAACAAGCTAGTTTAAGAGGCATACTAGGGACTTCTTGTTGTCTACATATCACACATGTACTAATGTTTCGGTTAATACAATTATAGCATGACATATAAACATTTATCATAAACATAGAGATATAAATAATAACAACTTTTATTATTGCCTCTAGGGCATATCTCCTTCGATCTCCCACTTGCACTAGAGTCAATAATCTAGATTACATTGTAATATACCTAACACCCATGGCATTCTGGTGTTGGTCATGCTTTGCCCTAGGGAGAGCTTTAGTCAACGGATCTGCTACATTCAGATTTTTTTTTTTGAATCGAGCTACGGCGGGCTTACGCCAGCCTGAACACCTTTCATAACCCTCAAAATTTACAGTGGTCCATTACAAGTTTTTAGAGGACAAGAGAAGAGCTAGGATTTAGAGAAGCTCGGGGGGATCATACATGATACACCACGAATTTAGAATGCATCTAGAGTTTTCTTTTGGGCAGCGGTAGGCCCACAACCGAACATCTTGAACGCGAGTTCTTCACAACGAGGGAAGGCTTTCATCAACATTGTTGAAGACGAGGGCATTCCTTCGTTTCCAAATGTTCCGGAGAATAGCGGTGTTGACGGTGGCTTCTTCGAAGCTTCGGAAGAGGAGCTGCAACACGTCGGTCGGCGAGGCATTGCTGAGATGAGTAGCGTCGGGGTGGAAGAAGCTCCAAACATCTTGCGCCCTAGGGCACCGAATCAGCAAGTGATCAGTGTCTTCGTCAGCAAGGCAGGAGGGGCAAGCAGCCGAGGAGGCCACAGTGTGACGGAAGCGGCGCTCGTTGGTGGGGAGGCGTCGTCGTCGAGCGAGCCGGCGAGAAGACCTTGCATTTCAGCGGCGCAGCGGTTCTCCGGACCATGTTTGCCCGATCATCCACCTGCGGATGCCCGAAAGAATTGGTGTAGAAATCTTTGTTTGTTAGTCCTTTGTTAGTGAGGCGTCCCACACGAGCGTCCGGGGTACCGGGCGAAGCACTACGAGCCAAGCTCGCTAGTGAGGGCAAGGAGGTCACCCGTTGCGGCATGAGAGAGGCGAGGGCCAAGGTTGGAGTTAAGGCCGGTGTGGAGAACATGGAAGACAGAAGCATTAGGGCGAATAGAATGAGAGAAGAGGGCGGGGTAGCGTTCATGAAGGGGGCCGGACCAAGCCATAGATCAAGCCAGAAAGAGGTGGAATTCCCATCTCCGACGGACACTTTGGAGATGAGGCGAAAGGTAGATAACCCGGCAAGAATATCCTTCCAAATGGCGGTGTCCAGGGAGTGGCGGTCGCCCATGTCGTGATTATCAGTCCACCCATAGGAGCGACGGAACCAAGCAACCCGGGGAGCATCGGAGGCGAGTGCGGCTTAGAGAGAAATTTACCAAGGAGAGCGGAGTTTTGGGCCGGTAAGGAGATGACCCCCAACCCCCCTTGCTTTTTGGGAGCACAGACATCGGTCCAGGCGACTTTGCATTGACCACCGTTGCACGTTTCTTCACCCGTCCAGAGAAAGGCACGTCTACGCTTATCAATGGCCTCGATAACCCCAGCGGGAGGAGCCCCGCATTCATGGCGTGGGCAAGCATGGAGGTTAGGACAGAATTGACCAACAGAAGACGCCCCCCAATGGGAAGGGATCTGCCCCTCCAGCCGGAAAGGCGCATGTCACTTTTCAAGATAATGGGGGCAAAATTTGCCAACCGAAGCTTGTGAGTAGATAGCGGAAGGCCGAGATAGGTTTGGGGGAAGGAGGAGACGAGCGCACCCGAAATTTTCGGCAGCTTGAGCGGCTTACGCGGAGCTCATCCCGATTGGGACGAAAGTGCTCTTGTGGAAGTTGATGGCCAGACCGGTGGCCGCGGTGAAATCGTCCAAAATCCTTTTTAGATTGGTCACATGCTGCGGGATAGCCCTGATAATAATAAGGGTGTCATCAGCATATTGAAGGATTGGGCAGGGGAGATCATCCACCAGAGGGTGGAGGAGGAGCCCATCTCGGGAAGCTTGGAGGAGGAGCTGCTGGAGGACATCGGCAACAATGTTGAACAAGAAGGGGGAGAGGGGGTCCCCTTGGCGTAGGCCACGCCTACATTGGATCCATCTGCCGGAACACCGTTGAGAAGAACGAAGTTTGACTAGAAAGATTGAGCATTTTGATCCAAGCCCGCCATAAGTCAGGGAAACCTTTGGCGAGAAGGATTCGGTCAAGCGCCTCCCAGCTGATAGAATCGAAAGCTTTGCGGAAGTCGAGTTTGAATACCGCGGCAGGGGCAGATCTTTTGTGACAAGTATGGACAATGTCAGCAGCATAGACAAAATTCTCAGCGATGGAGCGCCCAGAGATGAACCCAGTTTGGTCAGGGTGCACAAGGAAGGGGATGAGCTCGCGAAGGCGAAGGGTGAGACATTTAGAGTGAATTTTTAGGTAGCAATTTTGGAGGGATATGGGCCTAAAATTATCTGGTTTGTTGGCTCCCTCCTTTTTTGGGAGCGAGGACAATATAGGATTTGTTGATGGGGCGAAGGTCGGTAGAAAGAGAATGAAAGCCCGTAAGGGAGTCCATGAGGAGTCTTTGACCAACAGCCAGTTTTTCTTGAAGAAAGCGGGGCCGAAGCCATCCGGTCCGGGACTGGAATTGTCGTTCATGGAGAAAAGAGCCGCATGGATGTCCTCCATGGTGAAAGGGCGGATGAGGGATGAAGCTTGGGTGGAGGTGAGCGAAGTTGTTTGAACAAGGTTAGCGAGGGGGATGGTGTCAGAGGAGGGAAGAGGGGTACCCAGGAGATCTTTGTAGAAGGCATGGAGGACAGAGGCTTTGGCCGAGTGTGAGAAAATGGGAGTCCCATCAGAGTCCTCCAAGGATTTGATCTGGTTTTTCCGAAGGCGGCCAGAGGCGCAGAGATGGAAGTAACGAGAGTTTTCATCTCCTAACCGGCAGTGCTTGATTTTGGCCCGTTGATGCCAGTAAGTTGCGCGGTCGGAGTTCCGCTTGCTAAGGTGGATTTTGGCCAAGGCCCTGAGCCTACCCTCGAGGGGGGAGAGGGTGCGATTTTCCTCGAGGCGATCAAGAAGCAAGATAACCGTCCGACAGTTAGCTAAGTAGATGGAAGGGAGCCGGCGAGAGCGCACCCAGGACCGAGCTGCGGACCGGATGCGTTTGAGACGGAGAGAAAGGCGGCTGACATGAGTGAGGTGGGAGTGATTGATCCCAACACTATGCCAATTTGCATTGACAATAGTTCTGAAATCAGAGTGTGACAGCCAGGAATTCTCCATTCGAAAAATGGTGCTCCGAGGGGCTTTAGAGGAGGCTGCAAGATGGAGAGGCACATGGTCGGAGGTGTCTCTCGAGGAGGAGATAAGAGTGGTGTCCGGGAGGGCTAAGCTCCAAGATGAGTTGACAAGAACCCTATCAAGCCTGGCGAGGATCGGGGGGTGTTGTTGGTTAGACCAAGTGTATTGTCGGTCCAACAGAGGAATCTCGACCAGCCCCAAGTTATTGATAAAATTATTGAAGGAAGTCGCCTCACTCAAGTTGAAATTGTCATTAGACTTGTCCCGTGGCGTCCGGACAAGGTTGAAATCCCCTAAGAAGGCGACATGGGTGGATAAGGAGGCAAAAATCGTCTCAAGAGAGGATAGGAAGGAAGGCTTGTTGGCGTGGACGCAAGGTCCGTAAACGTTGACGATGGAGAAAGTTAAGTTATCCGAACGGAAAGCGAAAGTGGTGGTGATAGAGAACTCATCAATTGAGTGGTGGACAAGCTTGAGAAGACTGTCATTCCAAGCAGTGATGAGACCTCCGGAAGCACCTTCAGAGGGCTTGAACACAAAGGAGCGGAGGTGGGAGGGAGGAAGGAGGACGCAAGGAAGGTAGGGATATCTGTAAGTTTCGTTTCCTGGAGACAGAGAATAGAGGGGATATAGGCTTCGATAGCGGCTCGGACATCATCGCGTTTATTGCGATGTCCCAAACCACGCACATTCCAACAGAGGAAAAAAAGCTTAATTAACATTGGAGCAAATGTCAACAACAAGGCTAGAAGCCAGCAAGGGAAAGCGAAACAGGTAGAGGCATACATAAGTTCCAGGGCAAGCTAAAATGGTTACAGAGTCAATAACATGGGCAAAAACAAGGGCCCAGAACGGAAACAACGAGGAAGGAAAAAAAGGAGAGTACAGCGCTTGGTAGGCATAACAGGTTATACAACCAAAAGAAACGTAAGGTTGAGACAGCCAAGAATTGATAACAAGCGGTGCTCTCCAGGCATGATGAAAGAGAGGAGCAGGTGAGCGACGATGGACGGAGAAGCGATCCGGGTGTTGTCGTATCATGGTGAGGCGAGAGGACGACGCGGGGAGAGGGGTGTCGAGTGCGAGCTCCGCAATTGGAATGTCACAAGCAACAGCCGGGACCTCCACATCAGCGTCGAGCAAAGGCTGACCGTCCTCCACAGCGACCTGAACCAAGTCTTCCGAAGGCAGCTCGCCACGGCGGCAGGATGGGGTAGCCGCGGGCTTACCTTCGTCGAGCTCCTTGCGACGCAGCACCGCGCGGTCGACGATGGAGAGGTAGCTGTCAGGCAGCGCTGAGGCGAGCCTGGAGCTCCGCCGCGGGCCGCGTGGGCTGGCAGCCTCCGGCCGGACCGCCGCCGGCACCGGCGCTCCATGGAGCGAGGAGAGCAGGGTTTACGCGCCGCGGGAGGGGCAGCGATAGCGGCCGGGAGGGCGTCATCCGCAGCGGCGAGCTCACCCGCAGGCTCAGCAACAGGGCCGGCCAAGGCCAGATCAGCAGCCAAGATGGGCTGCGGACCGGCCAGAGCCACCTCCGCGCCTTGGAGGTCACCATCCGCTTCAGGCAGGGGCGGGTCAGCAGCAAAAGCATCCGCAGCCTCAACAACAGCGAGGCCGGAAGCCTCCGCAGGTCCCAGCCCAGCGGCCGCCATCTTGTACTGCGACCACCGCGTCACCCGCGGCGGCAACATCCTCCACGGGTAGGCTTGCGGTAGCCGCACGTCCCATCACCCAAGAGTTTGCTGAAGAGAGGGACACCGGGAAAAGCGGGCGGGACACCAAGGCTGCGGGCAAGGATGTCCACCACCAAGGAAGAGCTGCGGCAAGGCCCCACCGGCGCAATGGAGTCGATCAGGCCAACGGAGGCGGTGGCAAGATTAGCCACCATGATGCCCTTGCAACCGGGGTCCGCGGAGGCACGGCGCATAGGCAAGCGGAAGAAAGCTCGCTCGCCCTTGGATCCTTCGACGAAAACATCAAAGAACCCCGGGTGAAGCTTGATGATGACCGAAGAAGGCTTGGACGAGGATAGGCGAACCGGAAACAATCGGAAGAGGCGGGGCATTGGCCAAGGCCCGGGCAACGATTGAAGCGGCGGGGGCAGCGGAGAAGGGGCGCCGTGCTCAACAAGGGGAAGAGGGGCTCCAATGGCTTGGAGGACATCGGCATAGCCACCTCCTCCACTGTAGATCAACAACCTCATACTCATCACCGGAGGAATAAGCCTCAGGAATTGGGTCAAGGTCCGGCCCGGAGGAAGGATCAGAGGCCGGAGCAAGATCGTCAAAGTGGATGATGGAGACCTCCCCAATGGAACCATCACTGGAGTGGTTCTTGAAGTAGAGGTTTAAGGGGATATCGGTAATAGTCTCAGCTTTGACGGTGCAAAGAACAGCCTCGTAGTCCAAGCCGATGATGCAGATAGGATCAATGTTGTGGGGGTTGGCATAGGGGCCCGAAGAGTGAGTGATGAGGTGTCTTTGCCAATGTTCCATAGGATATTTAGCAATGGAGAGAGCAGCCATTGTTTCATGCTCGAAAAGAAAACGATTGTCGGATTCATCATGACGGCGGAAGAACACCGACACCTCCCGACCAAGGAAGGGGCTGGAGTTCACACGGTTCTCACGATCTTGAGGAGAAGAGAAAGCGCCGGCCGGTCTCCGATGGAGGAAGGAAGGAGGGAGACCCTGTCGGGGCCGGTGCCAAGGTCGGCGGCTTGGAGAATAAGATTACGAGGGTGATTGGTGAATGGGTTGACAAAGGCATAAGCAAGATTGTCAAAGTGACGGAGGTTGACATAGGGCATGTAGACGTCGACATGGTCGGGGCGCACGAGGCACCTCCGGGTCCTCCTCGTCAAGCTCCGGCAGCTACGGGTCGTGGAGTTCCTCGTCTTCAAGTTCCGGGAGCTCGGGTCGGGGCGGGGAGGTAGTCGGTGGCATCAACAATGGGCAAGAAAAGGCCATCAGCCTCTTCTAAGGGGATGAACCCATCGCTGCCAACCGCATCCTCGCTGCCCTCCTCTTCAAAGACCAGCTCTTCCGGGTCTTCCTCCTCCTCGCTGTCGACAGCCGGTGCTACATCGGCGGCATCCGCCATCGGTTCCTCGGCAGCGGCGTACGCCACCGCAACGGCGGCGGGCACCACAAGACGGCGGACCGGACGGTTGTGGTCGGAGGAGAAGCGGAGTTCGCGAGAAGAGCGAGGGGCGGGCATCGCCCATGCCCAAAGCGAGCGGGGTCGGCGTTGAAGTTTTCCATGGGGATCCTGTCGGTGTTGGAGGAGAGAGGGTGAGAGGGAGAAGAAGGAGAGGGAGAAGGACAACCCGGATTGAAAGGAAGGGGGTGGGAGAAGGGAGGAGCCTTACGAGCTGCGTTCCTTGTGGCCGGAGTGGCGACACCGGCGGCGGCGGAGCGGATCCCGGCACGCCGCGACCGGGTGGTGTGGAGACAAACAGCGATGGCAGCGGCGGACGGAGGAGCGCAGCGGTGGAGGAGTGGCTCGAGGCCTGGGGGCGGAAGGTTTAGAAGGCGTGGCCGCCACCTCAGAATAGGATGGCGGAGGAGGGCCATCGCAGGCGGCGCGCGCGCCGAGGTTGCTCGAAGGGGAAAGTTGACCTTGGCCGGGCGAGGAGGATGAAAGGGGAAAGGGGGCAGAAATTGGGGAGGAGTTTGGGGGAGGCGCCGATGCGGGAGGAGAGGCCGGAGGGGAAGGGGCGCGGGGGTGGGTGCGTCGGCCACGGGAGCGGGCCTTGGGGCAAGGGAAGAATCCCGGGGGCAAGCGAGAGAGAGGCGGCGCGCCGGCCGTCGTCGTGTAGCACGAGCAGCGAGGAGGAGGTAGGTCACGGGGAAGAGACGAAGCGAGCTAGCTAGCTCACAAGGGGCCGAGGCACGCGTACGCCAAGTCCACCACCACTTGGACGGAGCTGGGCTCGGTCAAAGGTGACCCAGACGGCCCGGAGAGAGCGAGAAGCAGCCAAGAGCGGGGAGGGCGACGTCAGCGTAAGCTCGGATGGGCCAAGGAAACTAGGCGGAAGCGGCCCGGAACCGGGGGAGGGAGCGAGAGGGGTTCGGAGACGCGAACGGGGCAAGGAGCACGCCATGGCGGATGCCTCCGAGCGAGACCAGGAACGAGGCGATCCGAGGCGACGCGACGGTGAACCGGAACACATTGCGGGCAACCTCAAGAACATCCGGACGCTCAAACACCGATCCTAACCAAAACTGAAGCAAGCTGCAAATGGAGGAGCGAGGAACGAGGGCGTGGTCACGGTGTCTTGCCACTATTAGCACCGGTGAGGGTGCGAACAGCGGCGAGCCGGGCGAGATCGGAGAACATACCGGCGAGCTGAAGTTTTCAAGGGTGAACTGCAGGAAGGCATCACCACGGGACGACGAACGGCGGCGGGAGGTGGAGAGGGTCGAGCGCCAACGCCCGAGGGGCATGCTTGGA